>NC_056730.1:148407504-148755004 GCF_019279795.1 Protopterus annectens
GGCACAGGTTCACCGGAGGAGGAGGTTCCGGCCTGGGCACTGGTACCAGGTGTACTCGCCAGATGAGGTGGGAGAGGTGGGTCCGCTGGAACCCGCCTTCCCTGTTGTCCTATATTTAGCAGTATTATATGGCATTTTGGATTAATAACAAACAACACCATTCAAATTTAGTTGTAACAGCATGCATCAGTATTCCCATTAACCAAACACACATGAATTCTGAACATTGAGCAGCAAACATAACACATGCATATTTAGAACAACAGTGGACATTCCAACAGCATGCAGGGTTCATTGGTGGCAACCGGCCATCAGGTTTGGATATGTGAACAGGGCACATGCATCAACGTACATGCAGATATGTATAAACCAACAGGACAAATGTCCATGGGAATTAATTGTGAATACACATACCCAGTTTGGTGTAGAATGGCATCATTTGTGAGAATAGGATATGGTGGAGAAATATTACATTAAAAACTTAAAATACCTATACATATACTGTACATTCCTAGTAGATGCAGATATATATCCCCTACATGTATTAGTGCAGTTTCCTGTATGTAACCTTAGGAATGTTGGTGATGGGGATGTTACTGCTACATTAATATACATTCCATTTTTATTCATATATTTTCATATCTGGCTGTATTCAGGTAAAGCATCCTGCTACATTTGATTTATATGGGTCTAGACAACTGTGGATGTTCAGCATTTCATACAACCATACTATCTCCATAATGCAAGGGTACAGCAACATATCCAAATTGTGGGATGGACACAGTCCAGGTTCTGTACTTTATTAAAGACATTTCACTCTTTGGTTGTGGCTGTCTCATTCATTTCATTGTGTAGTGAATGCAGTATACCTTTATTCCAGACTTATTACAGCTTTCTTGGTAGCTTCAAACTGTCTTTCTCACACTCTCTCACTTATTTTATATTTACATTTCAGGATGGTACTTAATTCTAGGCTTTAGTAACATTTATTACTGGGTTACAACAATCCTTTACAGCTGACTCACTTATTTCATATGGCAGAATTTACAAGGATGTATTCGACACTTATCTATCCTTTGTTGATTGATTACAACACTCATTTTCAGGCTGAAGCAGTTATCTGATATTACAGAACAGATGGAAACTCTATTTGAGACTTGTTTAATCTTTATTACTGGATTGCAATACTCTTTTCCAGGCTGCATCACTTATCTAATCTTACAATACTAGCAGAATCTTTCTTCTAGGCTTATTTGACCTTTATTACTGGGTTACAACACTGAACTCTTTTACAGGCTGTCTCACTTCTATTCTATAACAATACCAGCAGAATAATTACTAACCTGCCTGGTGGCGCAACCTTGCCAGCCTATCAGCATAGGCTTGCCGATTCACGTAACGAACACCTGCAGCTGTAATATAAATGAAGGAATATTGGAACGTACCTATCCATACTATAGGCTAGGATAGCATTTCTTACATTCTTAATTACATGGATACTTACTCAGTAGTGGGGCATTGGGCATTTGACGGGCCTCCTGGATCCATCGGTTCAGTTGGTCCTCCTTTCGTCGCTTCAGGTCCGCATGGTGGTGACAGACCTGTTCACCAGTCCTCGAAATGCCTGTGGCTCTGGTGAGATCATGTGCCAACTGGTTCCATGCCTCTGCCTTGTACGCTCCCCATTGAACCTGGCCCTGCATGAGTTGGCCTTCATGATGGTGGACTAGGAGCCAAACCATATATTTTGACTCCTCAATGCCCCACCTTTGTGCTCTAAAGCGATTTCCCTCTCCTGCACCTGCCATCCTGACTGCAAATGGGTACCACAATCAGTTATGGTGTGTATTCCCACCTATGGAGCTTATATATGCCGGTTTTCCTGCACTTATCTGTGATTGGCCATTTTGGATATTTCTCTGCTTACAGCAAACCTGCTTTGTCATGGTTATATTTTCATTCATTCCTATATGTATGGTAATACTGTATTTCTAAGTACAACTGTCATGGCTTAGTGATTCAGTACTTTGACTATGATGCACAGTATCCCGGGTTCAATCCTAGTCATTGCTTTTTTATTTTACTACTGTCTAGACAGGCTAGGAGGTGTGTTTGTGTAAAGGTGACTTTGCTACAGCTTGCCCAACGTTGCCCGACGGTAAGCTGGTTGGCGCGCTGCGCAGCTCCGCACAAACGGCTTATGCTGGGTAATGCATTATTTAGCTATAAGCACTCATATTAAGCTGGGTAAAGCACTGCCCAGCTATGGGCACTCATATTAAGCTTGTTAAAGCACTGCTCAGCTACGGTCACTCATATTTAGCTTGTTAAAGCATTGCTAAGCTATGGGCAATTATGATCCTTTTTTTATATATTACATCGGTTTTGTTCACAAATACATGGGCCATTTCATTACATTTTACTTAAATTATAGTTATATATATCAGGGGATTGTTTCATACTTATTTAAATAAAATGGAGAATGATATTGTGGGTGCTCGAACCATGACTACCTCCTCTTTGGCTGACGTCTCTACCACTACACTATTGCTACTTGGCTTACTTTGCATATGTAGATCTTATATGCTTTTCAATGTCTGCTAACTGTGGCTGAGTGAAGGGCATACCCATGCAAACAAGCGCAAATGCTGGCAAACATTTTGGAAATTATAAAAAAAAAAGGAAACTGCTATTTTTACATTTTACACATTTTCAGTAGGGTTTAGTCTGTGGGGATGTGTGGTGTTGTGTTCCTTGACATTTCAGCAGACTCGCTCGTGGGTGTTTACTTTCAGGACTCTGACTCTTCTGAGGGCGTGTCCCTTTGCTGTACTCGGCAATCGGACACACCCCCTACTTTCCTACATGGACCGTGTTAGACTAGGGTATGATTCAGCATGTCCTCATGAATATGCATGGCATGCTGACATCATACCGTTCAACTGCAGCCTCCGAGTAAGACATATTAAGTCTTATACGGAGGTTTCATGAATTCGGCCCAATGTCCGCTCATGGTAGCAAAAAGAGAGTGAAAACAATCAAAACTTGGACTGAGATTCATAGATGATATAGATTGTCCAACCAGATGAATATTCTTCCCAAAAAACAAAAACCAAAAACAGTACCTTTTAGATATTCAAAACATTGAATATCAGCGCTTGTAGCGACTCAAAGTATTTGGTCACCAGTGTAAGAATAAGGAAGCGTAGCATTCAAAATAATTTGCCAGTATTTGACTTTTTGTTTTTTGGCTATCATTGCTCCTGTATCCAGGGACTGGCTATTGTCTAATGATATTGACGTAGCTCTATCAGGTTTCTGGGTATATGCTATTATTGTCAAGATCTATTTAGACAATATGCATTTTGAAGCATAATAACAGCAGATAGTGGATTTATGCCTGGTCTTGATTGGTTATTCCCACAAAGAGTTTAAATTCATTTTTATTGCTAGTTCATAACATCGACCTAATCAGTTTGATATCTGGTTTGTCATCTGACAGAGAGGATCTTGGAGTATTTGGTTTAGGTACCAGTACATACATTGGTGGTATCAGTGGATCTCTGGGCCCTGAGTCCAGTTGTGGTGTGGCTTTTGATCAGTTGCACAAACATTTAAGGTCTTTGAGATCTAATGTATGGCATTCTAAGCTTTTTAAGGCCTACATGGCCAAAGGTATTACACCTAGAGGGCTTAGAATTAGAATACAGCCTCATGTTAGTGAGGCGAATGATGAACTAAATAGTCAGTGGGCAGGTATCCCGCAACAAGCTACCATGTCTTTTGTTGAGGCTTTGGCCAAGTACCATGACAGAGTAGTCGATCGTGAGATCAATGAAGTCACAAAATTATGCAGTGAAGTGCAGAAATTTGAAGGAGAAACATTTTTCACCAGACAATTGAATAAGGTGGCTACGGATTTATGTAACCTTGAAGAACAACTTAAATCCAGAAAAATTAAAAAATTCCAACGTGATCAGCTAGACTATTAGGGTAACAACCCATTTAGCAAGACCAGTAAGCATGTTAGATTCACACCTAATCAATCCAGAACTCCCAAAAGGAAGAGGCCCAGATCTATTCTTAGAAAACGGCCAGTAGATAATGGATCATCCACTGATGATATATCCTCCTGCACGGATAGTGATATGCATCTGGCATCAGATTCACCGACCCCCAAAAGGACACAGGGATTTGTCCCTTTAGGACAAGATACAAACGAGGGGGAAGGAAACACAGGAAAAATCAACAATATACAAAGTCCTTTGAGACTAGCAATACAGAAATAAACAGGAATGCAAATGTAAATGTTTTGAACCTATCAGATATTAATTTGTCAACTACTCACATGTCCATCCTGAATAAAGGGCTAACTTTCATTCCTGGTTTTGTGGTCTCTGAGGATATTCTGGCACAAGATGTAATGTCTTTTTGTAGAACACTTAATCTTAAGTTGCAGTTTGGTGATACAGATGGTAATACTATCTATGACACTTTTACATACCATAAATCACAATATCTTCCCCCTATGCATCCCATAGTGCACCAGTTTCAGACCAGCATTCTCAAAGATCTGCACTATCGTAGCTCTGATATTTCATTTAAACCCAACAATTTGTCTTTGGCTGAAAAGGATGCGATTATCGAATTACAAAACAACAAGGATATTGTCATCATATCTGCTGATAAGGGTGGGGCAGTAGTAGTAATAAATTGGTCTGAATATGACAATGAGGCTAAGGGACAGCTTCTGGATAGACGTTACTATTTGGAAATGCTAATTAACCCCACCTTTAGATTCAAGAAGCAAATAGATGATTTCCTGACAACTGCTAGGGATGAAGGTATTATTACTGACAGGGTGATGCAGCAACTTACGATTCAGGACTCTGCCAATCAATACATCTGTTTTTTACCCAAAATACACAAAGATCCAGTTAATCCACCAGGTAGACCTATTGTATCAGGTAGGGGATACATTACGGAACCCTTGTCCATTTTTCTTACCAGATATTTGAAACCTTTGTTATCCAGGGTACATTCCCGTCTACAGGACACTACAGAATTCCTGAAAATCTTTTCTGAAACCCAGTTAGTACCAGGTTGGCTCATGTGCACACTTGATGCCAGTGCTCTTTAGACTAACATCCCTCTTCAGGTTGGTTTGGAAGCTCTTGCCTACTGGCTACAGGTGGCTGGTTTATATCAGCCTGACTTCAACACCTTTCTTGTAGGCCTTGCAGAACATGTCCTAACTAATAATGTCTTTTTTTACCAAGACACCTGCTATTGGCAAACCAAGAGTACAGCTATGGGGGCATCTTTTGCCCCCATTTATGCTGACCTATTCATGGCATTTATTGACGAACAAATAATTTATGATAGCAGTCACAACATCTTTACTGATGAAATTGACATTTGGAGGTGGTATTTGGATGATTGCTGGATGGTATGGAGGGCTGATGTGGATTATCTACTGGAATTCATATCTAATCTAAATGACAACAAATGGGGTTTACAATTCACAGTTAACCATCATGTGGATACCATCACCTTCCTTGATGTGCTGGTCAACAGATTACCTGATCATACTTTAAGTACACAGGTTTTTAGGAAGTACCTGGAATACAACACTGTCCTTCATGCATGCAGCTTTCATCCCTCTCATATAGCAAGAAATATCCCCAAATCACAATTTATCTGAATGAGGCGTATTTGTTCCCAAGAATCCACTTTTCAAGAACACAGACAGGATTTGACCAACAGATTCAGGTCCAGGGAATACCAGATGGGACATGTTCTGTGGGCCAGTAACTGGGCAAATGCATTAAACAGGGAGGATTTGTTAACTTACAAATCACAAAACAAACAAGAGCCTCAACCAATAAGATTTGTGACCACTTAGGCAAGGAACTCAGATATATTAATCAACAGTATACACAGACATTGGAATATATTACAGTGTGACCAAGAGTTGGCCAATATATTGCCGGATAGATGTCTGTTTTCATTTCACAAAGGGAAGAACATGGCATCTTGTTTCAATCACTACAAACATTCTCATGACAACAGTTGGTCTCAATTCACACAAACCACTTTGACAGGGGAACCTTTGACAGGATGTTTTCCATGTGGTCATTGCATAAATTGTGATAAAATAGCCAAGTCTAAACAGTTCACAAGTAAAAATTGTGGTATGGTATATGATATAAATTTTTTGCTAATTGCAGCAGTGACTGGCTTATATATTTGGCAACATGTACCTGCGGTGCTTTCTACATTGGGCAAACATCTCGTCCTCTCTGGCTGAGGATATCTGAGCATGTAAGTAATATAAAGAATAGAAAATCTAATATTGCACTGTATAAACACTGTATATCACATAAATCAGCAAATTTCACTTTTATGATTATTGATGTGGTAAAGGGTAACAAAATGAATAAAACAGGTTGGCATTCCATTTTAGACTCTAAGGAGAAGAAATGGATTGTAAAGCTAGGTGGATTATTTCCACCTGGTCTTAATGAGCAATTCTAAGATGAACCAATGATGCATGTATTTAAACAGTAGCATTTGATTTTTCATGTTTACACTGATGAAGGCTGTGTCTTTTACCAGCCAAAACTGGTCTGATTACTTGTTTTCATGCTGTTTTAATTAATAAATTTCTTTCAGGTCACAGTTTGCTGGCTCAATGTGTTTTTCTGGATATACCTTGCTTTTGGGGCCGTGCAATTGCCTTCGTGCAGGAGGTCTTGTTTAGTGATTAAATCAATAAGCTCATCAAAAGGAGGGGTCACCCAAGTGGTGGAAGGGCGAGACCCAAAAGCCTTCAGGTATACTGACTCCTCAGCTGAAGTGGATGTGGACTGCCAGTCACCTCTCTGCTTTAACATTTCCAGGATGTCTCCAAAATGGACATCTTCAGGAGGTGACTGAGGGGACCTTTCTGCATCATCGACGTCAGCATTAGATGTGGCTGACTCCTCTGGGGAGTGCAGATGCTTCCTCTTCCAAGTCCTCTTTTGAGGCACTTCCTCAGTGGAGTAGTCTGGGGAAGTTTCAGAAGAGGAGGAGGTCCCTTGCTGGATGGCCTGAGGCATGAGATCTCTGCGGTCCTGTGGAGAAGGTACATGAGAAGGTAAAGTCATCAGCCTAGAACTGGAAGGAAGCTCCTGGAGAGACTGAGTCTGAGACTGTGATGTAGTCATTACTGTGGAATAACATGTGTGTTGTACCTTTAAGAAGCATTTCCAAGCACTGAACATGCATATAAATAGAAACACATGATAGCTTCAGTGCCATTTTGAGAAGTGCAGCCAGAGTATGAACATGTATATGTATGTTAGCTAGTTTGTATATAAGTTAAAGTTACTTAGCCTCATTTCTTATGTGTTTGTGTATAATAAAGCTGCTTGAACAAGAGCCCACAATATTTGTCTACTTCATCCTGAATAGATAAGTGATAATTACCCTCTTCATAACCTCAAAGGCACTCTGTCCCTGATCTGAAGAACACTCTGGATCTGACAAAAGAGTTGCTGGAGCTGAGGTAATCTCTGGAGTAGGGGACAGAAGCTCTGAGGCAGAGGTAGGATCCGAACTCACCAGTGCCAAAGCCCCCAGAGGCAGGGTTGGATCTGGAGAGATCCAAACCTGCTCTGCAGGTCTGACCTGGGAGTGTTGGCTCCTAGAGGTCTCCTGCTCCAACTGAGCAGAAGCACTCAGGGGAGACATCGAATCAGAGGAACTCGTAGGTCTAGGATCTGAGACAGACACTAGTTGGACATCCGAATCTTTAAGCTCCGAAACCAGAAGACAGATTGGAGGAGGAGAAGGTGCCAATAAGGAAGACTTTGTTGGTGCTGATTCCTTTGGCCTCAGATCCAATAATATTTTGGCCAAGTTCGGTATCTTCAGGAGCCTCTGTACTGCCCTTTCCAGGTCATTGTCAGACAAACTCCTGGTAGACCGAGTAGATATGTTTGGAGACCTGGACTTAGTCAAAAAGGGAGATGGGAGCCAAGAAGATATCGGTTCCAAAGATGGAGAATGACTTGGATATCTAAATTTGGTAGGAGTCGAAGAGGTCGGAGCAGAAGGCTCAAGCTGCTCCAATGAACTCTTGGATCTGATAGCGACTGTCTGCACCGAAGAATCTGTTGGAGCAGACAGCCTAAGAAGTTTTTGTTTCAGCTCTGTGGAAGACTTCAGAGTTGAAGAAGTACATTTTTGAGACTTGTCAGATTTAGATGAAGCTGTAGACTCTGGTGAAATAGCCTCAGAAAAAGGAGACTTGAGAGCAATCCTTTAAGCATGAGCTTGTTTTTAAGCTCCATAAGAACTCTTTGATTGAATCTCTGACAGAGTGAGCATGACTCTTGAAGATGTACAGGCCCCAAGCAATACACACATAAAGTGTGTGTATCACTTAGGGGGATCTTCTTACCACACTGTTCACATTTTTTGAATCCTAAGGGTTTTCCTTTCTGTTTTTGAGACATAACAAACTATAATGAAAAAAGTCAGGTGAAATCACCCTTATACAGCAAAAAGCAAGATATGAAAAGAAATAAAGAAACCATAAAGTATTAAGAAAACATTAAAACTAGAGAATTACTGACAGGCTTAGTCTTCCCATTAAGGAAGAAAAATTATGCTTGCTTATAAATGTATCACAAGGTAATAGGTGTAAGCTAACAAGCAAAGTACCATTTTAGATATTATGTATACAAAGTTAAGGGAAATATGAATTATTATGACCCACTCAAATTTAAGAAATATATATAAATGTGAGTTAAGGAAATAAATGTGTCACTAGATGGAGCTACAGTCTTCATCTTTATCTTTAATTGCATATTTTATTCTTAAAGCATATATGAATTATTCATAGCAAAAATTGCATGAAGCATATACTGTAAAAAAAAAAAAAAAAAGATGACCATAATGTATTCATTGACTCAATAATGGTGAAAAAACAGCAACAAAAAGTGCAAACAAATGCTCATTGCTTTTATAGTTTGAATATGGTTACAGTTAGCACATGAAATAATACCATGTAACTTTACCTAGCAAGAACAAAGAAAGATAATAAATAGCAACTTGTATAACTTAAATTGCTCATTTGCTACAAACGTTCATCTATAAATCCAGAAACTGTACATTTTGAGACAAAGCAAAATCTAATGCAAATATTGACATCCAATATGTAGCATGTATGAGCAAATATATATTTCTTAGTCAGAAATGAAAGAATAACTGCACATGATGTTTTTTCCTCACTATTACCTGTTAAGTTTTACAACTATATTTTGCTCTCTCTTGATGAACTGCCTTTATAACTTCTCTCCTTTGACACCATCTGTCCCTTCAAATTGTAAAACATATATTCCTTGGGTCAAAATTATGATTTGCATTAAAACATGGTAACTACTCTGCATCTGAAACCTTCAGTTCTGGATGCTAAAATCTGTACTTCCATTCTTGCCCATCATGCAATGCACATGCTCATTTGTTGTTCCTGTGGGGAGACTTGTCTCTTATTAAAAGGCTAGCATGTTGGAAATCAGACAGTATCCTCGCAGGCCTACTACTGGTGATTACATGGTAGTAGCATGCCACTTGCTTACTTGCTGCCACTTGCTCGAAAAAGTTCTCTAACTCTCCCTAGCCTAATCCTGATCTCCCTTTTCCTAAGTAGCCTCCCCACCTCCCAACCCTTTAAACCATATAGCCCTACTACAACTTTAATTTTAGACCCAAAACTCCTATCCAATTCCCAACCTGAGTCCTCACTCCCTTACCCTAAAACTCTACTCCCCCTCACTAACCCATAAGCCCCTGATTACTCTTACCTTAAACCTCTACTCCCCCTCCCTAACCCATAAGTCCCTGATCACTCCCTAATCCTAAAACTCCAACCCCTTAAACCTAAATTCCCTGATTGCTCACTAACCCTAGAACTTCACTCCCACTTCCTAAACCCTCTTCCTAAAACTCCCTTTCTGATCCCCAGCCCCAAAGTTCCCCCTCCCTAATCCTAACCCTAACACCCCACTCCCTATACATGCCCACCACACTTGCATCACACAAACTCAAATAATGTGTTCTGCTAAGAAATCCTAGCATTTTGCCTGAACTCATATTCTAGTTTGAGCACAATTGTCAGCTTTCATGAACTACCAGATGCTCTGGCTTTGAAACAGTGCTTTTGATAGCGAGGAACTCGAGTGCTTAAGTAGAACCTACCCTCACTACCATAGCATAAATCATTATATATTGTATTAATAATTTGATTAATACGCAGTTCACTGCATTGACCTTAATTGACTTAGAAAAAACACTTTTCATGGGTGACTGCTTTTGATTACTAGCAAAACCTGAGGCCTCCGATAATGGCCCCAGAAAACATTTATTCTTTTGCTAGCATTATCACTTATAGCATTTATCCTCACTGCCCTATGTTAGTGAACCCTCAGTGTCTTTTAGGAACTCAGCAGATATACTCTGTGCAGCTAACTGCATTCCTTTGCACTCCAATGGGTGTTGCACCATGCCTAGCAGTCAGATAACCTTAGCACACCATGTCTGTTGTGATACAGCAAAGAATGAACTAGAAACCCAACATTACACATTTATTTATCAATTTATTTATTTATTTATTTACATGTATTAACTGGAAGTATCCTCCATTATTTCAGTTTTTCATTGATCCACACTGTCCTATTCTGTCATATCCAACTCCATGCAGAGCCCATTGGTAAGCCTCCCCTGCAAGCTTTGCTCCCTTCAGAATGGCTTTCTATTACTTGGTTATATTTGCTGTAGCAACCATTTGGAGTCTCCCACTTCAGCACCCTGTGCCTCTCCTACAATGGGGGTGCTGCTCAGGAGATGGCCCTGAGTCTGTATGGGAATACCCACAGGTTCCTGAACGGCAGTAGCAGTTTATGTCAGTAGAAGAGTAGGTCACCTTAATGTGATGCTGAATTGCATAAAGAAAAACATTTGTTTGTGCATATATACCTTACAGCTATTTGGAGCGTTCAGCCTTTATAGAGGTCCTGGATCTGGTTCTTATTAGAGTGCCACCTAATGATACTGTAATGCTACTGCAACATTTCATTTCTTAATTTAGAATGGTGGTGATACCTGGAAGGCATAACTGGGTGGCAAGGCTTGCCTTATCTGAATATTCTTATTGAACTTCTTTGTTTGTTATGCACTGTATATAACAGATACCATGCCTGGCTACAAGGCTAGTTATAGGTGCACCTGCTATCTGAGTGCTTTGGGCAAATCTGAAGAATGATTTTATAAATGCAGCAGAAGACGTGAGGCCATATGTTGTGGACATTCATAACAAGAGAGGAGCTGAGCTGTCAGCTGATCTTCCCTTGGTAGCCAGTTGAGATAGATGACCTGGGGGTATCTCCCTAGATCTGGAAAATCAAAACATGTAGTGAGGGTGTCCTGGGAGAGTCTGTAAAATGCTTCTGTCTGGTATGAGTTAATTTCCCACATCTGGAAGACCTTCTCTTGAGATATATGGTGGAGGGAAGGAACACAGGCTAAATGGTAATTGATATTTGTCATAGCAGTAACCATAGAACTTGTAAGTGGACAAGAGTGGTAAAAAAAATGTCATATTCAAGAAAGTGGCCTTCCTTGCAATAATGGCAGGGATGCCTCCGGATATGGCTGATTTGTACAGGGATGTCTCCGGATATGGCTGATTTGTACAGGGATGTCTCCGGATATGGCTGATTTGTACAGGGATGTCTCTGGATATGGCTGATTTGTACAGGGATGTCTCTGGATACGGCTGATTTGTACAGGGATGTCTCTGGATACGGCTGATTTGTACAGGGATGTCTCTGGATATGGCTGATTTGTACAGGGATGTCTCTGGATATGGCTGATTTGTACAGGGATGTCTCTGGATATGGCTGATTTGTACTGAAACAAGGAAGGCAGCAGTTCTATCAGTTGTGAAAAGAGTTCAGTGAGGCTATGGAGAATGGCTTGAAATGGCATCAGGGACGTTCTGATAAACCATCTAGTGACTCAGGAAACTGGGCCTTTGTCTTTGGTCTGAATTCAGTCAGGGCACTTCTGTTCTGCAGCCAAATATGTACTCAGTTACTCCTTTTCTTCCGGTTTACTGCGATACTCCAGCTGGACATGAATCTCATTTTCAGCACAGGGCTGGGAGAAAAGCTCCATTTATTTCTAACCTGCTATCCTCAGAAGTTAGATGATCTATTGCCATTAACGCATTACTTCCCAGACTAGAATATGGGCTTTCTACTATTTCTCTCTACTCCTCAAAAAACACCTAACAGCTTCAGTCCGCAGAAAACCAAATTGTTAGATGTATTCACCTGTCAAATTACAATGAGCACAACTGTACCACTCTGAGAAAGGAAGAATGACAAATTATTAGTGCTAAAGCCTCAGTGCTCTTAAACATTCTTACTTTTAGACTCTTGCATGAGAAATATTGCCTAGTCCTTCTCAATAAAATATGTATTTAAATGCTCTCTCTGTTCCTGCCATAGCCTGACACCATTCCTCTTAACAGGTCTACCTTCACCTGTGCTACCTGTACAAGAGCCTTCTCAAAAATCACCCCCCCATGCTGGAACTCCTTAACAGAAAATATCCAACAAATTGCTAACCTTTATTACATTTAATAAATCCTTTAAGTTCTCTCACCACTGAAAACAAATATAATTGCTGTCTGCCAAACATCTCCAGTACACTATTCGAATAAATGGGCCCCCCCTTTCTTTTTATATTTTTTAACTCCTTGTCACCGTTCATTGATTTACTTTACTTGCTGATATTACATGCACATATTGCCATCTTGTACATACTTCTGTGTATTTACAAGCCCTCTTAATTTATTATATTTAAGTGTTTGCTCATTTGAGCATTTTTTTCTGTTTCATTCATTTGTCTGCCTGGCCTGGGTTGTAGCTGAAAAGGGTTGTTGGATTAGCCCAGTTTCAAACATTAAATAAATAAATCTGTAAACCGTGGCTACACTAATACATGCATCAGAAGAAGTATACATCACTCTTACTGTTTTTCTAGTGAAGCCTAAGCGCGAGTATTTCAGTTCAAAGGGCGTTTTTTATTATACTTTCTTCACTTGTATCCCTTTCATTCTTGCTATTGCATGGGACATTTTGGTAGTAAAGGAAAATCAGTATTATTTTTATTTTGCAATCAAAATGTACAGTTGCAGATAAATTGCTGTATAACTTTTCATGCTAAAACTTAGTAAGGCAGTACTTGGTATTATTCCATTAGGCATTGTTCACCTTCTAGCTATCAATTTAAACGCTGGTCTTTAAATAGTGTAAAAGAATGTTAGCTAACTGAATTGACAAGAAATATATTGAGATGATGTAGCTTTGGGGAAACCATATTTTAATGAACTACAAGCATATAAATAGACATTTTATTGAAAAGGGTGGGAAATATTTTAATACTAGAGTATAAAAGTAAGAATGTTTAAGAGCAGTGAAGCTTTAGCACTAATAACTTGCTATGACTTGAGGCATAAAGGTTGATGATAACTTTATCATACAGGCTATTCAAGTTATAGCAATCCACACTTTAAAAAGCTTAAGGACAAACGCAAGTGTCAGCTTCATTTAAAATCAATTAATTAATGCTGTATCTGTAATGCCACTTATAGCATCATTTCTGTTAGTGGCTGCTTCTGTTTTCTGTTTCCACTCACTCATACAAAGTACTAACTATTTAGACCTCTTAACCATACCGAATTCCTCGGAATTTCCCAGTTTTGAGGCTAAAATAATGGGGTGCTAGGAATTTCCAAGTGGCCCCTTGAAATCACATTTTTTTTTTTTATTGGGCGGCCCATAGTACTTAGCTGTCACATTAAATCATCAATTGGCTTGAGCACTCAACCACTGAATGAAATAGTAAACTAGTTTGTTTGTTTGAAAACAAATAATAAGTAGGTTTTTCTTAAAGAATGATCCCCGGACCCCCAGTTATTTTGCAAATTAATACCACAAGTTACTATGTACAGTCAGTTTATTCACTGCACCATGCAGACATGCACCTCTAAATCTGTTGTCAAAGTCATAAAAGTATTCATGCCATATCTGGTGCTAACCTCTAGCCTTCTTGGACTGTGAATGTTACCATTAATGCAGTTCTGCCAGAACAGACAGACTGATTAATGTTAAAATCAGAAGGTGGCAGGAAATAATGATTTTAATTTTCAGTGAGGAGTGGGCACTCTCTGTCACTCTCTTCATAATGGTAATGGGTGGTGCATATATCTGCTGATTTGTGCAAGTCTCTGCGTCAGTCCTTCTTTAAAAATATATGGGGAAGAAGAGGCAGCCGTTACTTACAGCTGCAGTGAGGCAAGCAAGAGCTATCAGGTGAGAAATGCTGACTGTCTACATTACACAATCTCTGGACGAATGCATAGCAGCATTTTAATGACAAGCTCAGTCAGATACCGTATGTTACAGGTATTGTGTGTTAGGACCCAGGCATTTCCTCCTCCTACTGATGGCATTTTGCCATGTCATTGTTTTTTTGGGTGGTGCATCCACTATATATAGTTAGACCATACAACACACGTACAAATAACAGACTCAACCACATCTAATTTGGAGCACTCGATGTCTTCTGCAGGATTGTGCACTACTTAAAAATGTATTCCCTGATGAAATATACATGGTAAAACATAAATTAAGAGGACACAGAACAGCTTTATAAAGAACAGGCCAATTACATATTTCTCCACCCATCCCAAGTCATGCTAGCAGCTGTGACTGAAGTCATGTGTTAAAAAAAGTTCTGTATAAATGACAAATGAAATGAAATGAAAGTTTAAGGCTGTATGTAATGTAAAACAAAATGAAAATGGTTAACATGCTGCAAAAGTTTGGTAACTGGAACTCACAACACTGCCTGATTTGTACAAAAAGGCATTGAAAACAAAATGCATTTTAATAGCGGGTAACATACCTTTTAACTGTCCTTAATTTTTCCTCATACTTCTCTAGTTTCCAAAGGATTTTGTTTAGTCTGTCTTGGGTACTAAGGGCATCCTTCACTCTTTAAATAATATAACCATCCTTCAGGGTCACACGATTTGTGGGGTGGGGTCATCACTCTGAGGTGAGTCCTACTCTTCACAATCACCATTTTTAAATGTAACAATTTACTTTTATCATAATATTTTAGTACAGTATCTACAACAATTTGATGTTCTGACACTTAAACTTGGTATGTCCTCGCATTTGAGCTCCTATATTCTAATTTACACTTGCAAAAAAAATGTGCTATATACAATAATATTTATTCAAGTGTATCTCTCCCGCTGTACTATGCAATGACAAGACTTGGCAAATTTCTACACCAAGAATATGTTAATGTCCAACAATCATTCAGCCTGGGACAGGTAACCTAGCTCTTCTGTGTTCTGAGGAATAACCACCATCCAGTAATGGCATTCTTACCTCAATACCTGCTAATTTTACTGCAAGAACCAGCAAACATGACCGCTGTGTTGCTTTTCAAACCTGCATCCACCTCCCCTAGTTTTCACGCTGCTCAAGTTGCTTCCTAAATTAGACACATGATCTTCAGTACTGCAACTGCGTCAAGCCCCAAAGTTAATTGTTATCAAACCAGACTGACAATGTAGGCAGGAAAAAGCAGGAGTTCGAAAAACAAAAACAGTAAATCATCTTTTCCAACATGGGACATCCACATTTAAATGGGGTAAGGTAGGATATACAGCTACTCCCTGTTCCGCAATGTGTGGCAAATAGTCTGCTGCTTCACAATCACTCTAATGCAATGACAACAGTGTTGTGAGTTGTGTCCTTGTAGTCTTAATTATAGACAACAGTAGCATACCTCTCAACTGTCCAGATTTTTGCCTTTTATTTTGGTCTGTCCCCCATAAAATTTAGGATTTTCTGGCAAATCACTTGGATGATCTAAGGACTAAAGTCAGTAAATAATGATATACATTTGTGTTTCAGACTTCATCAGAAAAAAAGCATGTTAAGACAAATCCTGTTATTCTAGCAAATTTCTAAGCTTTGTCCAGATTTTTTTTGCAGTAAGAGGTTGAGAGGTACTGGCAGCAGTATTATATTCATTTCTATATTCAATTAAAGCACACAGTGCTTCTTTTCCAACAATAGTGAAGATGCACTGAACCAATTATTTGCTAACAGGCAGGGTACAGTGTAACCTTTTCAGCCACCGTCAGGCTGAAAGCAAGCTGCATGGTATGCAAACAGTGTACAAATGTAAAAACTGAAAAAAAAAATAGCAGTAGATTGGCAGTAAATATGAAATACAACTGTACAAAATAGTATGAGATGATAGAAAATGTAAAAGATTTTAACGATGTCAACACAATTGTGCATAAGCATTCATAAAACACAATGTAAGCTGTTGAAAGCATTGGTCACAATTCATACCTCTCAACTGTCCAGATTTTTGCCTCATATTTTTGGTCCGTTCCTCATTTTGTTGTTTTAATGGGAAAAAGGGGTTGTTGTTCATTATACCAAGCCTTAAAAACAAATGATAAAGTCACAGCAGCTTTGAATGGCATATATTCTTACAATTTACTCTCTTGTTTTGTATGGAATTTAAAGAAAGTAGTAGAAAAAATTGAAGCGTTGCTTTGACTTACCTGATGTAGTGGAGCTGTTTAACTGCTAGTGCATACTACCTCTCAACTGGGCCTAATTTTGACACTAATTTTTGCTCTGTTCCTCTTAATACCTCCTAAAACTGGTGACTTTTAGATACATGATGGTGAGCTACACTTTAACTATAATGAAAATAATTAAAGTTATACACTTATTTTACTTCAGAAAATGTATATTAATAAGAAGTTATGTACTTACCATAACGTTCCATGTTAGTTGTCTTCTTCTCGCCTTCTTTCCTGCTGGATGGGTTCGGAGCCGAACCTCGGCTCCGACTCGGCCGAATACTAAAGCTCGAGAGCTATTTTTACCGGCTCGAGGCTATCCTATGTCCCATAATGCTAGGCGAAATATACCCAGATCTCGTTTGATAGCTAACACTATGGACAGAAATGTCCCACCACTAGAAAAGGATAAAATTGAGAGCTATGTAGAACTATAAACCTTACAGCCTGCTTGTCACCAGGGCTACCAAAGGGGAGGAAGAGCTCTAGCTGAAGGTATAATCCTGGTGACAAGGAAAAACTCACCCAATATTCTAGGTCTTTCCAGGCTAGGGGGATTGAGGGTGGGACGCATGAAAGAAGGCGAGAAGAAGACAACTAACATGGAATGTTATGGTAAGTACATAACTTCTTAATGTTAAGTTGTCAATCTTGCCTTCATTCTTGCTGGATGGGACAGCGTCCCTAGCAGCTTAATCCCGGGTGGCTCAATGGAACAGACTCTTGAGTACAGTGGAACCAAAACCAGCCCTATTTCTGGAGGCAATATCCAGTTTGTAATGAGAGATGAAGGTATGAGGAGAGGTCCATGTGGCCGCTGCACAAATAGAGTCCATAGGTAATCTCACCTGAAAAGCAACTGAGGAAGCTAATGCTCTAGTTGAATAAGCTCTAGGCTTGGTAGTGAGCTCCTTATACCTCAATTGATAGGTTAAAGAGATAAGAGAGGTCAACCATCTTGACAAGGTCACTTTAGAAACCAGAAGGCCCTGTTTCCCTTCGGCGTAAAACAAGAAGAGTTGCTCTGATTTTCTCTTTGACTTGGTTCTATCCAGATAGAAACGTAGTTGCCTATGGACATCCAAACAATGTAATTTTCTCTCAGCTCTATCAGTGTAATTTGGAAAGAAAACTGGGAGATCAATGGTCTGATTCAGATTTTTTCCTGAGAGTACCTTAGGTAAAAAGGATGGATTTGTCCTAAGAGCCACTCTATCTTTGTGAAAAACAAGATAAGGGGGGGCGCACAGAAAGTGCTTGTAGTTCCGAAACCCTTCTGGCTGAGGTAATAGCTACCAAGAAAAGTGTTTTCCACGAAAGCAGTTTTAATGAGCAGGAGGCAGCAGGCTCAAAAGGAGGTAGAATGAAAGATGACAGTACCAAATTTAGATCCCACGGTGGAGGAGGGTCTTTGACTGGGGGCCTAAGTAATAGGGTACCCTTCAGAAAAGCTTTGCAGAGCTTGTGAGACATAATACTAGACTCTGACAAGCCAACATGGAAATTTGCAATAGCCGCCAACTGGACTTTGATAGTGGCTGAAGAAGAACCTTTTTGAAAGAGTTCTGCTAGAAAATCTAGAACTGTTTGGATAGGGGCAGTAAAGGGATCGACTTGGTTCCTTTCTGCCCAAATAGAGAAACGTTTCCATTTACTTGCGTACGTCCTTCTGGTGTTAGACTTGTGAGAGGCAAGGATAATCTGATGTACTGACGGGGAGATTAAGGGAAGTCTGGCTAGGATTGGAAGTGGAGCAACCAAGCTGTGAGGTTGAGAGACGACAGGGATTGGTGCAGCCTGCCCGATTGATGGGTCAGAAGGTCTGGCACAGGGTCCAGATGCCAGGGCTGCTCCAGTAGATGATGTTGTAGGAATGGAAACCAGACTTGTCGGGGCCAGTAAGGGGCAATGAGGATCATCCTGGATCTCAAGGCAGTTGCTTTCTGGACTAACAGAGTGATTAAGGGAAAGGGGGGGGGAAGCGTAAAGGAGACCCCTGGGCCAATCATGGACTAGAGCGTCTCTGGGAGAGAGGCCTGGAAGAGGGTGAAGAAGTCTTGACACTTGCTGTTTTGAGGGGTTGCGAAAAGGTCGCAGCAAGGCTGACCCCACTTTCTGAAGATTTGGTCCACTACTAGTTGGTTGAGAGACCACTCGTAGGGCATGAGAATGTCCCTGCTCAGCCTGTCTGCTATGACATTGGACTTCCCGGGAATGTGTTTTGCTACCAGAAAAAGCTGAGAAGAGATCGCCCATTGCCAGAGTCTGAGCGCTTCCCGACAAAGAGGGTAGGACCTGGTTCCGCCCTGTTTGTTGATGTACCATACTACAGACATATTGTCTGTCTGTATTGCAATCATTCCAGTGGGAAGAGAGTCCTGGAGAGCGTGCAATGCCAACAGGACCGCTCTCATCTCCAGGACATTGATGTGCAAGTGGCACTCGAAGGGTTGCCATGTGCCCTGGACTGTCCTGCCCTGAAAATGTCCACCCCCACCCGATCAGGGAGGCGTCCGTTGTCACGGTGGCAACCGGAGGGGGGAGAACAACTGGTCTGCCTTGAAGCACCTGGGGTGAGTCCATCCACCACGATAGGTGTCGTTTGCAAGACTGAGTGATGAGAATCTTGTGTGACATGGGAAGCTGCTGAAAGGACCATTGGGAAAAAAACATCCACTGTAGTATTCGCATATGAAAACAAGCTAGGGGGAGCAAGGTGATTGTTGCAGCCATCAGACCAAGCGTTTTCAGTACAAACCTGGCTTGGACCCTGTCCTCTTGTAGCAGGACTTGAACATGACTGTGAATGTCATATACTCTTTGCGTAGGAAGTTTTGCTGATAACTCTACCGTGTTTAACATGGTGCCTATGAAGGTAATATGCTGACAAGGCGACCAGCAGATTTTTCGAAATTTATAGAGATGCCTAGTGCTTTGCAGATTCGTACAGCGTAATCCCTGGCTTGAAGAAGCTGATGCCTGGTGGTGGCAGTAAGGAGCCAGTCATCCAAATATGGAAACACCTGGAATCCTCGACGTCTCAAGTGAGCCGCAACCACTGCCATGCATTTGGTAAACACCCTGGGGGCTGTGGTGAGGCCAAAGGGCAGGGCTCTGAATTGGTAGTGACTGGCTCCCAGCCGGAAGCGGAGAAACCTCCTGTAGCGCCTGTTCATTTTGATATGGTAGTACGCATCCTGAAGGTCTATAGAGCACATCCAATTGTCCTGACCCAGAAAGGGAAGAATGGACTGTAGCGTGACCATCCGGAATTTTGTTCTTTGAACCGATTTGTTCAGTCTGCTGAGATCCAAAATAGGTCTCCAGTCCCCTGTCTTTTTTGGTACCAAAAAGAATTTGGAGTAGATTCCAGATCCTTGTTGGTCTGCCGGGACTGGCTGGATGGCTCTTTTTAAAAGCAGCTTTGAAATTTCTAGTGCTGCTTGGTCTCTCAGACCAGGTGGAAAGTCTGGAAGAGGCCCTTTTGGTTGATGCGGGGTGTGGATAAATGGGATTTTGTAACCCTCGGATATGATTGACCGTACCAATCTGTCCTGCGTAAGGGAGAACCAGGCTTCTGGGTACAGCGAAAGTCTTCCCCCGAATGCCTCTGAAGGTGGACAGTCGGGCAGCTCCTCAGGGGTGCTGAAAGGGTTTGTCAGAGAAAGCTTCTCTGCTACCCTGATTCTGCGGACCCCCTCTGCCCCTAGGGCGGCGTCTGTTATTGTTCCCTCCTCTGCCTCTAGAGGGAAGATCACCACGTGCGTCCAGCAGAACTCCCTGAGGTTTGCGGAACCACATTTTCCCGCCCTTCTGACCTTTAGGATATGGTCTAGAAGGGGCAGAAAAATGGACTCCCACTGCAGAGAGAGTCTTGCCTTCTTGTTCACACCTGGTTAAGGTGTCCTTCACTTGAGGTCTAAAAAGAGCAGAACCATCAAAGGGGGTGTTAGTGAATGACGCCTTGAAGGGGTCAGCAAAATTGCAGAGCCGCATCCAGGCATGTCTCCTTAGAACAACACCTGTACCTGCGGCTCTACTCGCTCCATCGGCTGCATAAGAGATGAGCTGCATGGAAGAGTTGACGATAGAGTTCAGGGCCCCTAGCTGGGAGTTGATCTTTTCCTGAGACCCCACAGCTGTTGGGTCCTGCAATGTTTCACCCAGTTCCTTGAGAAGGTCCCTCTGAAGTCGGGTGAAATGGTATAAGTAATTCAGCGACCGCATAGCAAAGGTCGCTGAGGAAAACATCCGCTTGCCGTACCTATCCATCATTCTAGATTCCTTATTAGGAGGATGGACAGGTACTGAAGGGTCAGCCAACTCCTTCTTAGTGGCTGCCGCCACCACCATGGCATCCACGGGGACACCCTTGGAAAGAAACTGCTTATCTGTGGGAGCAGTAATAAATTTTGTGGGCCTCCGGGGAGTTGGTTCCATAGTATCTGGAGCCGTCCACACCTTCCAAGCCACTACTTCCATAAGTGGGTCGAAAGGCGGGGACACCCAGGAGGTGGAAGGGCAAGAACCGAAGGCATCCAGGTACACCGATTCGTCCTCGGATGGGTTAAGGGCAGACCAGTTCCCCCTCTGTTTGAGGATCTCTAAGATGTCAGAGAAGGAGACATCCTCAGAGGGGGACCTTGGGGACCCTTCCGAATCATCCAGGTCGGTGTCAGATGTCACTGACTCAGGAGAGTCAACATGTTTCCTCTTACATGTCCTCTTCCGAGGGGGCTCCCCCACAGGGTCAGGGGAGGCCTCAGAAGAGGAAGAAAGGCCCAATGGGGCAGCCTGGAGCATCGGTTCTCCTCGCTTGGGGTCAGGAGGGTAAGCAGGGGCCGAAGCAGGCACCGTGGAGGGAGGGGCTGAGGAGGCCGACTGTGGTGCTGGTATAGGAGCCAGCACGCTCCTCATCACCTCAAAGGCACCCCTGTCAAGTAGGGAAGAAGGACCCAACTCCGAGGAGATGAGAACTCCCCCCGGCACCGAGAGGGACGGCTCCAAGGCCGATGTCGGGGCCGAACTCACCTGCACCGAAGCTCCGAGAGGGAGAGCGGGGTCGGACAAGGGTCCGATGCCACTCACCCCTTCAGAGCCAACGAGGGAGTCTCGGTGCCTGGATCCTTCCAAGGACGGAGCCAAGGACGGGATCGGAGCCGATGAAGGAACCGACAACAGGGGGACTGGTTCCGACGCCCCCACAGTACTCACCTCGATGACCTCTGGCTCCAAACTCAGCAGGGTAGTTGGATGAGGAACTTGAGTGGGTGTAGGGGTAGCCCCTGTCTGTTGAGATGGGCTATGTAGCAACTGGGCCAGTGCCTGCGACTTTAAAAGCCGGCTGACTACCCTCTCGAGGTCATGGTCCGAAAGCCTGGAAGACCTAGAGGAATGAGATCTATGGCTCCACTCCGACAAGAGTGGAGACTTCAGAGCCGATCTAACCGACTCGAGAGACGGAGACCTAGAGCGCTTTCTGCTCGGGGACGGCTCCTACACTAAAGTCGGAGCCGACTGAGGTCTAGATGCCTCGGTTCCGGCCGGAACCGACGAGGCAGCAAGAGCACCGCTCGTCGCCGGCTCCAAACATGGAGCTGATGATTTGATGAGCTTAGAAGGTTTCCCAGCCATAGTCTTAGCCTGGGAATCTTCAGGCTTTAACAAGCCTCTAAGTATAAGTTTGTTTCTGTGCTCCTGCAGGACTCTAGGGCTAAAGGCATGGCAGATGGAACAAGAGTCCTGCAGGTGCAGAGGGCCCAAACAATACACACAAGAAGTGTGACCATCTGTCAGAGACATCTTCTGACAGCACGAGTCACACTTCTTGAAACCTGATACCTTAGTATCCTTAGACATACTGTAACAAAAAGCAACACACAATACCCTAAAACTATAATAACAATTTACTATAAAAGAGGGAACTACCACTAAGTAGAAGGACAGAATTCCACACACACACACAGAACAACCAGGGGAAAACTGTACTACAAGAGGAGGGTCAGAGGCCCAACCACCTTAAGGGTGGAGAAAAAGGGGGATTAGCAACTAAAAGGGAAAGGAAAGACTAGTTGCTAACTACACTGATACTAAAGGAACAAAAAAGGATAAAAAACTGACTAAAAACGACCTCAAAAGTTATTAATAAAAATATACGACCTGGAGCCGGTGAAAAACGCAACCTCGTAGCTAAGCGGCAAACGAGATCTGGGTATATTTCGCCTAGCATTATGGGACATAGGATAGCCTCGAGCCGGTAAAAATAGCTCTCGAGCTTTAGTATTCAGCCGAGTCGGAGCCGAGGTTCGGCTCCGAACCCATCCAGCAAGAATGAAGGTGAGATTGACAACTTAACATTTTATATTATCTTACTCTGCTAACATCTCAAGTTAACAGTACTAATATTTAAATAAAAGTATCCCTGATTATTTCTGGATATGTTCCTGATTCTTTTGAGATTTGTATTTAGTTGAGAGCTACCGTGCATACTGTATTGAGATTTAAGTTTTTCTGGTTCATCTGTAGTGATATATGTGATTCAGTTAACTTTACTATATTTGGCAGGAGAGCCGCTAAAATATACTGTTATGGGTATAAGAGGCAAAAGTTGGTCCTAAGCTTAGAAAACTCTGGTGGATGTGCAACTGGTTAAATTTTGTATTTCCTATTTTGTCTGTTTAATTTGCATTTGAATATCAGTATCCCACAATTCCATTGGAGTGGGT
The DNA here is from genome assembly GCF_019279795.1 of Protopterus annectens. NCBI lineage: Eukaryota > Metazoa > Chordata > Ceratodontiformes > Protopteridae > Protopterus > Protopterus annectens. Next base: position 148,430,968 of record NC_056730.1, read on the forward strand.
GGGGCTTACATACTTATATATGTACATTTTATGTTAATCAGTGTGTATATTTTTGGCCAGTTGTACCTACTTTTCATGGGCCTTTGTCCAGATTTTTAATGTTTCCAGCTTGAGAGGTATGACTAACTCATTGCCTTTGAAAAGAATATTCCAGTCTGGATTTGGCAACTTTAATAGCCGCAAAATATCTTCAAATACATTCTGCAAAAATTGCTTTTTTATCTGCTGTGAAGACTTAATTTGACTTTGTATCGTGTCATTGTTTATGGATGTTCTCAACTGTTATGCTGCTATGGTACTGCACTGTGTTTTCCTCTGGTGTGTGTGTGTGTGTGTGTGTGTGTGTTTGTGTGTGTGTATGTGTGTCTGAAGCCCCTAAAATAGACAGACAGATAGACAGACAGACAGACAGACAGACAAAACCATCCATTTTACACTCATTATTAATGTATTTAATCTGATTTTTGGTCTAATATTTAAAGGGGTTGATATTTCTTTCTCCTCATTTACTAAATCTGTAGTCAAAAGGATGGCCTCACTCTGTGCACCACTTTCTGGGTATCGAAATACAAGGAATCTATGACTGCAGACTAACTGCTTTGCATTATTTTGGGAATTTTCTCTAAATGCCAGGGTTGGAAATTATATCATAGATAATAATTTTCACTTTCAAGGCTTTGGTCATTTGTTTTAGGAGTGGATTTAGAGACAAGATGACAGGAGTTTTGTCAGTGAAGCAGCTTGTTAGTGCAGTTAGTTTTAAAATAATGTATAAGCTTTATTCTATAATAAATGCTTTACTGGTTCCAGTGTATGCACTGCTGATCTTTCCCTTTCCAATCTGGTGAAGTCCATAAGTCCTAGCGGCTTAGCAGAGAATACATTAAGGGTATTTAGCATAACCAGAGATTTGATGACCTCAGATTTATTTACATTAAGTAGGGTACATAGCATACAGCCCTATACATGGGGGATGCATAGAACTTCCTCCCACTTTAAAATAAGTGCTCTCAGCTTGCCCTTTTGGTCTTCAAAGAATGAGAGAACCAAACATACCTATAAATGTTATGACTGTAAGTACTAGACTGTAGGTATACACACACACACACACACACACACACACACACACACACACACACACACACACACACACACACACACACACACACACACTTTAATGTTTTGGTCCAGGTTAGGTGGCCGAAAGGTGTGGTATGAATTAAAGCCTGCTAATGCAGGGGTGCTCTCTGGAGCCTTGAACCAGGTCTCTGTCATTGCACAGATGTCGATGTTCTCCATTTTAAGGAGTGCCTCGAGTGAATGCATTTTGAGATTTAGACTTCTAGCATTGAGTAGCATTACCCTCAGATTTTGCTTGCTTGTACCTGTTAAGGTGGTGAATTTGTCATTTGAGCCTTGCCTAAAAAGGCACTATAGGGGTGGAAAGAGCCTTAGCCAGTATCTGGAATCCCAAGGGCGACAGGTGCAGACCATCTCTGGCAAAGCATCGTGGTCTGTCGATCATGTCATCCCAGGCAGACAGATACTGGATCCTCTTAGAATGACACCAGAAGCTTAGCCAATTATTGAAGTCAATCAATCATTTTGTCCTTGTACTGTGGTATTCTGGTGATGTCAGGATGCACTCAGGGCTAGGGTCATACCTGCCTGGGCCACAAGATCAGTGAGCTCCTCCATGTCTCTTTTCATGCAGTCCAGGGAGGAATGTCTCAGTTCATTCACACCAACATGGACAATGAAAGAGTCATATTTGTACTTGTTGTGGGGTGACCTGAGTGCGTGCGTTATGTGGCAGATCCTGGCACCTGACAGGCAGCTGACAGTAACTTTTTCCTTGTTTAACCTGGTAAGTGGAACATCAGTGTGCCTGACTATAGAGTCACCTATGACTAGAGTGTTGGGTATGTTGTTATGCCTTATGGGCTGTGGTTGAGTGGCACACTGAGTTTGTGGAATATGTGTCATTTGGGTTGTGTTGGGGGTGGAGGTTGCTTGTGTTTCTGCTTTGGAGGTCTCTGTTGCTTGAGCAAATTTTTATTGAGAGCCTCCGCAAATGTAGGTGTGTGTTTCATGTTTCTATGTGTGTGTTTTGGTGGTGTAGGTTTTGAGGGACTATGTGATGAGTGTGGTGAGGTGCAAGTGTTAACCTTCTCCTCTTGACTGTCTAGTCCAGTCTTGGGTGAAGAGAGCTTTGTTTCCAGTTTGGCTATATAAGTGCATCTCTCACAAGTTGTAGTGTTGGGTGGTAAGAGGAGAGGGTTGTCTGTGTACATGAGGCAATTGCCACATTGCCCCAAGATACCCAGATTCATCAGGTAGATAGGAGAAAACACCGGGAGCTGACCCTTAGACATGCCTGGATAGGTGCTTATTTATTAAGTACTAAAAACTGTTTTCCTCTAGACAAGTGAGGAAAGTTGAGTACTGTAGTAATTTGTAGCTTATTTAGTGATTACAAGGAGTTCTGAATAAAGTGCTGAGCTCAAAGAAACAGATATTAGAGCTCAAACTAAAAGACTGGCTAGTTCTAAGGGAAAATTTGAAGAGCAGACTTTATGGCAACGGAAATAGTTTAACCCTAGCTAAGTGGTGATGCATAATGTGTGTGTGTGTGATATATATATATATATATATATATATATATATATATATATATATATATATATATATATATATATATATATATATTTTTTTTTATGTCTTTCGGCTTTTCCCGGTTGGGGGTTGCCACAGCGGAACTCCAGTCCACTAATGATTGGTAGTAGATTTTTACGTACTGGCTTGCCGGGCCTAACGCACAACCTTCAATGAAGGAACACCCATTCATGCATGTCGCTACAGAGAAGACGCTCTAACTGAGAATCGAGTATATATATATATATATATATATATATATATATATATATATATATATATATATATATATGTGTGTGTGTGTGTGTGTGTGTGTGTGTGTGTGTGTACATATTTTAATATAACAGTAGCAAATGAGCAAACTGATTTAAACAAATTAATGAAATAACCAATAAAAAGCTAAAAACTGAGCCCCGTTCCAGCAGTCTTTGATCAGACAAGTTCTAACTGCACACTCCTGCCACTAGGGTGCAGGGGAACCTTCTCCAAAAAAAGATGGCCTGGAATAGTGCTCAAGTTATACAAACAAAGCTAGATTCAGCAGGTCTGAATTTAGTCTATTCTACAGCAAACAAGGCATACCAGTTTCAGAAAGAAACAGTTCAAATAAGCAGGCACAATAAGACTTTAACCAGAAACTCCCAGCTCAGAAGGGCAGCATCTACCCTCTTCTCCCAGAAGAGTGCAGACCACGCCTTCTTAATGTGAAATAACTGGCCCAATGTCTAAGTGCTTAAAAAAGAACTAATACACTTTTAGAATAACAGACACTAAGCCTTTAATCAGCAACTCCCAACTTAGAAGGATGTAAGCTACCTGTCCTGCCACAACAGTGCAGACCACAAACCTTCTTAATGTAAAACAACTGGTCTGAAGCCCAGCTGCTTCAACCAAAGGCTTAGAATAACAGTTACAATTTAATCAGGCTACTAACAAGCAGTAATAAGTGCAGCAGAATAAATGCAATTAAGTACTTTTAAGAACAAGCAGCAAAAGCAAAATAAAGTAATAAAGTAGGAAGAAACACAAATACAGTAAAAGCAGATGAATAAAGTGCAATTTTTTTATATAACAGAAAATGAGCAAACTGATTTAAACAAATTACCCAATTAACCAGCAAAAAAGCTCAAAACTGAGCCCTGTTCCAGCAGTCTTCAATCAGACAAGTTCTAACTGCACACTCCTGCCACTAGAGTGCAGGAGAACCTTCTCCAAAAGAGATGGCCTGGATTAGTGCTCAAGTTATACAGACAAAACTAGATTCAGGATGCCTGAATCTAGTCTATGCTACACCAACCAAGGCACACCAATTTTAGAAATAAACAGTTCAAATAAGCAGGCACAACAAGCCTTTAACCAGAAATTCCCAGCTCAGAAGGGTATAATCTAGCCTCTCCTCCCACAAGAGTGCAGACCACAAACCTTCTTAATGAAAAATAACTGGCCTGAAGCTAATGAAAAATAACTGGCCTGAAGCCCAAGTACTTTAACCAGAACTAATACACATTTAGAATAACAGACTGAGCTTTCAATCAGCAATTCCCAACTTAAAGGATGTAAGCTATCTGTTCTGCCACAACAGTGCAGACCACAAACTTTCTTAATGTAAAATGACTAGTCCACAGCCCAAGTGCTTAAACCAAAATGCTTAGAGTAATAGTTACAATTTTATCAGGCTACTACCAAGCAGTAATAAATGGAACATAATAAATACAATTGAGTACTTTTAAGAAGAGGCAAAAGTAAAATAAAGTGCAATTTTTTTAGTAAAGTGCAAGGAGAGAGGAAGAAGGAGCAGAAGAAAAATTCAGGGTTAAGAACCTAAGTGGGTTGGCCTTCTCAAATGTTCTCTCTGTATTAAGTAGAGTGAACACCAGACTGTGAGGGGTGTTCCAGATCAATTTTACCGTAGGGGTGGGCAACTGCAAAGCCACCAACTATAACACCACCAGAAGAATAGGGTGGGGGAGGGGGGAAACAGTTTCAGGACAGATGAGAAACAGAAAACAATGCCAGAAGATATATAAAATAATTCAGTCAGGCAAAATTAAGACAATGCAGAACTCTGAAAGGTTAAAATGCCAATAAATGTATTTGTCAATCAGCGATATATTTCCAGATTGTTTGAGAATCACACTGGAGCCAGAACACCAGGAGTTTCCAATAGTGTATGCAGGAATTTACAAACAGAAACTATTTTTAAATCAGCAAGCCTTGAAGCAATCAGATAACATAAAAGCTGTTAGACCAGTATAAACTTCACCTCAGGAATGGGGGGATAAGTTTCAGGACAGATGAGAAACAGAAAACAATGCAGTTTCAGGACAGATGAGAAACAGAAAACAATGCCAGAAAATATATAAAATAATTCAGTCAGGCAAAATTAAGACAATGCAGAACTCTGAAAGGTTAAAATGCCAAGAAATATACTTATCAGTCAGCAATATATTTCCAGATTGTTTGAGAATCACACTGCAGCCAGAAAACCAGGAGTTTCCAACAAAAAAAAACATGAAACTTCTCCATCTATGTATGACAATTTGAAAAATGGAAGCAGGTCCTTGGGTTTTAGGTGATACAATGAAATTCAAATGAATTTAGTTAGATGCAGTCTTTCTTGGACTAGGACTTGTAATATTCCCTATGCAAATACTAGTTGTCACTTGTCTTCTGTATCTAAATAAGATGGTGAGGCCTGGGTGCTCATTTAAGTAATTTATCACATATAAACACGTCAGGATGGATGACTGGAGCATTAACCTTAACAAACTAACTAACTGACTGACTGCTACACACATACATGCTTTCAATCTGGCTGCTCACTCAAAATGGCACTCTTGCTTGCACCTGCTCAGTACTTATATGTACGTGCCTACTGACTAGAATGCTTCTTAAAGGTACATCACACACTCTGATCTACACTAATCATCCAGACTAACATGCAACCTCAAAAGCATAGAAAAGAAGTTGAACTACAGATGTTTGCATCTAGATTGTGTAAAGTTTTAAGAATGTTACTGGCATATTTCTCAGTGAATACCATTAAGGAGATATCAACAAATCTCTGCCATAGTGCTTAATAAAGGGGGTATAGATTATTTTTAATTTATTTATCTGTAAATAAGACTTAGTGAAGTGGCATATTCCAGAGGTTAGGACTAAACCCAGACATCTGAGCTATGAGACAGCAACCTAATCACTAAGCTGCTGTGCTGCCCTTAGGTAGCTCAAAGCTACCAAGGACGACAAAATAGACATCAAAACTGTATGTGGTGTGCTACTGAGACAGAGAAACAGAGACAGAGAGAGAGAGAGAGAGAGAGAGAGAAAATATTAAAAACTATGGTATAAATGCATTAATGTGCTAACCATTGACTGTATTGCAGCCCACCAAGATACTGCCAAGGCAGAATACTGGAGTCAGGTGTAAAAGGGTGAGAGTGGGTGGCCAGTACCTGCTTGACCATCCTGGCGGAAATGTATTCATGGAGTCCTGCGATATTGTCACCAAGTGGTGGCAGGCCCAGAAGTGTTGCTCCTCCATTAGGTACCCAGGGGAGGGACATGACCTTGCTAAGGATAGGCATCAGCTGGCTTTAAAGCCATGTGTTTCTAAGGTAGAGCCAAACAATCCACAAAAAGTCCAAAACATGACAATGCATGTCTACAGCTAGTCGAGTGTGGCTTTATTGCCCTGAATGTACCCATAAAGACTTAAAAATCAGTAGTAAAAAAACATGGGCATTCAAAAGCCATGTAACCAAAAGACTGCTATGTCCTTCAGGGGCATTTGCATATATCCTACAGATCTCTACTATAGGAGGTTTAAGGTATTACACAGTGAAGCCTCTAGCTTGGCTGAGTCTTTCTTGCAGTTTTTACTGAATGTTTTTTTCTGTGCAACCTTTTTACCCTTTGCTTATCTATAGTAATAATTATTTCCTAAATTTGAAGTATGGAGCTTTTTCCTCCCAAGGTCTGTGCACTAAAGGAGATTTTGTGTCATTAGGAATAAGCCAGTTAACAAACTGCATAAAGAAGTTGTCAGCCTATCGGCAAAGTTGGGTAAAGACCATGTTTAAGAAGTGATCTTCGGTGCTAAATGAGCTGGTCAGGGGGATGGGATGCAGCAGCGAAAGGTGACCCTGACCATGATGGATGCTTTGGCTTGTTTGCAGACTGATTTTGGTGTGTGCATGTGCGTGTGCATGTGCGCGTGGGTGCGTGTGCGTGTGCGCGTGTGCGCGTGTGCGTGTGTGTGATGTGTGTGTGTGTATGTGTGTGTGTGATGTGTGTGTGTGTGTGTATGTGTGTGCGTGTGTATGTGTGTGTGTGTATGTGTATGTGTATGTGTGTAGGAACCCTGTGTCATTTTGCATAAGTCTATATAATGACTTTATGAAATGCAGGCGTGGTGGCACAGTATGCGTAGAGCGTATCAATCAACAGCAGTCTGTATAACACACAAATACACTAATACGCTAGCTGCATACAGATAGAGTTACCAGTTAGTCAGTATCACCGTAAAAAGCAAAAGTATACCAAGTACTGTATCAGGCTTCCGTGGAACAATGGCTTGAAAACTCTTCAGCACCTCAAGCGTTCAACGGGACATGTCCAAAGTCGTATAACAAAGAAAGCAAATAAATGCAATGCAGGCTTGTTATTCAACGCCAGTATGCAAGTCAGTGCATACAAAAATAAGCTATCTGCTTGTAGATGGAGTCAACAGTTAATTCAAATAAAGTACCTGATTCAAGAGCAAAACTTCAGAGGAACAATAGCTTGGAAACCTTCAATGACAAACCAAGCGTTCAACAGAGTATATCCAAGGTAGTTTATTCATAAAAATCGGCAAGAGCTTTCAACTAGGTCTTCATCAGGCCGTTAAACAATTTAGACTGACAAAGCACTCATATTTATAACAAAACATCACAGTAGCAACAATGTCATTTCCTGTTAAAATTTTAAACTGACAGAGCATCACAGTAATGGAAATGCCATTTCCTGTTACTACTAGTTCAAAGTCTAAAAACATTTTAAACAGAAAATATATATAAAAAAGGTATATATAAAAAGATATGTAGTGATAGTTGCACGCAAAAGCTGACTGTATGTAGTTCCAAAGCAAAACACTGTCATTATACAAAAAACATATAATTGCATACACAATAAAATAAAATTACTGCTAAGAAATGTATCTAATTTATTAAAATTATTGTTAGTGAAAGCACTTATGCATTAGAAATCCATTCATGATGCCACAATAAATAAAAAACTACTAATATTTGTATCATGGTGTAAACTCTCATGAAGTCAGAAATTTACCATCAAACATTATCACTAAAATATATATATGAAAAGCATATATATATATTGATTTATACATCTAGTAGGAAATATCTAATATGTTAAAAATATTATTATTAAGAAACAATTCAACCCACCACAGTAGATGGAACCGAACTGACATTGATGTCATGATGTAAAAGTCTCAAGAAGTCAGAAATTTACCACCAAAAAGTGTCACTGAATTATATATAAAATGTGTAAAATGATCCACATATCTATGAGGTCATTGCCTACACTAAGTACATATATATAAAGATATATATATAAAAATATATATGTAAAAGGCCTCATAAACACTGACACTATATACACTAATGATACATCCACACAATGTGCAATAATATAGGTTAAAAATGCCATAAATTGTTGTGACATGACATCATTATATAGTAATATAATGTTACCATAGATAACCTGCTACATAATAGGATGGCAGTGCAAAGCAATCCAAATATTCACAAATAGCTGCGTCATTTATAAATTGTGAGTGATGAATGCAACTCTAAACATGTCGTGTACCTGGCTACATGTCAATCTTGCCCAGCATTTTATGTGGGCAAGACTGACCGTAAGTTTAAAGAGAGGATTAGAGAACATATATATAAGATTAGGATATCCTGCACATCCAATGCCCTCTCTAAACATGTAAATAACACATCAATAGAACATAAGTTTCTATTCCAAGTAATCTATGTGAACAAACCGGGGATAAGGAGAGGGGACTTGAGTAATCTTATTGAACAAATGGAAGCCAAATGGATTATTAGGCTTAGAGCTGATCGCAGCCCTGGCATTAATGATAGGGTCTCTATTAAACCCATACTTAAAGCCAGGAAACTTAAATAAATAAAATATAAATACAAAAATAGTGAGTATTTTTCATCACTCACAATTTATAAATGACGCGGATTGTGTGGATGTATCATTAGTGTATATAGTGTCAGTGTTTATGAGGCCTTTTACATATATATTTTTTATATATATATATCTTTATATATATGTACTTAGTGTAGGCAATGACCTCATAGATATGTGGATCATTTTACACATTTTATATATAATTCAATGACACTTTTTGGTGGTAAATTTCTGACTTCTTGAGACTTTTACATCATGACATCAATGTCAGTTCTGTTCCATCTACTGTGGTGGGTTGAATTGTTTCTTAATAATAATATTTTTAACATATTAGATATTTCCTACTAGATGTATAAATCAATATATATATATGCTTTTCATATATATATTTTAGCGATAATGTTTGATGGTAAATTTCTGACTTCATGAGAGTTTACACCATGATACAAATATTAGTAGTTTTTTATTTATTGTGGCATCATGAATGGATTTCTAATGCATAAGTGCTTTCACTAACAATAATTTTAATAAATTAGATACATTTCTTAGCAGTAATTTTATTTTATTGTGTATGCAATTATATGTTTTTTGTATAATGACAGTGTTTTGCTTTGGAACTACATACAGTCAGCTTTTATGCAACTATCACTACATATCTTTTATATATACCTTTTTTATATATATTTTCTGTTTAAAATGTTTTTAGACTTTGAACTAGTAGTAACAGGAAATGGCATTTCCATTACTGTGATGCTCTGTCAGTTTAAAATTTTAACAGGAAATGACATTGTTGCTACTGTGATGTTTTGTTATAAATATGAGTGCTTTGTCAGTCTAAATTGTTTAACGGCCTGATGAAGACCTAGTTGAAAGCTCTTGCCGATTTTTATGAATAAACTACCTTGGATATACTCTGTTGAACGCTTGGTTTGTCATTGAAGGTTTCCAAGCTATTGTTCCTCTGAAGTTTTGCTCTTGAATCAGGTACTTTATTTGAATTAACTGTTGACTCCATCTACAAGCAGATAGCTTATTTTTGTATGCACTGACTTGCATACTGGCGTTGAATAACAAGCCTGCATTGCATTTATTTGCTTTCTTTGTTATACGACTTTGGACATGTCCCGTTGAACGCTTGAGGTGCTGAAGAGTTTTCAAGCCATTGTTCCACGGAAGCCTGATACAGTACTTGGTATACTTTTGCTTTTTACGGTGATACTGACTAACTGGTAACTCTATCTGTACGCAGCTAGCGTATTAGTGTATTTGTGTGTTATACAGACTGCTGTTGATTGATACACTCTACGCATACTGTGCCACCACGCCTGCATTTCATATTTTTTCTTTAACTATTTGGAAGCACAGGAGTGTTGGTGAGTGTAACCTTGCAGTTTTTCTATATAATGGCTTTACCAACATTATACATAAAATGCTGGTCATGGCTCTAAAATTGTTTGGGTCTGAGCTGACCAGGTCATGGCTGAAAAAGAAACAAGGTAGACCAGTCATCTGACACATTAATACATTTGATTTAAAAAATTAAGACCAGTCCTGTCATACTATCAGAATAATGATTAATATACAGGTTTATGATTTAGTTTCCAATTTAACCAGTGTGTTATAAGTTCAAGACATGAATGTTAAGAAACTCACCTTGATAAAGAAGCACAAGAGATGCATGCTGACATTAACATCAAGAATACATAATAAGGTGGGTTATAATTGAAAAAGACCAAATCATAATTTTTGCAATGTGTGGAACCTCTGCAAACTCCCATTCTACAACAGTTAGAGAGAAAAAAAATGTAGAAGCACTGAGTGCATTACAGCTTTGAAAGCTGTAGCGCTCTTATAGTTGTCATGCAGAGAGCAGCCACGATACAATGAATAGTGGATACTTCATTCAGCCTTCAAAATGAAGTAAAAAAGATTAAATGAAGCAATTATGATTTCACAGCTCTTAAAGATCTTTTCTGGTAAGTGCCAGTTCTATGGTCATGCTGAATACGAATGAGAAAGTCCTGGGGAGAGGCATATGCTAATTATACAACAACCCCCCCATTAATATTCCAAAACGTGCACGCTGATTGGTCAGCATGCACGTTGTAAATCAAAGACTTATACTAATGGAAAAAGGTCCAGTCGCCTGGACTTTTTCCATTAGTATGTCTTTTTTTTTTTTTTACAGCAACGGAGAACACAAGATCTCCGTTGCTTTTTAGAAACTGTCTCGCTATGTTAAAGGAGTTTAACATAGCGAGACAGCTTTAAAAAAGCAACGGAGATTCTCCATTGCTTTTTTTAGAGCTGTCTCGCTATGTTAAACTCCTTTAACATAGTGCGACACTTTGTAAAAAGCAACGGAGATCTTGCTTTCTCCATTGCTTCCACCCACAGCTCTGATGTACTGCATAAGCATACGCATGCGCAGTACATCAGAACTGCCGCAGAATACCAGACAGCTGTGGAAGGGCAGCACGGAGGCATTATACAATGCCATTATTTAAGAAAAGTAAGTATTTTTTTTCTTAAATAATGTCATTGTATAATAGCAATAACCAACTTCTGGGTGTGGGAAATACTGGATTTACCCACGGTTGTCTTTGTTTGGCCACTCGGGCTTCACCCTCGTGACCAAACTACACCAACCATGAGTAAATCCAGCATTACCCACACTCAGGTGTGGGTTATTGCTTAAGTAGCCATGTGGTCTCTTCCACAGAACCACTTCAAGGAAGGCATCTACATGCCGAATGATTCAAGAAATCATTTCAACATGTATATCAACACGGCAAACCCGCCATGTTACAATGCATACCACACCACGGTATAAGGTCTGCAGGTGGGAGGAGCCACTAGACACCAAGGATAACTTGACAGTTAAGTGCCATAATGGCACGGACTTCAAGACAGGGGTCGGGGAAACACTAGACACCAGGGAGTCTACAAATATGACATAACAGTATGTAAAGTATTATAGTGATCGGAACACACTTGCCTGCAGAGCAAATATAAGTATGTCATAATGTCACTTACTATTATAGTAATTGGGAGGTGGGGGACACACTAGCCACTGGACATATTAGACATGTGCCATGATGGGGATCTGGGACTGGGGAAATGGAGGGAGGACAGATAGGTCAGAGACAGGTACAGAGGACTGTGTTGTGTGTATGTTGTGCTTTGTATACTTGTGTGTGTGAGAAAATGACTGGGGGAGATGCAAATGCCTACACATGCAGCAGTTTACTATAATGACATGCAGACCAGCAATGATCTATTCATCACAGCAGTAAATGCGATTCAGAGGCATGCACATTAGCCAATAATGAGGTCTTTCCTTACTGCAACTAGCATGTCTATGAATCGCAAAATACATACATTGTGGGAGGCTAGGTATATCAGAGTAGGGGTGAGGGTACTTAACAAGCCTGATGTTTCCCTGATTTCAGAATGTAATTGTGGCGTTCCGTGTACTACATTATGTTATTGGTACACATCTTGAGTATACTGCGGCAGTCAGTATGTAAGGCAGAGACGATAATAACAAGACACAGCCCTAATTGGTTTATATTTTTATTTGATCAGAAAATTGAATCTGAGCTGTATGACAATGGATGCAAATAAAGTAAATAAAATACTATTAATTCTTTCTATTAACAGGAAATAAAAACATCTTATGAAACAGTTTTAACACCAAATATATAGTCAGCCTGCTGTGCCAGCCTAAATGATGTATAAATAAAAAAAAAGCTAAGGATTTTTTTAAGTTTTCAATAGGAAAAATTCCCTATGAGGCCCTTTGTGACAGTTTAACACTGTATGTGCACGAGAGTGAATGATTTCAGAGAAATAATGGAATCTCAAAAGAAACACTGCTGGTGTAAAATATAATAAAAACATGACTATGCTTGACATGTCTTTCTAAAAGTCATGCTGAGTGTTCACGAGGGGCCAAATAATCTTATATATGTGTCACAATAACAAGCAGTCCTGGCTTAAGGTCAGGGAAGTTATAATCTAAAAACTAAAGGCTAGAGGCTGAAAGTGCTAAGAATCATTTGTCATCAACTTGCATCCTAGTGCTAAGAGATACCAGAACAAAATAAGAGCTTAAAAGGACATTAAGATATATTCTATATCACAAAGAAGTGCCCCAGATCGGGGAAAACAATGTTTTTCTGTTTCGAAGACTATGGAGTTTTTTTTTTTTTAATAGACAAAACAAGATATTCAATGTCTTTCTAATCCTAAAGGCTGGGGCTTCCTTTACTTTAAGTAGTGCTGTCTGATACAGCACAGACACATTGCAATTGTATGTTGTACTTCTGCTTAAATACCCTGAACCTGGAATAGAATTCTGGCAGAGCTGAATATTAAGTCTGAAGGTAGTACTATAATCGATACATTGCTTTTAATGTAGAGGACTGCTATATTTCACCCACAGCAGGACCTTCCTCAGTACAGATATACTGAACAAGGGCAAATAGTCAATATATGTTGTTAATGCCTACTTCAAATATTACTATTTGGTCATAATTTGCCATCTGTGCCTTGAATAGATTCAAGCAAGACAATGTGTGTGTGTGTGTGTGTGTGTGTGTGTGTGTGTGTGTGTGTGTGTGTGTGTGTGTGTGTGTGTGTGTGTGTGTGTGTGTGTGTGTGTGTGTGTGTGTGTGTGTGTGTGTGTGTGTGTGTGTGTGTGTGTGTGTGTGTGTGTGTGTGTGTGTGTGTGTGTGTGTGTGTGTGAGCTCACTTGCATGTGTGTGTCTTCTTGTAGGTGGGAACGGAAAGCAAGTAGCTTATTGTGGATCTCAAGGTACCATACATTCTATGCCTGGTGGATCAGAGTTCTAAAATTTCACATTTTGTAGCCATGGTTTGTTCTCATGACCCTGAGCATGTGCATTAAACCTGGCAATAGTTTTCAAACTCCAAACCACAGTTTACTTTTCCAAACTTAATAAACCAACACAACATACACCCTAGCTGCAATAAATATGTTGCACCTAATAAGTTACTTGCATTGCATATTTTTTTTTACTTCAACATTCCTTGAACTTTGGAATGCAATCTGTATCTCATTTATTTGCCCATCTGTTCTTACCTCCTATGTCATAAAATAACCTTCATTATGTGGGTTCCCATGATTCAGACACATTTATTATTGTGGTAAATAAACTCAGTCCCATGCAAATGGGAGAGTAATAATGCATAGTTGCATATATTATCACATGCTACAATAAATTAAAATGAAATGTTTGGTGCATTAGTTGTTTTTAACTTATTTTGACTTACTTCATCATTCAAACATATGCAAGGATGCTATGACAGGCATATAGACATCTGTGTATACAGACCTCATTTGGATCTGTATGTGGTACTTTGCTTTCACTTAGCAAATTCTCTTTCCAAAAGCTTCAGTTTCCCAAGTTCAGTCATACCTGTATAAGAAATAAACTAATATTTTTTCACAGGAAAATAAAGATGCATGTATATATCATTTAAAAGAGAGTCTATGGTCATCCCATATTTGTGAGTTCACTGTCTCCCCCTGAAGTTTTGCAGGATAAGCATGGCCATGCATTGTTATCACAGAGAAATGAGAAGGACCATGCTTCCCATACAAAACAGATCAAGCTGGGATGCAGATAAAATGATAGAAGCATTTCAGAGTATGGAAGAACACACAATACAAACAGCACTGCTATGACATGACACTAAAAGGAAGATATTCATGCATATCCATGTGGTGCAACTACAGAAAATATAAGTAGATGTGAGTTAAGGAAGTCTGTTAGTTGGTTTGATATTCAACAGATTTTCTACATACCACCATGGCAGGCATCAAAGCATGAAGACTGAATATTTCTAGTTGTGGAGGCACCCCCCTCAAATGATCCTCATCACTGTCATCATGGTCAGTGACCGTGTAACTACGTGGTTAATGTGTGGGGGCATCCTCCTCATATGATCCTCATCATTGTCATCATGGTCAGTGACAGTGTAACTACGTGGTTACTGTGTGGGTGCACCCCCCTCATATGATCCTCATCATGGTCAGTGACAGCATAACTACATGGTTAATGTGTGGGGGCATCCCCCTCATATGATCCTTATCATCATCATCATGGTCAGTGACAGTGTAACTATGTGGTTAATTTGTGGGGGCATCCCCCTCATATGATCCTCATCATTGTCATCATGGTCAGTGACAGTGTAACTACGTGGTTAATTTGTGGGGGCATCCCCCTCATATGATCCTCATCATTGTCATCATGGTCAGTGACCGTGTAACTATGGGGTTAATTTGTGGGGCCATCCCCCTCATACAATCCTCATCATTGTCATCATGGTCAGTGACAGTGTAACTATGTGGTTAATGTGTGGGGGCATCCCCCTCATATGATTCTGATCATTGTCATCATGGTCAGTGACAGTGTAACTATGTGGTTAATGTGTGGGGGCATCCCCCTCATATGATCCTCATCATTGTCATCATTGTCAGTGACAGTTTAACTATGTGGTTAATGTGTGGGGGCATCCCCCTCATAGGATCCTTATCACTGTCATCATGGTCAGTGACAGTGAAACTATGTGGTTAATGTGTGGGGGCATCCCCCTCATATGATCCTCATCATTGTTATCATGATCAGTGACAGTGTAACTACGTGGTTAATGTGTGGGGGCATCCCCCTTATATGATCCTCATCATTGTCATCATGGTCACTGCAAGTGTAACTATGTGGTTAATGTGTGGGTGCATCCCCCTATGATCCTCATCATTGTCATCACGGTCAGTGCAAGTGTAACTACATAGTTAATCTGATCCATCTCCAGCTTGAAGCAACATGTCATTTAGAAGAGTGCCATAATAATTTTGAGAAAATGGATCAATTTAATATTTTGACCAAGCATTATTTTTCATTCTCCAGCTATGTCATTTTGAAGTGTGATATACAAATTTGGACTAAAAACAGTATTTTTGCACAAATTAACCTTCAATCACCAACTATTTCCCTCAGCTTTACATACTTATAGGTAGATTCCTGAGGTGCTCTCTAACAACTTCAACAATGTGTCTCATAAAAAAGTACTTTGATGACTTCAATGATTTTCTATTTTGAGCAGGTGATTCTGGTACCATAAGACCCATCTTAGCTTTTCCATCTGTCTGTCTCTGAACCAGTTTTGACGGTGTGCCCCACAGCAGCTTGTGTAAACATTGACATGACCGTAATTACTCAGGGTTCCATTCTTAAATTGTTCTCCTCTTTCTACAGTGCGACAGTTATACATTCCAAAAGCCATGATTTCATACTACACTACTACATTCTGCTCATCTTGGCTTCTTTATTTGTGTAGTCCCACTTTATGCAGTGCAGCTGTGTGCAGTTTGTGTATATCTTGTATTAGTTATTCATTCTCATGCTTGCCACTCTTCAGATACCCTTGTTTTTGTCTATATTTGATTATATAGCACCTGCATGTACCTTGTACCTTGCAGGTATTGTAGTATGTATGCACTAATAACTGCATTGCACTCAGTATTTTTGTAAAGTGTTTTAGTGGATAGCATAACACTTAGTTTGTTGTGGCTTGCCATAAGTAGCAATGCATGTCTTATTGCTTTTAGTAGTCTAAGACATTGTCTCATTTGTATGGCGTTTTCTTCTGTGGCTCGACTATGAAAATGGGTTCTGTCCAGCTTGAATTTCCTAGTCAACAAATGCATATAAATTAGTTAACTTAATAAGTCAGTTAGCTTGGTCAGTGCTGGGACAGATTAAAACACAAACAGGCATGGAACAGGTAATAAACCCTGAATAGTATACAAGAAAGTGATCAAACAATATAATATTACAAAATTAAACAAGCTGATGTTCCATCTGTTTGAGATGGTTGTAGCTCAGGTGGATGTAAAACATAAACCACTCACAATAGCACGAACTTGCAACCAAATTGGAAATCTAGCACATGCCACAAACATACGATCAGTAGCAAACTGAATTATCTCCACCGTTTATGCATTGAAATGCCTGTAGTAACTGTATGTAGAGTTTGATGAAGTCCCTTTTAAGAAGGGCCAAAAGTGCTTAGTTGTGTAGTAAAGTTGTAATAAAGTTGTTAGATCATTTGAGGAGCTGGCGTTGTGTTTCACATCTTTTATAACTGTTCCATACAGTTAGTATGGATGTTTTAGTGCCTGAATGGTGGAGATAATTCAATTTGCTACTGATCGTATGTTTGTGGTGTGTGCCAAATTTCTGGTTTGGATATAAAATATCTCACAACACCTATTGAAAAGAGTAGGGGATGTTCTCTGATGTCCTGGTCAAAATTCCCTTAGTAGTACGAATATCACAACTGGTCTCCCCTGAAAAGAAGCCACTGGTCTAGGGGAGCTAACTCAGTCAACAATGGATAGAAAAGAAAGGAAGAAAGAAAGGAAGTCTCAGCAAATAGAAAATAATATCCATAATATCCATCTTTAATATCTTGTGGAATGAGGTCCAAAAACATGGTCAGAAGAAGACAGATCTTGAAACAAACTTCTCTGTTGTAAAAATAATAATTCCAGTTCATTAGCTTGAGTAGCCTTATTATTTTATAATTTTACTATCAACCCACCACTACAACTGGGCACCACATTTGATGGGCTTATGAATATAAATGTATTTATTTATTGCATTTGTTAACCAGGAAAGTCCACTGGGCCTAGAATGAGCCCATTTTCAGTGGAGGCCCAGGGAGAAAAGCTCCACAAAATTACATACAATGAAAATATTCATACACATAAAATACACATAAAATATTAATACACTTAAAGAATATCAATCAGCAGTATTACAGTCATGGTAAAATAGACTTAATAACTGGCATACATTCAAACACACATCGGTGTAAAATATATCTGCAAGGATCATAGCAGAGGAGAGTTAAATTCAGTGTAAGAATAGAGGGCTAAGGAGGGAAAGAAGTAAAGCGAATATGACAGAAGGTAGTAGGTAGGCAGAGAGAAGGGAAAGGAAATGAATGTGACAGAAGGTAGTAGGTAGGCAGAAAGAAGGGGAAAGGAAATGAATGTGACAGAAGGTAGTAGGTAGGCAGAAAGAAGGGAAAGGAAATGAATGTGACAGAAGGTAGTAGGTAGGCAGAAAGAAGGGAAAGGAAATGAATGTGACAGAAGGTAGTAGGTAGGCAGAGAGGAGGGAAACATTCTTTAAGGTTAGTTTTGATGATTGAATGGGTTGACACAAATTTACATATATGGCACTCAGTTTGGGAAGAGAGTACTATTATTTTGCTTGAAAAGTATGGTGAGAACTTTTAAGTTTCTCTTTTTAAAGGTACATATGGTTAGGCATCTTATGGTCCCTGCGGTCACTTGCCTTGTATGTTCCTGTTTTTAAACCATGTAATTCTAAGTTCTATTTTAAGAAAATAAGAAGACAGGAACATATAAGCCACTAAGGACTGTACCAGCAAATAGAAATAATTAAATCACATAATGGCAATGATGAGCCTAGATACCTAAAGACCACAGCTGACTATATGCATATAATATGGATAATTAGCAGCCGCAATAACACCAGTACCTAGTTTTAAAGTATGTGTGCCTGAGCATTACCATTAAATGTCATCAGTCATTATCACAAGATTACAAGATAGTCAGAAAAGGCAGCTACTAAACAAATGACAGACTGCCTACAGACGTATGATTTCTCAGCAAGGAGCAGCAATGATAGAAATCTGGTAAATTAAAGACACTGTTTTCTTGCTACTCACTAATACATATATTCATATATATATATATATATATATATATATATATATATATATATATATATATATATATATATATGCATCCCTATTAGATTATTGAAGTTTCAAAACTTCCAATGTCATATGGTTGGGACCATATGATCAAAGTTTTGAAATGTCGAACGTTTTGAATAGAGATTGCGGTACAGAGCAAAACAGGAAATTTACCATTTTCTGCACTGTATTGCAATCTCAGAGTTGGTATATTTAATTAGCAGGGGGTGTGGGGGGTGCAGGGGGGCTTGTTTTTTATTTTAATGTTCAAAGTTCTGAAACTTTGATCATATGGTCTCGGCCATATGAATTTCGAAGGTTCGGAACTTCGATAATCGAACATAGATCCATATATTTTATATATATATATATATATATATATATATATATATATATATGTATATATATATATATATATATATATATGTATGTGTGTGTACTTAAATATGAACAAGGGCCTGTGAAGGGGCAACATCTTTGTAGGTATATGTTGAGCATTTGGCACTATTAACTGCAACCATTATACTGAGAAATCTGATCTTAGATGTCAAATCCTATCCAATAAAATAGTTTAGTGAGTACCTTAGTAAAAGAACATTTCAAGTAAAAGTTCAGATTATCATCTCTTTACATAAGATCATATAAGCATACTGCAGGCCTCAGTACCTACATCTGTACAATTTTTAGTCAGAATACTTATGAATGCAATGCTCTAATGAACACCTCTCCTTAACATAACGATTTGCATTTATAACCTGGCAATTTGGCAACAGTCCCATTGTCAGTCAGTAATATACACTAGTATGGCAGTAAGTTAGCTGCTTTAACTGTTTGACTAGATGTTATTCAGCCAGTCATGATTCCAACACAGAGACACAATTGCACAACAATTTGTGCTTTTGGAACTTAACCAAAGCTTAACAAAATTCCTAAATAATGGTCTATAGATCAACCAGATTGGTTTTAGTTGGTAAAGGATGCACACACTTTCAAACAGTTACAGTTATATCTTGAATCCATGTTGTCACTTAATGAACACATTAATTAACTCAGAAGTAGGATTCTTAAACAACTTCACATTTCATGTAAGGTCTCAATGTTTCTTTGCTCAAATGCAAGAGCCAAAACATTAAAGGTTGTCCTTCAGATAAGTTATTAAGTTGTGGTCCAGTCTGCTTGAATTATCAGTAGCTCAGGTGGATATAAAAGATCCCATAGTGCTTATCAAAAACAGTAGGATTTCTTTCTTAATTCAAAACTTACAATTTCTTATTTACAATCATTAAAATAATTCACTCCGCACACACACACACACACACACACACACACACACACACACACACACACACACACACACACACACACACACACGTGTACACGCGCACACACGCACTCATGCACATACACATGCAAACATACGCATGCGCGCACACACACACACACACAAACACACACACACACACACACACTCACACAATCTATCCCTCTATTTATCTATCTATAGATAGATGGATAAATAGAGAGCTTGATAGATAGATGGGTGTATTACCCAAGGTTGAATGTGTACAATGTTAACAAAAAGCAGAAGCCAGCAACTATGAGCTGTATGAACTAATTTAATTAGTTAAAAAATAAAAAACCACAAAGATAACAGACCGGTTTCGGCTATGGTGTTAACCTAGCCTTCATCAGTGTAAATACTCATAACAACTTGAGTTTCTTTTTATACATTGTTTGTCCTATGTAAAATGCATGACAACTGCAAGAGGCCATATAGATAATCCAATCCATGTTTCAGCTGCATAGGACAAATATCTAGACCTCTCAAGTTACATATTTCTGAACACCTTAGTGATGTTAAATGTAAAAGAATGAGTAACGCCTTGTATAAACACACTCTTAAACACACCACAGCAAGATTTCATTTTACCATCATTGACAAAATAATAGACGACAGAGCTAACAAATCTGGTTGGCACATCAAACTAAATATAAAAGAAAATAAATGGATTGTGAAATTAGGTGGACTTTTCCAGCCTGGTCTTAATGAATATTTATGATTTTGTATACTAATGAATATTCATGAGCTCACCAATGAAACTTTGTGATTAATTATGTCAATGTATAAAAAGAACCTCAAGATGCTATGAGTATTTACACTGATGAAGGCTAGGTTAACACCATAGCCGAAACCGGTCTGTTATCTTTGTGGTTTTTTTATTTTTTAACTAATTAAATTAGTTCATACAGCTCATAGTTGCTGGCTTCTGCTTTTTTTTAATCATGTGTTTTTGAGCCGTGCAATCACGTCCATGCAGGGGAATTCCTTCTGAGTGAACGTGTACAATGTCAATGTCTGTTTGGGCAGCACCATTTAGTCAACAGAAACAGATGGTCAACATGTGCATGAGATTCCAAGGTAAGGGAATATTCCCTTTCCCCATGGCTTGTGCAATTTTGGAGTTAATGTATAAATATATATATATATATATATATATATATGTACATATATATATATGTATATATATATCTATCTCTCTCTCTATATATATATATATATATATATATATATATATATATATGAGTGTGTGTGTGTATATATATATATATATATATATATATATATCCCCGTGTGTGTGTGTGTGTGTGTGTGTGTGTGTGTGTGTGTGTGTGTGTATACATACATATATATATATATATATATATATATATATATATATATATATATATGTAGCAGGGGGCATAGGGAGCATGGGGAGCTTATTTGCTGTTGATTTAGTCTGCTGCAGGGTAATGCATGGAGCATACACCACGTCAACATTCTTGTGTAAAGCGTTACTGTTTATCCCTTCACTCTTGCTGCTATAACCCAGTTTTTATCTTTTTTACAAATCTCTTAAAACCCTTTGTTGTGTGGTAGTTTTGCTGCCACGAAAATTATACGTCTTCCAAATCTTATCTATAGCTATCATTCCTTCTTATGTATGCCATAGAGATGATATGATATCATGTATAAATTAATATCTCTGAAAAAATCCTAGTGAAACTCTTTTACAATGCTCCACCCAAAATTCTTTGACTTCCTACTTTTCTTAAAAATGTGTAAAGTTATCTCCTCAGCTACACACAGCCTCTCTATTTTTGCTTATACTTCATTCTGATGCTGAATGCAACTTACTCAAAGATGGCTACCACTGAAAATCTGAGTACTAATACAGATTTTTATGTCTCCCTTGCCTCCTATAAAGTCCTTTCTTCTCGCCATTCCATATTTCACCCCATGCAACTATCCGGAAATAAATTGACTGCAATAATATTATAGCAGTCCTTCATTTTTTCTTGCAGTGTCATAGCATTTACCTTCAGTGTACTTGTTTTTCTTTGTTATATATCCGTATTAATCATCCATTTTTCCCGTTTTCCTTTATCCTTTTCCAGAATCGGTACAAATATTTCATCTTCCTATCACTCTTCCTTAATACATAAGGAAATACATAAATTGACTGCAATAATATTATAGCAGTCCTTCATTTTTTCTTGCAGTGTCATAGCATTTACCTTCAGTGTACTTGTTTTTCTTTGTTATATATCCGTATTAATCATCCATTTTTCCCGTTTTCCTTTATCCTTTTCCAGAATCAGTACAAATATTTCATCTTCCTTTCACTCTTCCTTAATACATACGTAATACATATGTAAAGAATCCAAATGAAATCCTATCTCCATAAATCTAACCCTATTTCTTGCTATATTATAGAAAATTACTCTTTAAATTAGATTTAACCTTCAGCCCCAAAAGAAAACAAAAACTATCTGAAGTAACGCCTCCTGCATATTCTCCTTCAACATGTAAACCCCTGCCACATTTAATATTCCTATTACTATACTATTTATTAAATAAAACTTCAAAATATATTCCTTAGCTAGCTAATCACTTTACCTTATTCAGTTTTTCTTTTCATTGTTTTTCCAGCCTCTTTAATTTACCATATACAATAGTCAAAGCCGTTATTCATGATTTGCTAAAATATATCCCTCCAATTCGTTTCTACAATGCCTCAGTCTTTTCCTTATTAAAGTACATCCCACATGCTTCAAATCTTCCTCTGATAGTCATAACAAATTTTTCCTTAAAACCAAAACAATCACATATCTTATTGAAATATGTAAACTAGTCCCCTGCAGTATTTTCCATTTGCATCAACCAAACTCTTCTCACGGCTCCCTATTAAAATGTCAACACACCCAGTGCCGAGTATCAACTTACCAAAAAAATAAAAATGCAGGAGAAGAGTGAATGTTAAACATCATTCTTCTCATTTAAGCTTAATTTTTTGCAGGGAACAAGCCCTCCTATGCCTCACCCTCGACACTCCACAAACATATAAACTAACAACAAAAAAGGGAATATTCTAATAACTGGAATTCTCGGACATAGTATATGTAAGTTTGTTTTTTCTGCCTTTCAATATTAACATTATGGGACTTGGTAAAGTGGATCCCAACATTTGAAATGGTTACCTGTTTCACTCCACCGTATTACAGCGATCATAGTTAATGTAAACAACACAGCACTTAATGGGCTACTTTGCTGTGAACCTTTCCCAATGTATATGTCACCTGCTATCTAACCATTTACATTGATGTCAATCTTTGTCCTCACATGAATATATTTCATTAACTGTATTGCTTACAGGTTCATGTGTTCATAGCTATATACTTGGCTAAAGACCACCAGGACCTTTATAAGCCTAGCCATGCAACCCAACCCAATTGCATCCCCTATGTATCATGGGTCTTTATTAAGAGGGGCTATGTTAGTTAAGAAGTTTCTAGAGGTTATGTGGGGGGTATGTTAGTTTGGGCATTACTGTCTGCCTCTGTCTATCAGAGACATGGAGGTCAACCTGGGGTGAATTTTCGATTGCCCATCCATTTGTCAAGGTTATGCTTAAATAAGGTTCATATAAATTGGGAGCCTATTCCAGAGCATGGGGATGCTCTGAACACATCAGTCTCGCCAACATGTTTTATTTATGTGACAAGCAAAATTTATATCCTTGGATCTAGTTGATCTGATGCTGTTCATTTTGCAGATGTGCAAAAAGTACATCAGTGCTAGATCCAAGGATGCTTTGTATGCCAGACATAGATCACCTCTCAGTAACCTGTAGGAACATGACTATAGAGATAGGGCCTTAAGGTGATCTGCACAGGACAATGTGTTTATACCCTGGATTCTCTTGGAAAGGAACCTGTTATAGGCATTACAATTACTGCATATGTCTGCTCAGGTACATGCTGAAGAGGGCATTGTACTTACTGATGAGACTGATAAAGGTCGAATAACGTGGTACGATTACTTCCTTGAACCTGGATACCATGCTCTTGCCTATAAATTTGGCAATATAGAATGATTTTTCTATCTACCTTGGCAACATGTTGGTCAAAGGCAAGATTACTGTCTATATAAATTCCCAGATCGCTAACTACCAGGTCATCTCTTAGGGGTGTCTTATTGATGGAGTAATTAGCCTGGCTGTCAATTTTCCAAAAAGGCACTATAATGCATTTACTGGCATTGAGTTTTAATCTGTGATTTGGCACCAGACACTTGTCTGTGTTAGACCCTGTTGTAAGATGTTTGTGTCATGTGGGCAATCTATGATAGCTCCTAATTTCAGTCATCTCCAAACTTGACCATTAGCCTTTAACTCTGTGAAGTAGATGCCAAATAGGAGCTGTCACAGCACAAAGCTCTGAGGTAGTCAGTTGGTGACTGTTCTCTTAGTGGAAGTGGTCTTATCAATCCTGACTTCTTGGGTCCTAACTCTGAGTCAGCTGGCAATTGAGTGAGTTATATAGGGATTTATACCCAGTTCAGTGAGTTTGTCAACTATACCCAAGGGGGTATTGTATTGAACACCTTAACCAGGACCAGGTATGTGGTATACACTATTTTCTCTGTATCCACTGCCTTGGTGACCTTCTCAAAGAAGTACATCAGGTTTAGTAGACCTTCCCTTGACAAAGTCAAATTTGGTTGGGTCCAGTGTTTGAAGGCTGCCTATGTCTTTGCTGATCCTTTCCATGATAATTTGTTTATGTCTTTGCATATTAGACTAGTTAGACTAATGGGTCTGGTTTTCCTGGGGACAGTTGATGGTCCACCCTTTTAAAGTGGTATGACCACAACCGTCTTCTATTCTTATGGAACAAAGCCTGTTTTGAGGATATAGTTGAAAAGTGACTCAAGTCCTGAAAGGACATGTTTCAAGTTATTTAGGGGAGATCCCAGGATATTTTCAGGACCTATTGAGGTTGTGTTTTTGATCTTAGCGAGCACAACCAGAACCTAGTCCCTGTTAATAGATGGTGGGTTATGCCAGTAGGTATTTCATGGGTGAAGGCAGGGGGCAGTAGGGGGCAAAGCCTGAGCTGAAACTGGCAGCCAGTAAATTCAGTATGTCACCCTATCTCAGTCCATAATTGATACCCTCAAATTATCAAATGCCTTCTTTATAAAACAAACTATCATTCTGCATGCCTTTCTTTCTCTAAATGCAACATCTGCTATTTCCCTTAATACAAACAATATTTCATTTACACCCTTCCCTTTCATGACAGAAATACATTCTCCAAGTAAGCTGTTTTTTTCAGTTTTTTTGCAATGGTTTTAATATTTATAATCAGTGTCATATAATGCAATTTCTTTCAAGTCTTCTATAATTGATCTTACCCCTTTTTCTATATATCCCACTTTCTAACCATTATTTCAACTCTTTCATCTTCCACTTTTGGAGAACTTATACACTGTGCTACCTATACCAGGTACTGACTTTACGGGTCTATGACATTTTGTCGACTCTTAAAATAGCAAACATCTCTTCATCGAACACCTATTTAGTGAAGCTACTAATCACAGAATGGACTTTTCAGCGAAAGTTTTTCAATGACAAGGCAATGGTAGGCCACTCTAGTGACCAAGAAGAAAATAATAAAACTTAACACCTACCAGGTGGGGTGCTATGCCCCCCCCCCCACACCTCTAACTAAATATATTAACTCTGAGATTGCAGTACAGTGGGGAAAACGGAAATTCCAGATGGTGGCCAACTGTTACCTTGCTCTGGGAAAAATTTCGATGAAAACTTTGTTCGATGATTGGTATCTTCACTAAAAAGGTGTTAGATGAAGAGGTTCTTGCTATTTTAAGATTCTATGAAATGTCATAGACCTGTGACTTTACACCCAATTCACTACCTCCACTGTAATTCTTTTTTGTAACTCCTGTTTTTGTTTACTTGTTAATTTAGTTATAATCCAGTCACACATAGCATCTCCTCTACCTTATACATATCCTGTAGATATCCCCCTTACTATCTCCATTATTTCTTCCAGTTCATATCTTACACATCCATCTTTACCTGCCATTCCTTGCATCTGCAATTCTTTACTTTCATCACTTTTCATCAAAAATATTTATTTCATCTTTCTTTCCGTCGAAAAATATGTTTGCCTATTGCACTCCCATATCTTTATTTTTATATGCACCTCACTCTTTTCACAAAGATTCCTTCTCTCTCCTGCCACTGCTATGCTGCTTCATGTTTTCCCTTAGTAGCCAATAAGAACTTTTTTCAAGGATATTTTCTACCTCTCTATCATTCAAAGATATTTCTACCTCTCTATCATTCAAGAATATTTTCTACCTCTCTATCATTCAAAGATATTTTCTACCTCTCTATCATTCAAAGATATTTTCTACCTCTCTATCATTCAAGGATATTTTCTACCTCTCTATCATTCAAATATATTTTCTACCTCTCTATCATTCAAGGATATTTTCTACCTCTCTATCATTCAAGGATATTTTCTACCTCTCTATCATTCAAAGATATTTTCTACCTCTCTATCATTCAAAGATATTTTCTACCTCTCTATCATTCAAGGATATTTTCTACCTCTCTATCATTGCTTTCCTACCATGGATGATAAAATTCCATCCTTCCATAATAAATGTACAAGTTTCTGCATTTCTTTTATCCTCCACCACCTCATTAACCTTTTTAACTCTTTTCCATAATGTATCACATTTTCATTATTTCATATACTTTCCTGAAGTGCTAGATTATTTGAAAATCCCACCCTAAAACTCCTCTTTTATCTCATAGAATAAATCTGAGTAGCACATAATCAGTATCGGTCCTTAGCATTCCCTTTTCATACATATATATTACTTCTCCCTTCCTATCCAAAATCTGCCACACTCTCTTTTCTCTAAAAGTCATAACATATTGTTATACTATTCTTTTGTGCTTTCGTAAACTGCAATTCATACCTCTGATAATAATAACAGGGATTTTATTTTTATTTTATTTTTATTTATTATCATAAATCATAAACTTCACCTTTTTTCAACTAGTGCCTTCCTTTCTTTCAAATTAGTTTTAGTATAAATAAACACATTTCCTAACAAAAAATAATTTACTTGATGAGTGCCCTTAGATAAGGAGTCTGATATGCCATGTGCTAATTAAATTATGAAGGTTATGAAATCTAAGTGAGGTACTTCTGTGACATGACCTGCAGTCTCTGATTAAGTCCCCTAGTATTATCAATTTGCTTTCACCTATTTGTTTTAATTTTTGTATCTAAGCAAACTTTATTGACAATAAACTGAACAACATTGACTTGATAAAATAATCAGGTAACAATAAAAATCTGGTTTATAAAAACCAACCAAACTAATAAAAATATGAACAGCATTAGAAACAAAGAAAAAATAAGCCAATATAATACATAATCTTTATTTGTTTTAATTTTTTATAGTGGTTTTAATTATTTTAGTGAATAAGGGAAGTGTGTTATAAATTGATGATATAAATATCAAAGTGACCTCCTGTTTTTAATTGAATAAAAGTCCAGTTTGGGTTGCAGTTATTGTTTGTGTTGCTGCATGATATTTAGGGAAATCATAGAGTTACATTTTGGTCTGCATCCTTGTTTTTGCCTGGGTCTATTATCAAAGTAGGCTTCGTACTTTTTATTTTAATGATTGACATACATATCTTTAATTCAACATTCTGTAACTACTAGAACTAGAGGGTTATGTTGATCTAAGATCTAACTAGTGTCCATTTATTGTTAAGGCTGTACATACTTATTGAGTCTATAGAGGTGGTTGGGGATTGGCATAACAGTTAAAGTGTTTACCTCACAGACACAAAGTCCAGGGTTTGACCATCACCTTTGAAAGGAGACTGGCTAGGCTTAAAATAGCCTGCAAGGACAGCTAGCCTACTACTTGCCTATGAACCTAAGTGTCAAATTGTGATTTGGAGTTATCTGCTATATAATGCATATTTATTTACATTTGATAACCGGGTGTGTCCGACTGGACGTAGGTCCATTTTCAGCGGAGGCCTGGGGAGAAAAGCTCCACATTTAAAATATACAGACAGTAGTTACATTGGATTTACATAGCAATTAAAAATTTGATTAACATAGCAATTAACAATTACAAACATAGTTACAGATGAAGAACATAGTACATCAATAGACAACTAGAATCTTTATCATCTGCGAAGTACATAACAGACATTAACAATTGTTACAATAAGAAGTTCCTGCTGTATAATAAGTAGTAGGCTTATGAGCATCCCAGCTTGCTATAATCAAGGTAGTTAGTGGGGTGGAAAGAAAGGTAGTGGGTGGATGGGGTGGGTGATATTAGAGTGGGAGTTGCAAGGGCGTAGCCAGCATGTTTTTAGGTGTGCTTTTAGTAAAGTTGTGAAGTGGGTGCATGATAGTACAGAGGTAATTGTGGGTGGGAGGGAGTTCCATAATTTGGTTATGGCACAAGAGAATAGTGCTTCACCAGCGGAGTTATTGGCTTTAGTGATCTGCAAGTGATTTTTGTTGCTGGATCTTAGTGGTCTGGTGGTACAATAAGGTTGGAGTAGATTCTAGAGGGATGGGACATTTAGAGGATGGTTTACTAGTTTGTAGGCGAGTGTGAGTTGATACCACTGAAGGAGGTTAATGAGTTCAAGCCAGCCCAGTTCAGCAAGTGAGAGACAGTGGTGACTACGGTATGATGCCCCTGTGGCGAATTTGCCAATTTTGTTGTAGCAGGTCTCTAGCTTGTTTAGATTGCATTGCCTTAGGTTGGTATATATTGGAAAGGCATAAAGTAGGGTGGAGATAAGGTGGGAATTTGCTGCTGAAATCTTTTCTGCTTTGGTGAGAAGTTGCTTACTTCTGTATAACGCTCCTAGTTTTTTGTGGACTTTTTTATGGTCATGGATACGTGAATGTCAAATTTTAGTTTATTGTCTATTTCCACTCCTAGCCATTTGGTGTGTTCTGTTGGGTGTATAGTGGTGTTGTCTTTTGCTGTGATGTTAAAGTGAGAGTTGTTTTGAGTATGTTTGGTGGGTTGGAAGATGAGTAGTTCAGTTTAGTTTGGTTTGAGTATTAATTTGGCATCGGATAACCAAGTTTCAACAGAGGAAAAGGCTTCCTGTGTGACTTTTTGCAGTTTGGGTATGGACTGGGCTGAGCAGATGATGGTTGAGTCATCTGCATATTGTCATCTGCGTATTGTATGAGTGTGCCATGTTTGGTGGCAGAGGCTAGATTATTGGTAAAAATAGAGAAGAGTAGGGGTCCAAGGATGGATCCTTGGGGAACTCCTATAGAGACAGGTAGTTGGGGAGATATGTCATTCTGCCATACAACGGATTGTTGGCGGTCAGACAGGTAACTCTGAAACCAGTTGGTGACTGAGTGAGAGAAGGATAGGTTATTGAGGACAGAGATGAGTGTTTGTGTGAGACCATGTCAAATGCTTTAGATAGGTCTAGGAAAGTAGCAGAGGAGAGATAACCATTGTTTTTATGCTGAAGAATAGTGTTAGTAAAGGAGAGTAAGGCAGTGGTGGTGCTATGGTTTTGTTGGAAACCATGCTGAGTATTGGAAAGGAGGTTGTTAGTAAGGAGGTAGTCTGAGACCTGAGAGTGAATGCATCTCTCTAGTATTTTGGAGAGTGGAGAGAGAATAGCTATGGGGCAGTAATTGGTTAGTTCTGTGGAGGAGCCGCCTTTGTGGAGGGGAATTATATGTGATACTTTCCACAGTGTGGAAACGTAACTTTCTGACAGAGATCGGTTAATCAAGATGGATACTGGGTAGGCCAGAGCATCAGCTGCGATTTGTAGGTAATCACTTGGGAGGTTGTCTACTGCTAATTTGGTGGGCTTAAGTTTAGTTAAGAGTTTTTTTATGTTGGAGGTAGGTACAGGAGAAAAAGAGAAGGCAGTGGGGAGATTACTAGTTGAAGGTGTGGGTTGGAGGGGAGGGGGGTTGTGTTGTTTAGCTAGTGATAGTATGGTTTGTGTGAAGTGTGTGTTGAATGAGGTAGCAATATTTTCGGAGGAGTGAGGGATGTTAGGGGGAGGGGTACTGACTTTACCTGGGTGGAGGATGGAGGATGGAGTTTATGGAGGACCAGAATTGTTTGGGGTTGTGTTGGGAGGAGTCTAGGGCAGACTGGTAGTAATGGAATTTGTCCTGTTTTATTAGCGTTTTGACTCTATTGCATAGATCTAGGAATTTCTGTCTAGTTGAGGGGGTTTTGGTTTTGCGCCAGTGCTCCCAGGCTTTATCCCTGTTTTTCATTTCTGACTTAGTGGTTTTCTGTACCCATGGGGGGGGGGGGTTGTGCTTTGGTTCTGGAAAGTCTTATGGGGTCATGGTAATTAAGGATGCTCAGGAAGGTAGTATTAAAAAATTCAGCTGCGTCATCAAGACTGAGGTACTTTAGAGGATGCCAGTTACATTCTTTGAGGGATGAGATGAATGTGAGTGGGTTAAAGTTTAGTTTTTTACGTATTTGACAGTAGATGACAGGTTTAGCTTGGTATAGGTATTTTTTGAGTAGGAATGTTGGGGAGTGATCACTGAGGCTATCTGATAAGCAGCCTGTTATATATGACTGGGGGCTCTTACTGACTAGTATCCATTCCAGGGTAGTGTGCTTGTTGGAGTTTTTATTTATCCTGGTTGGTGACTGGACTAGTTGGGTGAAGCCATGAAGGTTTACATGATGGGTTGGATAGCTGCCACAACAGGATTGCCAGTCAATATTGAAATCACCTAAAATTATAGTTTCTTGGGGGAGATGGTGGGTAGACCAGCTGAGGAGGTTTTCTAGTGGAGGGATGTTTTGGCCAGGTGGGAAGTAGCATCCAATTATGTTGATGGGTTTATTTTGGTTTATTTTGATGGTGGTATATATTATTTCTTCATTATCTGTTTGTGGAGCTGATGATTTTAAGATTAGGATGTTTAGATGCTGTTTAAATATTATAGCTACACCGCCTCCTTTCTTGTTTAGCCAGTCTACTCTTAGTATGCCGTAACCGGTAGGGAGGATTTGCTCACTGGCAATGTGAGGTTTTAGCCAGTATATATTTATACTTGAATTAATGTTACTGGAATTAAAAGGAACATTAAGCAATAAGTTTAGCCTGGGGTTAAGTGCAATATTGTCTGACAGCAGTATTAGTAGTATGACAATAAAATACGGTATTTTTTTACTTTTATAGCTGCCAAGGCTGGATTCATTCTGCAAATGAGCTAAATGATGTGATACCAATATTTTTCATAATGGAGGCTTATAAGGTGATTACTTTATTTCTTCCAAACATTAATTGCAATTTGTGTAACCTATGGAACACATTTTACTTTAATTCTATGAGGAATGTTGTAATTAAAGTTCCCAGCGTTATTAATGTTCATCCATTTGCAAGTTAAATCAGTTGTTTTCAGCATAATGAAGACATTCAGAAGGTTAATAGCACTTTTAATAATGTTATTGTTATGTGGACCAAATATTTTCATTTACATTAAAGAAAAGCAGAGGCAATGTATTTTAGCAAATACTTTGTTTAGGTATCCAATGAGAGTGGTTGTCTGACATATATGATGGTCTTTATTTAGCTTATAGAAAGATAAAGTAAATTTATTGTTGGTTATTCTTTGTTTAATACTTTATGCTCAATAACAAACAACATAAAGATAAGGAAACTGTAATATAGAATTTCCTAATGATGTATGTTCTTGTGCTGTGTTCATATTAAGTAAGATTTTACTTAGGGGAAAAATATGTAGGTCCTTGACATTATGTTGCAGTTACAGATATTGTAGATGCAGAAGGCAGGGTAAGTATCATTGTGTCTCAGCATAGGGTATCAGCATATCTCAGTATAGGTTAAGTATCACCATAACTCAGCATAGGATAAGTATCAGCATATCTCAGCATAGGTTAAGTATCACAGTATCTCAGCACAGGGTAAGTATCAGCATATCTCAGCACAGGGTAAGTATCGCCATATCTCAGCATAGGGTAAGTATCAGCATATCTCAGCACAGGGTAAGTATCACCATATCTCAGCATAGGTTAAGTATTACTGTATCTCAGCACAGGGTAAGTATCAACATATCTCAGCACAGGGTAAGTATCAGCATATCTCAGCAAAGGGTAAATATCAGCATATTGCAGTAAAGGGTAAGTATCAGCATATCTCACATAGGGTAAGTATCAGCATATCTCAGCACAGGGTAAGTATTGCCATATCTCAGCACAGGGTAAATATCAGCATATCTCAGCATAGGTTAAGTATCACAGTATCTCAGCACAAGGTAAGTATCAGCATATCTCAGCGCAGGGTAAGTATCGCCATATCTCAGCACAGGGTAAGTATCAGCATATCTCAGCACAGGGTAATTATCGCCATATCTCAGCATAGGGTAAGTATCACCATATCTCAGCATAGGTTAAGTATTACTGTATCTCAGCACAGGGTAAGTATCAGCATATCTCAGCAAGGGTAAGTATCAGCATATCTCAGCAAAGGGTAAATATCAGCATATTGCAGTAAAGGGTAAGTATCAGCATATCTCACATAGGGTAAGTATCAGCATATCTCAGCACAGGGTAAGTATTGCCATATCTCAGCACAGGGTAAATATCAGCATATCTCAGCATAGGTTAAGTATCACAGTATCTCAGCACAAGGTAAGTATCAGCATATCTCAGCGCAGGGTAAGTATCGCCATATCTCAGCACAGGGTAAGTATCAGCATATCTCAGCACAGGGTAATTATCGCCATATCTCAGCATAGGGTAAGTATCAGCATATCTCAGCATAGGGTAAGTATCAGCATATCTCAGCACAGGGTAAGTATCACCGTATCTCAGCACAGGGTAAGTAGCAGCATATCTCAGCACAGGGTAAGTATCAGCATATCTCAGCAAAGGCTAAGTATCAGCATATCTCAGCAGTATGTATCAGCATATCTCAGAAAAGGGTAAGTATCAGCATATCTCAGCATAGGGTAAACATCAGCATAGCTCAGCATAAGTAAGTATCACCATATCTCAGCATAGGTAAGTATCACCATATCTCAGCATAGGGTAAGTATAATCATATCTCAGCATAGGTACGTATCACCATATCTCAGCATAGGTAAGTATCATCATATCTCAGCATAGGTAAGTATCATCATATCTCAGCATAGAGTAAGTATAATCATATCTCAGCATAGGTACGTATCACCATATCTCAGCATAGGTAAGTATCACCATATCTCAGCATAGGTAAGTATCACCATATCTCAGCATAGGTAAGTATCACCATATCTCAGCATAGGTAAGTATCATCATATCTCAGCATAGAGTAAGTATCATCATATCTCAGCATAGAGTAAGTATAATCATATCTCAGCATAGGTAAGTATCATCATATCTCAGTATAGGTTAAGTATCACCATATCTCAGCATAAGTAAGTATCACCATATCTCAGCATAGGTAAGTATCACCATATCTCAGCATAGAGTAAGTATAATCATATCTCAGCATAGGTACGTATCACCATATCTCAGCATAGGTAAGTATCACCATATCTCAGCATAGGTAAGTATCACCATATCTCAGCATAGGGTAAGTATCACCATATCTCAGCATAGGTAAGTATCATCATATCTCAGCATAGGTAAGTATCATCATATCTCAGCATAGGTAAGTATCACCATATCTCAGCATAGGTAAGTATCACCATATCTCAGCATAGGGTAAGTATAATCATATCTCAGCATAGGTAAGTATCACCATATCTCAGCATAGGTAAGTATCATCATATCTCAGCATAGGTAAGTATCATCATATCTCAGCATAGGTAAGTATCATCATATCTCAGCATAGGTACGTATCACCATATCTCAGCATAGGTACGTATCACCATATCTCAGTATAGGTTAAGTATCACCATATCTCAGCATAGGTAAGTATCACCATATCTCAGCATAGGTACGTATCACCATATCTCAGCATAGGTACGTATCACCATATCTCAGCATAGAGTAAGTATAATCATATCTCAGCATAGGTAAGTATCATCATATCTCAGCATAGGTAAGTATCACCATATCTCAGCATAGGTAAGTATCATCATATCTCAGCATAGGTAAGTATCACCATATCTCAGCATAGGTAAGTATCACCATATCTCAGCATAGGTAAGTATCATCATATCTCAGCATAGGTAAGTATCACCATATCTCAGCATAGGTAAGTATCATCATATCTCAGCATAGGTAAGTATCACCATATCTCAGCATAGGTAAGTATCATCATATCTCAGCATAGGTAAGTATCACCATATCTCAGCATAGGTAAGTATCATCATATCTCAGTATAGGTTAAGTATCACCATATCTCAGCATAGAGTAAGTATAATCATATCTCAGCATAGGTAAGTATCACCATATCTCAGCATAGGTAAGTATCATCATATCTCAGCATAGGTAAGTATCACCATATCTCAGCATAGAGTAAGTATAATCATATCTCAGCAT
The DNA here is from genome assembly GCF_019279795.1 of Protopterus annectens. Lineage (NCBI taxonomy): Eukaryota > Metazoa > Chordata > Ceratodontiformes > Protopteridae > Protopterus > Protopterus annectens. The sequence goes on from NC_056730.1 coordinate 148,465,574, forward strand.
AGGTAAGTATCACCATATCTCAGCATAGGTAAGTATCATCATATCTCAGCATAGGTAAGTATCACCATATCTCAGCATAGGTAAGTATCACCATATCTCAGCATAGAGTAAGTATAATCATATCTCAGCATAGGTAAGTATCACCATATCTCAGCATAGGTAAGTATCATCATATCTCAGCATAGGTAAGTATCACCATATCTCAGCATAGAGTAAGTATAATCATATCTCAGCATAGGTAAGTATCACCATATCTCAGTATAGGTAAGTATCATCATATCTCAGCATAGGTAAGTATCACCATATCTCAGCATAGAGTAAGTATAATCATATCTCAGCATAGGTAAGTATCACCATATCTCAGCATAGGTAAGTATCACCATATCTCAGCATAGAGTAAGTATAATCATATCTCAGCATAGGTAAGTATCACCATATCTCAGCATAGGTAAGTATCATCATATCTCAGCATAGGTAAGTATCACCATATCTCAGCATAGAGTAAGTATAATCATATCTCAGCATAGGTAAGTATCACCATATCTCAGCATAGGTAAGTATCATCATATCTCAGCATAGGTAAGTATCACCATATCTCAGCATAGAGTAAGTATAATCATATCTCAGCATAGGTAAGTATCACCATATCTCAGCATAGGTAAGTATCATCATATCTCAGCATAGGTACGTATCACCATATCTCAGTATAGGTTAAGTATCACCATATCTCAGTATAGGTAAGTATAATCATATCTCAGCATAGGTAAGTATCACCATATCTCAGCATAGGTAAGTATCATCATATCTCAGCATAGGTAAGTATCACCATATCTCAGCATAGAGTAAGTATAATCATATCTCAGCATAGGTAAGTATCACCATATCTCAGCATAGAGTAAGTATCATCATATCTCAGCATAGGTAAGTATCACCATATCTCAGCATAGGTAAGTATCACCATATCTCAGCATAGGTAAGTATCATCATATCTCAGCATAGGTAAGTATCACCATATCTCAGTATAGGTAAGTATCACCATATCTCAGCATAGGTACGTATCACCATATCTCAGTATAGGTTAAGTATCACCATATCTCAGTATAGGTACGTATCACCATATCTCAGTATAGGTTAAGTATCACCATATCTCATAATAGGGATTAAAAGAACACCTTTGGCTGTGAGTTGGAGGGCCAGGGATAGGGGTAAGAGAGGAAGGAACTGGGTTTAACCAATCTGTGACAGCCTAAGCATCTGCTATTGCTGTAGTCTCATGCCACAATGACATACAATTCAGATCAAAATGAATAAAAAATAATGAGAAAAAATGTAATGGGAAATCATAATTTCTTATATGAAGCAACTTTATTAAATTAATAGCATTGACGTCTATAGATCATTGCACTACTACCAGTGTATCCTACAATCTAATCTGAACCAACCAAAATGTATGGTAAGAAACAGCACAAAAACATATAGGTCAGTGGGTGTGAGAATACAAAGAAATCAAAACATTGTGTTCCTAACTGGGTAATACTTATATATTATATAACTTACACTCACCTTAGCAGATTAGCTTGGAAAACACTAAAATGACTTACAGATTGGTTAGGGAGTGCTAAGAACATACACAGACATGTGTCTCTGACTTAGTGATAGTCGTAACTTGTTTAGTCCACTCCCATTAGCAGAGTAGCCATGGTTTAAATCCACTGAAATTACACACTAAGGGGTCATTTTTTTCAGGTAACTGCTGTGTACACCTACCCACTTACCAAACCCAATGGTGCTATTAAGCAGGAATGGCCACAAAATGCCAACAAAAAGTTGTATCAACTGACCTCAATCTCAGCCTCTTTAGTACCTTAATGTTGGGGAAACAACCCCCTTTTCTATATTTAAGATGCACAGATCTCAGCAGGCCAAACCCAGGTAAATGCAGAAGAGCTAAGCAAATAATTTAGCATTATTTAGCCTCATACAAAAACAACAAGATTAAAACAACAACAACAAAAAACAAGATAAGGGAGGTTTTCCATTCTTCCCAAATAATCTGGCGTTACTTATATTACATAAGCACTTTCATCTGAAGACTTCATCAGATTTAAATCCACCAATATCCAAGCAAGCTAGTCACAGCTAACAAAGTTTTTTACTGACTCTTAAGTGGAGAACTATGTCTGCCTTTATTTGCCATTAGGGATCAAGCCATCCTTGATCTCTTGTATCTGCAAGACAAGCAAGTCCAAAATACCGAAACTAAGGGCTTAATATCTACCATTATATAAATAAAATTCATTGCAGGAATAGAATTTTTAACCAGCATTTACTCAGTCTCTGAAAAAAAAATAATCCTACAGGTTATACAAAGCAATACCACTGCATCTCTTAAATCTGACCTCAATAACCGGATGGATATCTGTAAATTCATCCCTGGACAAAGCTACTTTACCCTACTAGGCATGGGAGGTACAACTTGAAGGTGAGCACAGGTATGGAGTAGATGGTGTCTTGACTTATTTACCTTGTAATTCCCATGATTCTGCGCTACTATAAAGCACTACAGGCTACAAGAGACTGCAAAGTAAGTATAAGGAGCAAACAGCAAACAGGAATGAGCTTGTCCTGTCATGATAGCACCCTTTTGTCAAACTTGTTGGGAGGGGATACATCTCTCCTGGTCTTGTTGTCTACTGTAGTCAGTTAGAAAACAACCGCTGTCTTAGGGAGAGCTCATAAGAGAAAATAATAACTTAATACAAATGCCAAACATTGACTTTATAACCTATGTTGTGCTAACAACTGTGTAGCAATATGACCATCAAAATATCCCACATGTTTAAGCAGCCATATTGCTGTTCAGGTAGCTCTCAGTAAATGCTGAATATGTCTAATAGCATTTTAATTTAGGAGGCAGACTGAGTAGGAGAGCAGTGGTCACTGAGGCAAGTGAGTAAGGAGTACTGATGGCAGCCATGAGGAGCCCTGGAGAAACTGTAACCTTAACTGGAGTCATTTCTAATAGGCCGAAAGAGCACTTTAAGAAATGCCTGCATCTGCTGCATGTGCTCCTCTCTGAGGGAGAAAGTATCTGAAGTAACTGAAATAGTGGAATTGGTTCCATTGTAGTCAATAAGGTCACTGCTGAAATTACACAGTTCTACTTTGGATGAACTAGGTGCAGAAATGCTGAAGGTAATGAACATCGCTGGTGTCTTGTGCCTTCCTATTCAAAGTAGCTTTAAAAGGCTGCAACAATATCTTTAGATTAACAATATGGGATAGTGTTAGCCATTTTCAAAAATGAGGGACAAGAGTGTGTGTTCCATTCACAGCAATATCAGTCTCCTCTGCCTTTTAGGAAAAGGATATAGCAGGGGGCTGAATGAGTCTGTGATTCAAGATGAACAGTGTTGACTTCATCCTGACCATGAAAACAGTTCAGCTCTTTGTCCTTGTATAAATATGTCAGGTGTCATGGGAATTGCTGATAGTGTCTACATGTGCATTGTGGACTTGGAGAAGACTTAGGACAGTGTACCTAGGAATGTATTGTGAAAAGTGCCAGAACAGTACAGGGTCCTGTAGCTGCTGCTTCAGGCCAGTGTCTGTATCCGAAGAATAGATGGTGTCCACATACTCAACATTAACTGAAACACATCCAACGTAAGTATAATACTCCACTAAGGGTCTATCTTCTGTCCTTTCTATTTCTGTTTATGCAAATATATAAAAGTACATCCAAGGATAGGAGATCACCAAGTCTTGGGATATGAGGGTTTCAATTTTGTTGTTTGCAGATGATACTTTCATCTTAGCCTGAAGTGACTGTGACCTCTAACTTGCAGTGGAGTGATTTACAGCTGTGAATGAAGAGACTGAGATGGAAATCAGTGCTTCCAAATCAGAGGCACTGGTTCTCTCACAGAGCTAAGTAGAAACATACTCCATGTGAATAAGTTTAAGGCAAATCATACCCAAATCCTAACCATATGGCAGTTACAATACGGATTTTACAATGGCAGTCAGATGACAACAATAAAGATTGAGATAAATAAAGTACAAACACCCAATTGCTTAATTAATAGTATTAAACATGTCCTTGCAGATTCACTCCTTAAACTGTTTAACCTAAGTTTAGCTACAGATTTTGTCACTGATAACTGGCTCTCCACTATGGTGATGCCCCTACATAAGAGTGGTCTTACAACCAACCCAGGTAATTATAGTTGATTAGACTCACACGCTTCATCTGCAAAGCAATGGAATGTGTTATAACTGACCTCATAAACTATGATATCATTATTTATTTGTTTGCTTTTGTTTACCAGGAAATTCCAGCTGGGTACAATGTCCATTTTACTGGAAGTCCAGGGTGAAAAGCTTCAAGGAACTGTAAATGTGCAATATAAGTATGTTTAAAAAAGCTCTAAAGAAGTAATTACAAAAATAATACAATTCATTAAAATTGTTTAAGTATGACATATCACACAAGGATAGAAAGTGTAGCAAGTTCTAAGAGTGACATTGGTACACATTACAGAACATCATTGAAGCAGTAAATCATTACTCTAAATGTAATAATATCACCGAATAAGTTGAGTACCAGTATTTGGTAGCTGAGGTAATGTGTTATGCATCTAGAATTCTGCTGATTTCCGAGCTAATGAAAGAACAGAAGTACATATATTTTTCATGGGAGGAGTGCAATAAATGCAAGAACACAATTCAGCACTGAACAATACACACCACAGCACACGGAGTGCAACTTTATGCATCGGGGAGCAGCATTTGTGAGTTTCTGTTTTAGGAATGTAATAAAATCACTTCTGTAAGACATAAAGAAGCAGCTGTGAAGACATGGTTAAGTAAGTAGAGGAGGAAATCAAGAGATTTTGTATATTTTTAACTTGGAGATTCAGGACATTCGCAAATTCAAGTATGATTTTGATGCAGCTGGAGGTTGGTCTTAAAAGTGAGGAGATTGTTTATTCGTCTGATGGTGAAGGGAATGCTGTTCCATAGTTCAGCTATGCTTACTGAGTATGAGGAGTCCCCAGTGAGTTGTTGGGTTTTTGTAATTTGATTACGTGTTGGTCCTTTGATCAAAGGTTCATTTTGGGCTTGTACCATTTTATTGTATTGCTGATGGCTGGGATGTTTGAGGAGATGCTGTAGTATTCTATGTGCCATCATGATCTGTGTATATGATGTGTGGTGGTGTGGTAGATTTATCCATTCCAGGTTCTATAAGGAAATACAATGGTGGGTTTCGCTTGGGAGGCTGAATGCAAATTTACTTATTTTATTATGACACTGTTCAAGCTTGTTCAGTAGTGTAGTTTGACAATTAGTGAACACTGTAAATGCATACAACAGGCTAGGAAGTAAGAGGGATTTTGCAGTTATCTTCCTGCTGTGGTCAGTGAAAAATGGCCTTGTAAAGTAGTCTTCATCTGTAGAGGGTTTTTTTGACCAACAGCACTGATGTGCTAGTGACATTTACATTTCTAGCTTGATATGAGTGTCTAGTTCTACCTTGGTGTTGTTGGGTGAGACTGTAGTTAGTGCAGCGCTAGTTGGAGGGAGGTTATAGGAAGTAAATGTGATTAATTTATTTTTTTTTTTGTGGGGATTGTTCCAGCCAAGTCTCAGTAGAGGTGGAGAAGTCTTGGGTGATATTTTGGCGTTGGTATGATATTGTGGCTGAGCAGATAAAAGTTGACAAGTCGTCAGCATATTGTAAGATTGTTGCATGTTTGCCTGTATTGACCTCTGTGGTACTTTAGTAGACTTGACCCCAAACAGTTTGGCTTTGTGTAAGGTAGATCCTGTCTGTTGAATATGGTAATTTTTGTAAGGGATACTGAGGCTATAGAAAATGCCCATGCAGTACACATGACATATCCTGACTCAGCCAAGGCCTTCAAGACCATTCTTCATGCTGACATGCATCATATATAGGAATTAAATGCTTTAAAACATCAAACCATCTATGGTATGAGGGACAGCACACTAACTGAAAGGCAGAACCCACACAGTGTGAGTTGCATGTGTCACATCAGAGAGTATGAAAGTGACCAATGTTGTCCCATAAGGATCAGTGCTGGGACCCTTCTTTTTGGGTCTTTACTTTTCAGATCTCTCAGGAGAAAGCCAAGACCTCTGGCTAACAAAGTTTGCAGATGATTATAAACTGGGGGTTATTGTTGAGTTACCCTAGGACATCCAAACCCTCTTGACTAAAAATGAGTTTAGACTACATACTAAAAAGTGTATTATTATCACTTTTGAGAAAAAGCACTTCCTTAATCATTCTGTATAAACAACACACCACCACAAAACCAAAATGCAGTTAGAGACTTAGGAACTTATGTTGAATATTAAACAACACACCACCACAAAACCAAAATGTAGTCGGAGACTTAGGAACTTATGTTGAATATTAAACACATCACACCACAAAACCAAAATGTAGTCAGAGACTTAGGAACTTATGTTGAATATTAAACAACACACCGCCACAAAACCAAAATGTAGTCAGAGACTTAGGAACTTATGTTGAATATTTAACAACACACCACCACAAAACCAAAATGTAGTCAGAGACTTAGGAACTTATGTTGAATATTAAACAACACACCACCACAAAACCAAAATGTAGTCAGAGACTTAGGAACTTATGTTGAATATTAAACAACACACCACCACAAAACCAAAATGTAGTCAGAGACTTAGGAACTTATGTTGAATATTAAACAACACACCACCACAAAATCAAAATGTAGTCAGAGACTTAGGAACTTATGTTGAATATTAAACAACACACCACCACAAAACCAAAATGTAGTCAGAGACTTAGGAACTTATGTTGAATATTAAACAACACACCACCACAAAACCAAAATGTAGTCAGAGACTTAGGAACTTATGTTGAATATTAAACAACGCACCATAATAAAACCAAAATGTAGTCAGAGACTTAGGAACTTATGTTGAATATTAAACAACACACCACCACAAAACCAAAATGCAGTCAGAGACTTAGGAACTTATGTTGAATATTAAACAACACACCACCACAAAACCAAAATGTAGTCAGAGACTTAGGAACTTATGTTGAATATTAAACAACACAGCACCACAAAACCAAAATGTAGTCAGAGACTTAGGAACTTATGTTGAATATTAAACAACACACCACCACAAAACCAAAATGTAGTCAGAGACTTAGGAACTTATGTTGAATATTAAACAACACATCACCACAAAACCAAAATGTGGTCAGAGACTTAGGAACATATGTTAAATATTAAACAACACACCACCACAAAACCAAAATGTAGTCAGAGACGTAGGAACTTATGTTGAATATTAAACAACACACCACCACAAAACCAAAATGTAGTCAGAGACTTAGGAACTTATGTTGAACATTAAACAACACACCACCACAAAACCAAAATGTAGTCAGAGACTTAGGAACCTATGTTGAATATTCAGTCTTCTGATCATCACATGCTGCCTGTTGTCTGCAAATCTTTTTGTTAATCACAGATAAATTGCCAAACGCATACAATCAAGTTGTAAAGAGGTAATCACTCCCTTATACGCAGCACTGACCAGATCAGTTATGAGTACAATGTCCCCTTTTGGATGTATCGCACTAAACATATCAAACAATTAGAAAGACCACAGATATTCTTAAAAGGCCTAAAGTCCCTGAGCTGTAATTCAGTGCTATAAACTCTATCCCTTCATTCCGTGTCTTACAGACTTTTGAGGGGAGATTTCTGTCTTGCCTACCATGTGATCAGAGACTCGTTGTCCTGTATCTTCCTTATCTCTAAAGGTATAATAGTTCCATGGGTACTAGAACCAGCGACCTAAATCTTCCCCAACAGATGAATAAAACATGGTTGCAGAAAAGATTTATAAAACAGCTGTTCCCTAATTTCTAAAATAAATTTCCCCTGCATGTTAAATAATGTGACTCACTCTCTTATTTTAAACAAAATCTAGATGACTGGAGTATATCCACACATTTAATCTGGGATTGACTGGTATGGCCTCCTGGAGAAAAGAGATGCAACTTGAAGAAGGGAGCAGGCAAGGCATTAATGTTCCTAAGACTCAGTGGCTTGGAATAGCTATGAAATCTATGAAGCAAAGTAAAGACAGATTAACGAATGACAAAAAAAAAAAGACAGCCAGCTACATCCATCGTGCATGCAGATTTTCTCCATTCCTATTCTACTATTAATGAAAGAGAGAATGATGACACTTTTGTAGTTTGTTAGTGTTGAAACATGTGGTATGCACTGGTGTCATTTGACATCTTGATATAACCTGTATCAGTATTAAAACAATCTTAAAATACATGGAAATTACTATCCCATCTTTTACCTTTAGCATTGTCAGCAAATAAGGACATATCCCCTTCCCCACCAGATAACCTTTCCTGACAGTGTCAACATAATAAACAATTCTCCCTGTGATATCTGAGATTAATATGACACTGCTTTATGTGTCAGAATATAACAGATAAGAGGAATGCATTCAAGTCTTGTAAAACTTGCAACAGATAATTTAAAACGCGATTTAATCTCCAATGTGTGTGTGTGTGTGTGTGTGTGTGTGTGTGTGTGTGTGTGTGTGTGTGTGTGTGCGTGCGTGTGTGTGCGTGTGTGTGCGTGTGTGTGTGTGTGTGTGTGTGTGTGTGTGTGTGTGTGTTTTCAGTTACATGAGGAAATGTGAAAACTTGTTCCTTATTTCTACACAATACTTATAGCTCAAATGTGTGACTTCCAATATTCTGAAAATATGTGAGAACTAGTAACTTGTGTCTATGCAATGTATTTTTCCAGTGGAATGAAAATGTGTGAATGTTTTTTGTGACATGCATAAAAAAGTATATTGAGTTTCTAAATGAAGTAACTTATTTCTATTGAGAAATACAGCACTTATATGTAAGATGTGAAATGTATAACAGGGAAGTTAAACAGATTATTCTGCCCTGTGATTACAAGATCTGTGACGTTTCCAAGGCTGGGAAGCTAGAGGGCAGTAAAATAGCAATTAAACCATTATTTTAAGACGATAGCTAATCAAGAACAAGTAATTAAATTATTATGTAAATGTGAAACTTTGCTTCATTGCATTTGTGATGTTTGTATGAAAAGATATATGCATACAGATTAATGTACAAAACGTTTGAAAGAAGAAGAGTCTGGAAGACAGAACTATTCTGGCACTTAGACCTGTTTTCTTTTTTACAGTTGTGTATCTGCAAAGCATACTGCATCAGTATGAAGTATTAGTGTCAAGATGAGGAAGCTTGAGATGATGGACATGAAGTGTCTGAGATGGCTGGTAGGATGCACACTGTTGGAGAGATGAAGACATGAACATATAAGAGTAGAAGTTAAAGTAGTCTAATTTGCAGAGAAGATCAAACAGAACAGATTACAGTGTTTGTTCACATGAGCAGGAAAGCAGTAGATGATTTGGTGAAGATTTGGGCAGGACAGGAAGAAGACAAGAGGAAATGAAAATATCTAACCAAGAGATTGATGGACTGCGTAAGAGAAGACTTACAACAGTGAAGCACTATGGCTGAAGAAGGTAGGACAGTGGCAATGAACCGAGAGAGGTGGCAACTATTGAATGGCAACCCAACCCTGTGTGGAAACATATGAAAAGGGGGAGTAGATCATGACCATGATGATAACAATGATGAAAACATGATGATGACAATTATGTACTGCTTAACTCATTCTTTCCTAAGTAAAATATTTGTATTTATTCACATTTAAAAATGTGAATGGATACCTATTACTTTTTATTTGATAAGAGAGAATTTATTGTGAAATTGTGACAAGCTGCTGGTATCCACTTCTAGTTGGTCAAAACACCTCTGCAACACATTACCATTTGTGTTTAGAATTATTTAGCTTATTAACAAGAGTGAAACAATGAGACGCCCACAGCTTGGCAATCTGAGGGGCTAGCTGCTTATTACTTTTATCCAGGCAGAAGGCTATAGTGTTGGAGAATATTACCATCCTTCCAAGGAAATTACTGTGTGTGTGTGTGTGTGTGTGTGTGTGTGTGTGTGTGTGTGTGTGTGTATATGTGTGTCTGTGTGTGTGTGTGTGTGTGTGTGTGTGTGTGTGTGTGTGTGTGTGTGTGTGTGTGTGTGTGTGTGTGTCTGTGTGAGAGTTTATTTAAAGTCCAGTTAGTGTGTGCAAGTAAGAACTGTAAGGCTCCAAAATCCAGGGAGAGTGGGAAGAAAGAGCTGTGAGGAGCTAGATCGAAATACTCTGCTTAGTGGTATATTCAGTATGAAATCTATTCTTCGGTGTGGATGGTACAGTTCTTTGTCATAGGCAACAGTGCATATTTCCTGCATGCTCTTATGGCCAGGCTGCACTGTTGAAGTTGTATGGTGATTCATATTTGTGTGCCTTTTTTACAGTATATATTTATACCAGCGTTACTCAAAAGACCCCAGTCCTGATGTTGGTGTGTAGTGGTGTGGATTCAACCACAGTAACAAGTATGACATCATTTGTTTTTCAAACGCCCTCCCCCACAAACACTCCTCATACAAAAGTCAAATAAATGGTATATGTGTGAAGTTATTTCATGAAAATACATTCGTAATTACAGGCAAGAAAGTAAGAGATATAATGTTGTTGATTAGAAAAGTGGTTTATATTATTGATAATAGTGTAAAAAAGGTAAGAAGATGGTTAGTGATTTAGATAAAGGCTTTTCTATATCCAGTCATGAAGGTATGTTGGGGATGTTAAAGAGCTATGGAGTAAGTTCTAGAATAAGGTAATTACTCAAAAGCATATATGATATTACATGGACTCACGTGATAGTTAATATCTGGATGGGCAATAAGTTGGATGGAAAGAAAGTTGTTAAGCAATGATGTCCCTTAAGTTGGATACTTTTTGGGATAGTTACAAATATTCTCTTGGAAAAATGATCTCCCATAGGTACATAGCTACATACTAGGTTAGTGATCTTTGAGGATCTTAAGAAACCTAACCTTACATTCCCATGGTATTTTTTTCTCTCTTATATTTTACGTGTATATTGCAGAACAAGGATATTTTGGGACATTTAGTTGTCGCCCTTATTCAAGAGGGACAAGGATGCTAGACCAGTGGTAAATTTGTAGTTTCCCATCATACCTCTCAACCTCTAGAACATGAAATCTGGAAAAAGCTATACATAATGTGGGAGAAAATAGTGACACTTTTCAAATATTGCTCTTACAAACTTAGAAAGCTGATAAAATTACATGTTTTGCATCAGCACGGATTTTCTGAAGGACACAAAGTCTGAAACTCAAATAGATGGCATTATTTTCTGACTTCAAATTTCAATGATTTGCCAGTGATTTGCCAGAAAAACACAATTTTATGAGAAACAGACCAAAACATGAGGCAAAAATCTGGACAACTGAGAAGTATGTTTCAAACCCATTCATCCAAATTACATTTGAATAGATTAAGAGAAGTGCTTTGCTTTATGATGAGTGGAAGATGGTTCAATAGATGAGGTATTCTCTATGATACATATGTATCCCCACAATATATTATATTTATGTTGCAAAAAAGGAACTTGCAAATATGTAATAGGTTTGACAGGATAGTGTCTGTTGAGGCTCAGGATGATAAATCCTGCAATATGGGGTATATTGAAAAATGTAATGTAACTTTACTTGCATGCTATGTTGATGTTCTGCTTTACTCATACATTTTATATATGTTTGGTGGTTTGCTGTATTACAACATGAACAGAAACAAGATTATCTAGATTTGTGTTAGTACACATTCTGAAAAAGCCACCAATCAATACCCACTGAGATGGAAAAATAACTTTTTCAAATGCTTTGGTGTTCTCATTTGTCAATTCCAGTAAAAACATAAATCTTTCTGCATGATATTCACAAGAAAATTAAATAGTCAATTAAGTAATGAAGTCTTGCATTTACTAATTTTTTGTTTACAGAGAGATGAATGATTACCCTTGATTCAATGCATAGTTGACCTAAGCCAAGACATTTAAATGTAAGTAAGTTAAGTCTGAACATGAAACATCTTTATTCATATTTAGGACTACAGTTTTGGTGAGGTTACTCTGACTATATATCATTTCAAGTGAATCTTTTAGCTATATAATTAATTTAAGAAGCTGTAAGAGTAAAATGGTAGAGATTACTTGAACACAGTTAATATTTGCAGTTAGACTTCTATTTGGATGGCTTCTACTGTTTTAGAAAAGTTAAACAATGTGTTAGCACAAATCAAGGTAAATGTGTTTGTGTTAATTTTGTAGCACCAGATTTGTATAAAAATTCAATGAGTAAAGGCACAAACATTTGTATATTCAGAAAATAAAGTATTATACACAAATGGTGCATATGCAATCAAACTAAAGAAACACCTTCAGGTTTTGATTTCCTAATTAGAGAACACTTGCACAGCATTTTGCAAAATTTCTCAACTCTGACCCTAGTCGTTTAAAAGCAACAGTTTTGGAAAAGGTTTCTTTTAATTTCAAGAGAAAACGTTTGTATAAGGAAATGTCTTTTATTTTGAAATTTAACATGTTTTGTCCTTGGTGGTGCTGCGGTAGCGTTGTCGCCTCACAGTAAAACGCTGTCCGGTTCGATTCTCAACTAGAGTGTCTTCTGCGTGGAGACATGCGTGAATGGGCATACCTTCATTTAAGGTTGTGCGTCAGGCCTGGCAAGCCGGTATGTAAAAATCAACTGCCAATCATTAGCGGACCGGAGTTCCGCTGTGGCGACCCCTAACCGGGAAAAGCCGAACGACACATAAAAACATGTTTTGTCCTTCAGGTCTTAATTTAGATTGTAATTGGAGAATGCTTATTTGGCAAGTTTGAATTTTATTGGTTAATTGTTTAAATGGAGTATATATTTAAATGTATTGAATGGTTTTATTTTTTAGTAGTCCTTGAAGGCTGCTTTTTGAGCCGAGGAGCCAGAGAAGAGAATTTAATAAAGCTACATATATTTCTATTAAGGGGTTCCTGCCAGTGGTCTTTTGATTTCCTAATTATTTTGGGGTATCTGGTTCAAAGCACACAGCAAAGAATAAAAAGATAAAGACACAGAGAGAAAAACAGAAAAAAGTAAGAGATAAAAAGTAAGGCAGAAACAGAGCAAGAGAAGGGCACTGTCTCACTGTATGCCTTCATTAAACACCTTCTGATTCATACAAATGAAAAGTTAGGTTTAATAGACTAAGGGTTAAGGGATCCGTTTGTTTGTTTCATTTTTGTCACTCTCTGCCCCCACTATTGTTGATCTGTAGCCCCATTCTGGCCAGTCTACCCATTGGTTCCCTATCACCAGGGTGAGGGTCTGCCAATGAGGAACAATCCTTTAGTCACTCATTGGGCTGATTAAGTTTTTTTTATTTAGTATAACATTTCTTCCAGTGGCTGCCTGGCTTTCAGAGCTGAAGGGGGATGTGAAATGTGATCTCCACATTGGTCATACCTCATTTCCATAAGGATCCAAGCAGACCTGCCCTCTTCCATTGAGCACAAGAAGTATTTCCTCAGTCTCCACCAATGAAAACACAATTCCCCATGTGCTCCCCAAGCTCTGTCTCTGTATCCCCTCCCAAGGATAGGCTTGCAGAGCTCAGCCCCTTCGCTCTTCTCTTTCCTGCATAGCTCCTCCTTTGCTGGGTCTACTAACCAAAGCCCAGTCACCTAGATCTCAGTAAGGGTTCCACCCTCTCCACCATGGAGTCAGGCTAGTTCACCCATTTTTGCAGTCTTGAATGGTCCTTGTTTGTCTCAATGAGCCTAAATGATTAGGGAGGGTGACACAGAAAAACAGTATTCTGGAAATGTCTGATACCTCCATTTTAGCTTCAGTAATAGTAAGCTCTCTTATCATATCATCTGGTCCAAATCAGTGTGAATGTTCACTGACTTCACAATATTTATGGCTCATAGTGTTTTAAACATAACATTTTACTGAGACACATCTATAGTTTGAAGTTACATTGAAATCCTTTCCTTTCTTGACAAAACTAAAATTTGTGTTTTTCCTGGATAGAAGCAAAGCATTAATCGTGAGCATGCAATTCATAATTTATCCTAGCAGAAGCTTATAATGCAGTAGAAAATGAAATCAGAATTCTGCCCACACCTCAGATATATGATATTCCCACAAGTTTTTTGATCTAATAAATATAAACTTTATGAATCATATTGTTACTAACCCAACTAGAAATCAAAATATTATTTACCTGGTATTTACAAATGTCATTGTACATAACTCCCATAATAACTTCTTTGTCAATTCAGTCATATCATATGTTAATAATGTTCTCACTGAAGCTGTCTGATAGCAATTAAACTGATATACTGGGATTCAAATATCTTCAAAGTTTATGATGAAGTCTCAAAATTCAGTTACAGCAACATCACCCCAGACATCACTTCAAAAGATATTTATTTATATTGGTTTACAGGGGTGGTGCACTGATCTCAATGGACCATTTGCAGGCACAGCCTGGGTGAATATGATCATAAAAGAAATGAACAAAACACACTTAGAGATACAAGGATATGCTAAAAAACATAAATACATACATATTTACAGATGCCAGAATATGCTACAAGATGTAGTTCAGGAAGAGGTTAACAATGATATAACTTGGATAGAAAAATGGAATTATACTTAGCAGAGCTTTAGTAATAAGATGTAGCCATGATAACTGAGATGGCTTATGCTAAAGGGATAGCAGCATATTATTATACTGAGATGTAAGAAGACAATAGAAGAGGCAAGTTGAGTAGCTGCAAGAAAGAACACCATGAGGAGAAGACAGAAGAAAGGTGAGAGAGGCATGCAGAGGGAAGAAGAGAAGAAAGGGAAGAAGAGAAGAAAGGAGAAGTGAGATGCAAAGGTAAGAGGCAAGTGGGATGAATGAGAGGCAATAAGTATAGGGGATACAAGATGAGGTAAGGAAGTATGAAACAGGGATAAAGGGTGTGTGAGGGGGCTGCAGGGTTCATGTAACATGACTCAAGTGAGTGCAACTACACTTTGCTTGGCTGAAGAGGCGTTCCTTGAGCAATTACCTGAAATCAGAGTATGTTTGGATGTCTTGGATTGAGAGAGAAATGGAGTACCACAGTTTAGATGTTAGGATGGGGAAAGCACATTCAGTGCAATAGAGTTTACTTTTTTGAGTTAACATCTTGGCTTGGGATTGAAAGATACCCCTGAGAACCTGAGGGCTTTGGGGGATGGTTTATGAGTGAGAGTTGATGATGTCTCAGGAGAAAGGGCTTTGTGAATTAATGATCCTAGTAGGAGATTGGCTCTTGAATGTACTGGGAGCCATTTAGCTTTTGTGAGAATTAGGCAGTGATGTTCATTATTGGGGGAGTTAGTAATGAACCAGCAGATTTTATTGGATATGTTTTGTAAGGTGGTGGCATTTTTCTTAGAGGCTGCAGCTATAATGGGTAGTCCATATTCGAGCTGAGATAATAGTATGCCCTTGCCTGTGTCAGCTTTGGCTATCTTGGACAGAACATGTGATAGCTTGTTCACCCAGAACAGTAATGTGTTGATCTTTTAGTGTGTGATTTGAAGGTATACATGAAAGTTAAGAGATTGGTCTAGCAAAATGCCAGGGTATTTGAATGATGTGGTAGTTTCTATGGCAGTATTGTTAAATGCCAGGGTATTTGAATGATGTGGTAGTTTCTATGGTGGTATTGTTATCATCTTTAATATTAAGGAAGCTGGGTGTTTGGATATTTTTTGGTTGGTTCCAAATAGCATTGCCAAGTAGCCTATTAGCCATGAGATGAGGGTTTGGAGGTCATCTTGTAGCTGTGCTTGTATAACAGAGTGGGATTTGTTTGATCTGTAGAAGGCCATATCATCTGCATAAACAATTAGAGGTATCTGAGGATGATTAAATGGGAGTTTGTTGATAAATATGGAAAAGAGCAAAGGGAACTCTGAGGGAATCATTTCATAGGAGGAGCTGCTTTAGAGATGATGGTGTGTATTTTCATATTCATAGCTAGAAGTCTAAACCTCAAAATGCACTCTCTCTCGAGGCACTCGTAAAAATGGAGAACATCGATATCTGTGCAGTAACTGAGACCTGGTTCACGACTCCAGAGAGCATCCCTGCAATACCAGGCTACAACTCTTACCACACTTTTCAGCCACCAAACCAAGACCGAAACACTAAAGGTGGAGGAGTGTCCATATTCACCAAGGATATTCACACCTCCAGGCTAGTTTCCCAACACAATGTATCTGAACTTCTCCAAGTGCAACTAACACTAGGTAAGACTGCAATCCAAATTGTAGCTTGCTACAGATCCCCCACCATGCCCCAAGATTCTCACTACACCTTTCTAAACATACTGGAAAATATTAAGGTACAACCAAACACCCTAATACTGGGTGATTTCAACTACCCTGCCATTAACTGGGAAAACTACTCGGGTACCAACACCTTTTCCCAACAGTTCTTGGAATTCATAAATTCCAACACCCTGGATCAACTAAACCATTGTCTCACCAGAGGCTCCAATATCCAAGATCTGGTCATTACCAACATTGAAGATAGATGCTCCACACCAGTGATCACCCCCTCATCGGTCAGGTCTGACCATAAGCAAATCACCCTTGACATTCACATCCCACCCCCACCCCCCAGTAAGGAAACCTCCATAAAAAACTTCTCCAAAGCCAACTTCGTGCTACTTAAGTCAGAAGTGACAAACTTCATGGCACCCATGCAGATGGGAGCTGAAGGTTTGACTGCTGAATCCTACACTAAGGCACTGTACAAGAACATCCACTCGTCCATGAATCGTGCCATCCCAAATAGAACCAAGACACTTTCCTCCAAAAAAAGGAAGCCAATCTGGTGGTCCCTTGCCATAAAGAAACTATACAACAGAAGAAAGAAACTGTTGCAGAAAAGAGGAAAATCCCAGGATGCAAAAAACTCCCTTACCAGCCTCAGTAACAAGCTGAGATCCCTCATAAAATCGTCCAAAGCTAGTTATGAAAATAAAATTGCCAAAGATTCCAAAGACAATCACAAGGCATTCTATAGTTATGTCAAGAATCTAAATGGCAATGCTCAGATCTGCTCTAAGCTACAACAGAATGGCATTAAATATACTGATCCCAAGGATATTGCCACTATCCTGGCAGATCAATTTAGTGCCAACTTCACCCCCCTCTCACCCCCTAAAGGGCTCATCTCAATACCAGAAGATTGCCAAATTCCAGTAATCACAGCCACACAGGTAGAAACCGTACTCTGCAAAGGTTAGAATACAGCATCCATGGGACCAGATGACATCCCGGGTTGTGTACTACATGAACTCCAAAATGAACTGCCACCTCACCTAAGTGTCATGTTTAATCATAGCCTCACCTCAGGCTTCATGCCCACTGAGTGGCGTGCAGCTACAGTTATCCCACTTCACAAGGGGGGATCCACCTTGGATCTCGGGAACTACCGTCCCATCAGTCTGACGAGCCTGATCTGCAAGGGCATGGAACACATTATCATGGAACTTATAAACAAACACATTGGCAACCTTCAAACACTGGATCCCACCCAGTCTGGGTTTGTGAAGGGCCGATCCTGTCTCCTGAACCTGATTGACTTCTTCGAATCAGTCTCCAGAGCTGTGGATGAGGGTAAGGCGGTCCATACAGCCTATCTGGACCTTGCCAAGGCCTTTGACACCATCCCCCACTCTAGAATCATAGATAAACTTGCTAAGCTGGGCATAAATCCCTACGTCACTCGATGGGTTGCCAACTGGCTTACTGACAGAACCCAGAATGTAAAAGTAGCTGACTCCAAATCCAGCTACAGACAAGTGACAAGTGGAGTACCTCAGGGTTCAGTCCTGGGGCCGCTCTTGTTTGGCATCTACTTCTCTGAAGTACAGGTCAACATTAAGGGACTCTGACTAACAAAATTCACAGATGACTGAAAACTGGGAGCCATTACTGAATCCCCAAATGATGTGGATATTCTACAAAAGGGCCTTACAGAAACAGATGCTTAGTGCCAGAGCCATGGGCTCAAGCTTAATGCCAAGAAATGTATAGTTATCCCCTTTGGGAAAAACCACATACCCATGAATTACCACATAGGTGGCAGTATACTAAACACTGAAAGTGTGATGAGAGACTTAGGGACACAGGTGGACACTGGTCTCACCTTCGATAACCACATCTCCACAACAGTCAGGAAATCCTTCTATGTGGTACACGTCATCACTGAGGGCTTTTCATCTAGAAAAAAGAAGGTCATTGTCCCACTGTTCTCATCCCTCATTAGACCCATTTGGGGTGTATCTCACAAGACATCTGCAACAGCTGGAAAGGCCACAGAAATACCTCACTAAAAGAATCACAGGCTTAAAGCAGATGCTCTATGCTGACCGTCTAAAAAAAATTCCAGCTATACTCTGTGGCATATCGTCTACTCAGAGGCGATCTCTGCTTAACATACAAGGCCATGTCAAACCCTGAGCTGTTGGACATGCTCCACTTAAAGAAATCCCAATCCCTCAGAGCCACATGCTTCAGGGATCTAAACCTTGTCATCACAATAAATTAAACATGCTGGAAGGATAGGTTCCTGATCCAGAGACTCCCCATACTCTGGAATAGACTGCCCATACATGTCAAGCAGAGAGCCTCCTTGGCCCTCCTCAAAAGGAACCTTGACAATTGGATGGGAGATAGGAAATTCACCCCAGGGATCACGTCAGTCGCCCTGCTAGACAGGGGTCCAGGGAAGTAAATATTGTGGGAAGAAATATCCAGGAATTGTTTGGCTAGGCTTGTATAGGCCCTAGGGCCGATAGCCTAGTACCAACCTATGAATCTATGAAACTATTGAAGGATCTATTGGTGAGGAAGTCTACAAACCAAGGTTTTGCATTGTCACAAATGCCTGCTTCAGTTAATTTGTCAAATAGTAAGTTATGGTCAATTAGATCAAAGGCTAATCCTCAAAGGAATTTTATGAACACTTAAATGTATTGAATTGGAAATCCCATCCAGATCCAAATGTAATGAGAAATTTAAAAGTAAACTACCCTGTCAACTGACATGAATAAAATCAACAATTAAAGGTGAAATCTCATTTGAGTACACTGCAGATTCAAACGTTCCCAAGTCAAAGAAAAATTGGGAGTGTAACTAAGAACTTATAAAGGGCTATTCAATCTACTAAGACAGCTCATGAACTTCAATTATCATCTAAAGCCAAAGACAACTACAAATCCTTCTTTATTTATGTTAAGTAACTAAGAAATAACACACAACATTGCACAGAACTCGTACTAATTGGTATAGTTTACTTGGGCCCAGTGGACATTGCCAATGTACTACAAATAAATTAAATTTAAATTTTACTCCTGAGACAACTTTCCAAAGACTCATAATCCCTATAGCTCTCAAACTTCCAATTATCACTAAAGAACATGTAATGAAGGTGCTGTCCAAGACCAAGACCGAGAACGCTTCTGCCATGGGTTCAGATAATACACCAGGCTGTTTGATAAATAGTGCTAAACCTACCCTGAAGAACCACTCCATATACTATTTAACCTGAACATAACAAAAGGCTCAGCCAAATAAGTATGGTGCACAGCACTGGTGATGCAATGTCAAAAGAGTGGCCCCATTATAGACATTGAAAGTACAGATTCATCAGGATTATGAGTCTCATTTGCAAGGTCATGGAACAAACACATTATAACTCACTTAATAAACTTTGCCATTAAAACTCCCATCAGGCTTGACCTGCAGCAATTTGGCTTTGTGAAAAGTAGATCCTGCCTAATGAACCTGGTAAACTTCTTTGAAAATCACTTTTGTGGTAAGATGGTTAGCTAATTGGCTAAAATACAGAACCATACAGTGTGGGTGACAAGGTCAAAATCAGATAACATGAAGGGGGCTAGCTGTGTCGTACAGGGCATAGTATTAGGCCTGTTTTTACTCAGTATTTACTTCTCTAACCTACAGACTTAAAAAGTACAAGACTTCTGGCTAACCAAGTTTGCTGGTGATGTCATACTGGGAATCACTGCCAAATCTTCCTCTGATACAACACAAACAAACCACTCAGATGATGATTAGCACAACTGAACAATAAAAAACATCTACAGATAAGCAGCACAGTAAAACTGAATCTTCATAAAGAAGTTTACTTTTGAGCGCTTTCATGCACAAGGGACTTCATCAGAAAACTGAACAACTGACTAGAAGACAACTTTATAATGCAAACTGACCAATCAGAAACAAAAAGCAATTATTAAATTAAGACAAATAATAGACCTAAAAGGTAAAAAAAGCATGGAATTCACAGCACATAAATATAACTCAATACAAAATAACATGATGTTAAAAAACAATTATAAAAAAACATTTTATACAAAT
This sequence comes from Protopterus annectens, assembly GCF_019279795.1. Classification (NCBI taxonomy): domain Eukaryota; kingdom Metazoa; phylum Chordata; order Ceratodontiformes; family Protopteridae; genus Protopterus; species Protopterus annectens. The sequence goes on from NC_056730.1 coordinate 148,486,098, forward strand.
AGGCCAGGAAATTTAGTGGCATGTACCTTAAGCTGCTACAATGTTTCTTTTTAAGCAGCTGCTTCTTGAAGCAATCCTCCCCAAGATCCACAGGTAAATGCTTCAGCAAGAACTTGCACTTATAAATACCTAGAATATTGTAAATGGGCCTATATTCAGCGTTAAAATATACATCATTGTCAGACTGGGTAGAGAACCCCTCACCAGTATATAGCATAGACAGCACCCCACTTCAGGATGAAAATATAGTTAAGAGATCTAGGAACATGGATTGATAATTCCCTCTTCTTTTATCATCATGTAGCAACAGCTTTCAGGAAGTCTTTCTACTTGGTGCAGCTGATCACCAAGGGAATATCATCCAGATCAAATGAGGTTATTCTCCCTTTATATTCAGAACTGATCAGGCCAAATGTTGTTTCTTTCGGCTTTTCCCAGTTAGGGGTCACCACAGCAGAACTCCGGTCCGCTAATGATTGGCAGTAGATTTTTACGTGCTGAGTTGCCAGCCCTAATGCACAACCTTCAACTAAGGTACACCCATTCACACATGTCTCCACACAGAAGACGTTCTAGCTGAGAATCGAACAGGACAACGTCTTACTGTGAGGCGACAATGCTACCGAGCACCACCACCGTAGTCACACAATACAATTTACATTACCAGACAGATCAACCAGTTGGAAAGACACAGAGGTTCCTAACAAAGTGGATCACGGGCTTAAAACTCCTAAGCTACCAGGAGAGACTAGAAGTGCCATCCTTCTTTTCTGTGACTTATAGCCTATTCAGAGGAGAACTATGCCTTGCCTTTGATAAAATCAGGGACCCAGTAAACCTTGTAAGTTCACAAGTTAAACAGATCCACAAACACCAGATTAAAGGATCTAAACCTGCTATAGAAGATCAGTAAGACAATGTGGAGTGACAGATTTATTTCTGAGCAGCTCTGTCACCTGTGGAATTTACTCTTCTTCTAGAAGAAGGTACACTACCTTCAAGTATGACCTGGATGATTGGGTGAATATTCATGACTTTATCCCAGGTTTGACTGGCATTGCCCTTTCTGAGAGGGGAGGTACAGTCTAGGGTGGGAACTGCCAAGGTGTAATGGTCTCAGAACTCAGTTACCTTGAACTTCCTCTTTGTCTATTCCACAGTGTGTGTCCAACCTCCCAGCTCAGGCATTTTGCTTCCATCATTTCTAGCTTTCTCTATTGCTCTGCCTTTACTGCTCATGTTTCTGTACCATACAGTAGTACTAGTCAAACCACTGCTTTGTACAGCGTAATTTTCATCTTCTTTGACAGTCTTCTGTCATATACTACCCCTGACACTATGTATCATTTGCTGCAGCCCCTCTGATTCTAGCTTTGACCTCCTCATCCAGACTTCCCTTCTCCCCTCAACCTCCTTTCCCAGATGCTTGAAGCTGTTATGTTCCACTATCTTCCCTTCTTTCTCAGTTCTCAGCTTCTTCTTATTTCCCCATTTGCTTCCATAATTACAATTGTCTTATCTGTACCCAAATTTCATCCCTTGTACACTCAGTTTTGCATTCCATTTTCCTAGCCTTTGCTGAACATCTTGCTCAGAGTCTGCCTGCAATACCACATCTTCTGCATACAGCAAGTGATTGCTAATGTAGTCCATCACCAGTATGAACAGCAGTGGGTTCAGAGCTGAATCCTGATGCACCCATTCCCACTGGGAACTCTTTTGTGAGACCAAGCACTGTTCAAATTTGAGTCAGTGGGTCCTTGTTCATAGTCTGCTCTAATTCTATCAGTGTTTTTGGGCTTCAGACTACTTCAGGACTCCACAAATCAGTTTTCTTGGGATTTTGCCATATGCTTTCTCTATGCTAGGAATGCCAAGATGAAGTCTTTCCTCATGTTTAACTTCCTCTCAGCTATCTGTCTCACTTCAAACATTGGGTCTGTTTTAATACATCCTAATTGGTATCTGAACTACATATCTCCCATTTTAACTTTGTACTGCTCTGCATATTTGTTTATCAATTTCTCTCTCTCCAGAACTTTCATGCAATGTGACAGGAGTTTGATACCTCTGTACTCCCACAGTTGTGAATGTCTTGTACACTGTCACTAGTACGCTTATTCTCCATTCATGTGTGATATGCCTTTCTCTCAATACAGATATGAGTACCCTCAGGAGCCATTTCTCCCCTATGCCACCCAACATTTTGATCATATCTGCTGTGACCTCATCTGAGGCTGCAGCTTTCCCTGACTGCATTTTCCTTAGGGCTGTTTTTACTTCTTCTGGGGTGGGAATCTTCCTCTTTTTTCATTATAGTCCCTGGTTTGGCACATATGTCTCTAATGGACACAGGCAGCCTATAAATAGTTCATCTCCCAGGCCCTAGCTTGTAAATATTTCATCTCCAAAGCCCCTGCTTACACTTATCTAGGGTATGACAACTTGTCAGAGATTTGGGAGGCATGGCTAGGCTTAAAAAGGCCCTTGTGGTCTTTAGCCTAGTAAACACCTATGAACCTATGAATATGATGCAGTACAGCTTCTATGAGGTTTTCTTCATTCAGAATTTGCTGGAAGTTGCTGGAAGTACTCCTTCCATCTGCCCATTATGTCATGTGGACTGGTGAGTGGTCTTCTTTATCTTCCTGTCTTTGTTTTGCAACCTGATAGAGTTTCGTTGTGCCATCTACTCAGTCAGTTTCCAGAAGTTGTTAGAGTGCCTCTATTGCTTTACACTTTGCTACTGCAACTCCTCTCTTAGTGTTTTTATTAGCCAACCAGTATTCCTTCTTAGCCTGGTCTTTTTCTCTCACACACTTTTCCTAGACTCTGTCTTTCCTTTGATAACTGTCTGAACTTCTGCATTCCACCATCAGCTTTCCTTATGTGCCTTATTTCTATAACTGGTGTGGCCACATATCTGTTCTGTAGTCATCACACATGCTGTTTTGAGGTGCTGCAATTTTTCTTCAACTCCACCTATTTCTTCTTCTTCTTGAGGTGCTAGAGCCCTGAGTAATATCTTAAACTGTTGTATTTTCTCTCCAGTCATCTTCCAGGTCTTCAGCCTGGTCTCTATTGACCTTAGAGCCTTCTCTGATTAATGCTTGCAGCTGATTGTGGCAACCAATGGTTTATGCTGTGGTCTGACTGTTTCACCAGGGATGACTTTGCAATTTGATTCTACCCCAGTGTCCTTTCCTTTCTAGGAAGACGTCTACCCAAGTTGCATGCTGGCCACTCTTGTATGTCATCTTGTTGACTGTCTCTCTTTCTGAACCATGTGTTGGCTACCATCAAGCCATTTGCTAGATAAAAGTCTAGAATGGCCTCTCCTTCTTTATTCCTGTTGTTTCACCCACATGGACCTAGGCAGTGTTCATACACTGTTTTGTCTGCCCTGATGTGTGTGTTCAGGGCAGCCATTATCAACTCCAATTTCTGTTGTCCTGATTTATCTACTAGGTCCTGCAACTGCTGTCTGAATGCACTCTTTTCCTCAGTATCACAACCCTGCTGTGGGGCATACATTGCTATAATGAATAGTGTGCTATCCTTACGCAGGAGTTTGATTGTCATGTGTCTGTCACTAATTATGACATCACCCCTAATTTCTGAAGTGTCTCCCTCACCACATTTCCCACACTATTTCTCATCTGTCCTCCACCTCCTCCTCCTGAGTAGTAGACTCTACATCCCAAGCCAATTGGCTTTGCTGAGCCACCATTAAATCTGATCTTCTGGATACCTAGGATGTCTCGTGTCCTCCTTAATATCATCTCATTCATTTCCAGGCTGCATCCTGTTAGTGAACCTACATTGAGTGCAGCTATTCATGTTTGGCAGGTTGATTGGTTTTGCATCCAGCATTTGCACAACAGTGTTATCCCAGTAATGCAGGCTAGGCAACTAGACACTGGATTGTCAGTAGCTTATTGATTCAGCCCTGCTGGGCTTTGTGATGGACACACACACTGGTAAATAGGGGAACATACACAACTTCCACTGTTAGCATGGGTCCATGGTATAGACCAGGTCCTCAACCCACTTATCACCAGCAAATACCCATGCCCAATTTTGGCGATATTATTCAACATGAATGAATCACCTAGAGCCAAATTTTTCTACACTGTCGAGTGGCGAGCCCTAACATGGCATGCAGTCTGAGATCTGTGTTGTTTAGGATACTGTGCACTCAAAGTGGTTGGTCTATACAACTCTTTCTCCTATAGACATTATTTAGAGTCCATGCTGCTGCCCACAACTCCATTTCTGGGTGAGTTTGAAGTGGAAGCACTCAGCATGTTTTGGGAGGTGGGAGACACAGGGAGAATATGCAAACTGCATGCATGCGTTGGCCAGAGGTCAGGATTGAACCTTGTATCTTGCCTGTGAGAAGCAAAGACTTTAACCATTATGCCGACTGGTCTCAAGTTGTGCTCTGAACTTTCTATGATTATTTAATTATAGCACAAACACTGTTAACAATATTGCACTTGCAAGGTTATATCCTGAAATGAGTAACTTGTAAGATATAGGCTATATATATCCTACCGCTTCAGTTTTGACAATTTTCCAAAAAAAAAAAAAAAAAAAAAAAATATATATATATATATATATATATATATATATATATATACATATACATTTATATATATATATATATATATATATATATATATATATATATATATATATATATATGTGCATCAAGGTGTATCGCTTTAGCGCTACTTCCCTAATACAGAATTTTCTCAAGAAAATATATCCCAGTACCCTTCATATCCACAAAGTTCAATCATGTCCCTATAGTTGAGCAGGTGAGTTAAGTCCATCCTAGCCAATAAAAATATTACTGAGAGTCAGATATTATTGACCTGATCAATAAACGATAGTAAGAATACATTTGTATGTGGTGTGTGTGTGTGTGTGTGAAGGTCTGTGTGTGCATTTGTGAATTTGCATTCATATATAGATGAGTGTGTGTGTGTGTGTGTGTGTGTGTGTGTGTGTGTGTGTGTGTGTGTGTGTGTGTGTGTGTGTGTGTGTGTGTGCATGTGTGCGTGTGTGTTGGTGGGTGTGTTTGTGTGGTTTTTTAAATATCACATTTCTACCTGGAACTTTTCTAAATATGTCTATGATTCAGAGTTCCTTCTCAAACTAATGAGTTAGTATAAAGAGGCAGACAGATAGATACCTAGCTTCACAGATCCAGCTAAAGGAATAAATAGACAGATAGATAGACTGACAGATAACTAAATGAAGTACTTAAATTAAAATACATTGTTAATAGAAATCTCTGTAAAACAGCTTATGCTTAGCAAATGATGTTGATTATTATTTTCACAAGCTCGTAAGTTATGGTTACCAGTGGTGTGGCCTTTGGACCAAAGACTCTGTCACCTATCCATATATCCAGCTGACCCTTTAACATGTCTATACTCTCTGACTCCCTGATTACCTTAGAAACAACATTCCAAATTCTTGGAATTGTCTGAGTAATAAACCTGGCCCTCATTGTTGATTTATTCATGTAAATTTTAACATTCAAGTTGGAATATTTGTGAGTATTTTCCACAGAAGCTTAGAGAAACTTAGTATGTCAACTATTAGCAGAAAATCATATTTTCTTCATAAATATTCAGAGTTTAGTAGTGTACACTATATTACTGTGCAATAATTAAGTGCAAGTTTAAGGGGACAGGAAGATTTAAGGAATAAGCCCTGTGCAGTGCTCAAATACTGTGAGAAAGTTCCAATTAAATTATATCCAAACACTATTTAAAAAAAATTCTCCAGAGAGAAGGAAAGAAAGAAATCATAATGTACCTTAGAACTGCCATATGTAGCCCAGAAAATGCTTTGCTGTTTTTATCCTTGTCTTAGGCGTGAAATGATTTCTGCAGTAAAATTCCTGTGTAAGACACCTAAAAGCTGGGTTTTAGTATGAGACAGACAGTACAAGAAACAATGCTGTTACTTCCCTGAATCTGTAATGGAAGGTCGAATAATCTCTGAATGAGATCAAGATAAGCTTTCAGATGACATATATCCCTGACAAACCGTGTTTAATGTTGGAAACAAGTGCAGTTCGGTCACTTTAACGTGGGTAGACTACACTCTAAGGATTGCTTTCCATTTCTCATTCTTTTCTAAGAAAGGATGTGATCTCTGCTTACTCCATGTTCAACTGTACTGTGTACTGTATTTACTTAACTAGAGCCTATAATGGTACACTTTGACAGTGACAAAGTTTGACATTTCTGTGTTATAAAACAAGGGAAACTCAAACAGTGCAGACTGCCTGCAAAATATGATTTTGCTACTACATTATGAATCCAAAAAAATCACTTAGATAAGAATGGGAGGTGCATAGAGTGTGTAAAATATCCAGATTTAGCTACAGAAATGTCTTCTTGCAAGAAACATAAATAAAAAAGCTTGAAGCCATCTCTCTGTTTCATACTATGTCCCAGAACTAGGCTTCATATGCAGGATAGTATTACATTGTGCTCTGGGTATTGTATGCCTAATTATGTTTCAACAGTGCTGCATGAAACAGGGTGTCTGCCGTGCCTTAGTGAATGACAAGTATTAGCAATGATTTCTGGTGATCAGAAATATAGCTCAGATTATGTGAGTGCCATGCTTACAGCTGACTTATTTTTAGCAAAATATGTGTATACAAGAAATTCACATAAAATAAAGAAGCATTTGTATACATTAGAAAAAACTGCCTAGAATAAATCCATTATAAATCATTATTTTTCACGAGTTTGTATACCATAAGACTGTCGGATTGCAAGTTTCTTTCAAATGGTTTCACATACTAGTAAACTTCAAAAATACCTGCAGTGTAGAAAACCTGTTTTTAAACTGGTCAGGATTATGCCTTGCCTTCATGACCAAACCACGCCATCTGTGGGTAAATCCAGCATTACCCACACGTAGCCATGGGTTATTTTTATATTATAAAATGATAGTGCATTACCATTCAAAAATGTGCACGCTGATTGGTGGGACCGACCATCATGCCTGTTGTAAATCGAGCATATGCAAATAGAAAAAATTTGGTTGCTGAAGTACCATTGAGTGCATAGATTTTCTTCTATTAGTATATGCTATGGAAGCGTATGTCTCAACTGTCCAGGTTTTCACCGAATGTTCAGATTTTTGCCTCATATTTTTGGTCTGTTCCTCATAAAATTTGTGTTTTCTTTCTGACAAATCTCTGAGAAGTGAAGTTACAAAATAATGACATGCATTTCAGTTTCAAACTTCATATCCTTCAGACAATGCACATTAACTAAAATCTTGTGATTCTAGCAGGTTTATAAGTTTATATGAGCAACATTTACAGTCGGTCCCTATTTTGGGGCATTTGTTCCCCATTATTTTTCTATTATTTATTTACATTTGTTTACCGGGAAATTCCAACTGGACACAGGTCCCTTTTCAGCAGAGGCCCGGAAAAAACTCCACAGAACAACAAATGAACAGCAGAGTACATGAAGAACAATTGAATATACATACAATAGCAAATAATACATACTGCAGCAAACATTAGATATACATACAATATGAAAAATAGTAATGAACAGAAATACCAATATCAAGCCAGAGGCTAGGAATAAAGGTAGGATGTATATACAGATAGTACTAAGCTCAAACAGATACTGTTCTAAAGTCATACACCTAAACCTTATATACAAATATTGCACTAAACTCAAACAGATATAAAGCAGATGCTCCACACGAAGGTAGAACAAGCTGGAAGGGCTAATGGGATGGAAGGGGAAGATAGAGGAGTAAGAGAGGAGACTGAGTGAATAGTATATTTGGTAGTGAGAGAAAGCTAGGTGTAAGTCAGTTGGATATTTATTTGGAGTTGAGATGAAGTGAGGTAGTTAAGCATGTTATAACAGGTCTGAGAGATTGAATGAGGCAGGAAGGGGAGGGTAAAGGGTGAGCCAGGGCCTGTAGAGGAAGTGAATGCATTGATCAGTTGGTACGAGGCAGGGTGGCTATGGCAGGGGAGAGGAAGGGGAGGTAAAAAGGAGGATTACTAGTAGGGACTGGTGCATGGACATAACCAGGGACTTTTTAAGTGAGTTTTTAGTGCAGTCTTGAAGTGATTGCAAGAAGGTAGTGTGGTTATGGGGGGGGGGGGGGTAAATGTTCTATAATCTGGATATGACACAAGAGAATTGTGCTTCTCCCGCTGAGTTCTTGAATTTAAGGCCTTGTCCACATTTCTTGAGCTAAAAGGTTGAGAGGTACATACAGAGGGCTGAGCAAATACAAGGAAAATCAGGTGCATTTAGCAAAACTAAAAAAATTCACCTGATTTATCTTGCATTTCTGCCCTGTCTCTCTCATATCTCTAAACTGTTAGAATTTTATAGGTTAAAAAAAACTTCCTTTCTCCATTGCTTGTTTTCACGGATGTACTGTGTAAGCATGGGAATGTAAGTCCCATATGCATGTGCAATACATCAACAGATGCGGAAGAATCAGGAAACAGTGTGGCGGAACACTATGGTGCCATTATACAAAGACATTATTTAAGAAAAGTAAGCAATTTCTTTCTTAATGTCATTGTATAACAACAATAACCAACTCGAGGGTGTGGGTAAATCCTCAATATACCCACACCTGCTTGTCGGTTATTGCTTAAGTAACCTACATGAACGTGAATATAATACCAGTTTCCGGAGTCTTTTTGCAAAGCTCAAGTTTTCCAGCACTATGTTTTTTTCAAATAAGAAATCATTGTACCTTTTCAAGTTCTTTCAGGTGACTTGTTTCAAGGTTAGAAGCACAGCATTGTATTCAGGCATGTATCACATCTGCAATACTTAATGTAGTACAACAATCCCCCTTGAGAGACTAGACATGCTTTTTAGAACAAGACTGGCTACATAATAAGCTTTACTGAGTTTGACAGATACTCACCGATGAAAGTTTAAATTGTTGTCTACTATTTTCCCCAGATCTTTAATGATGATATGTATTTTATGCCATTCTTGACCACTCTCACAATGTTATATTTACTGTCATTAAATGTGATGTCCTTTCTGTTGTATTGTGTGCATATATTTGTAGACTGTATTGGAGAAAATTAATATCTTATATTAAAGTAATGACATTACTCAGTTTGCAGTCGCCAGCATATATTATCTTTCCCCCATTTCCCATTGATTCCCATCTGAAAAGAAAAGTCCAAAAATAAGAGGGCCCTGTACACAACCCTATGAGATTTTACTAATAACATATGTTTAGATAGAAAGGTTAACTTCCCACGCTGGCATGTTGTTCCCTTTTGCTTAACCTTTGCTTTTTTGACTGAACTACATATGGACTGAGATTCAGTGTTTCTGATTTGTCAATTACTGCATTACATGGAACAGTGTAAAAAGCTTTAGAAAGTTTATAGATTCATAGATTCATAGACATTCCAAGGCTATTGAGTCACATGATCATTTTCACCTTGCCAGTACCTTCCCTCAGGATGACCTCCTTTCTCCAGATGGCCATACCAGCCAATCCAAGAGTCAATTTTTGAAAATCCATCTAGTCATCTAGGTTATGTTTAAAGGAAGATAGTATTACTGATGGAGCCATTGGACCTATGGAGGTACAGGAAGCCCAGAACAATCTAGTCTCTAATGATATGGTGGGCAAGACAAGAGATCTCCCTTCAAAAGTCCGAAAGATACTGAATAAAAGATTAGAGTTACCAGCCTCTGTCAATAGCTCAGGGGCCTTAGGCCTGAGATCTTTTTGGTTAGCATCATTTGGGGTCTTTCTAATTGTTTGATGTGCTTAGTGAGCTACATTCCAAAGGGGGTATTGTACTTAATAATTGATCTGATCAGTGTTGAATATAAGGGAGTGACTATCTCTTTAGACCTAGATGACATTTATTTGGCAAATGATTTCCTGACAACTGTTGTCATGTGATTGTCAAAAGAGAGGGAGTTATAAACCCATATTCTTAGGCTCCTGACTATATGTTCATTTTGTACTGAAGCTTTATCTATACAGTATGATGAAGGTAGGGGTTGTCTACCAAAAATGATGATGCTACACTTTTTGCCATTTAGTGTGAGGCCATTTTTAGTACACCAAAAGTATGCTAGGGAGAGTTCATTCTGGAGGGACTGGGTGCCAGATGGATTCCTAACATCATCTCCCAGTTTACAATCATCTGCAAACTTTGTTATCCAAAAGTCCTGGCTTTCTGCTTGGAGATCTGGGAAGTAAAGACCAAAAAGGGGAGGTCCCAGCACTGCACCAGTTTACAGCACTGTTACCTTTTCAAAGAACTGCACAAGATTCAAAAGTCAAGTTCTGCACTTAACTAGTCCATGCAGTTCCATATCTAACAGGAGTAAGTTTCCTCTGTCATTCTGCATAAACCACATAATGACACACTTCATAATGTGATATAGAATACTGGTGAGGTGGATGGGGATAAAATTGTTTGAATGCAATGTGCCCTCTCTCTAGTGTGGTACTTCTGCCTCTCTCTATAAAGGTCAATGAAGATATAGCTGCTCTACTTTTAAAAGGTTACAAAATCTGGGGACAGTGGTCATACTGCTTATCTTGACCTGGTCATGGCTTTTGATACTAATTATTGAAAAGTTAGACCAACTTATTATAAACCTTTCTGTTGGCTGCTGGACTGCAAATTAACTGTCCAACATCCCAGGTTGTGAAACTTGCTGGTAACCTTTCTGAGTGTAAAACTGTAGCGAGTGGCATGCCAGAGGGATCCAAGTTAGGACCACTCCAGTTTGGCATTAATTTTTCAGACATCCAAGCTAATAACCTGGATATGTGGTTGACCATATGTGGTAATGACTGCAAGCTGGGCACTGTTATCCAATCATCCACTGATACTAAACAGCTCCAGCAAAGGTTGGAATGTGCACATACCTGGTATAATGAAAATGGTCAAAAGTTAAATGTAAAATGTACAGCATAGTAAAGTTCAGCAAAAAAGGTTCTCACCTTATATCTTATAAATGGCACTCCTCTTCATACAGAAAAAGTCATAAGAGACCCAAGTACTTATACAGATAACTAACTCTCATTCAGTCATCATGTTTCCACCCTAGTCAGAAAATCATTCTATCTGGCCTAGTTAATTACTAAATTACTATTTTGAAGAGCCAGAAAAGTCATCTTACCTCTGCATTCTTCCCTTTTCAGACTCATCGGTGAATATAATGTGCCCTTTGGTATGTGCACATGTAAGCATATCACTAAGGTGTAAATGCTTCAAGGTCATTTCATTTTAGCTAAAAGGCTGACAGAAGAGTCATTGCCCCATCTTCCAAGTGAATTATTGTAACTTATTGTCTACTCCTCCGTCTTGGTCTCAAAAAGGCATTTGATCTGTGTAAGATTAAAGATTCATAATGGCTGATAATGACTTCAGATTAGGTGGTTCAGAGGAAGTTAGTTACTAGGCTATTGGCCCTCAGGCCCTTATAAGCCTAGCCAAGAGTTTAGCCTATGTTTAGACAAGTCAGCACTCAATGCCCCTGTCCAGTAAAGACACAGGTGGAATCCCAGGCATGTATTTTCTGTTTGAAACACACCACCTCAACTCCAGACCAACTCCACAAGAAGCATAAATATGAAATGAGCAGGTATCCAAACAGCACAACACTGAGATGAAAACTTTTTTTTCAGTATTTTATTCTGGTACCTCAGCCTTTTGCCTTCAAGGAATCATTATCATCACATCATCACCCCATTTAAATAGTCATCCCACAGGTACAATTCCATTGTCATCAATTTGCATCAATTACACATTTAAAGCAACACATATCTTTTACCATGCCATCCTATATATTACACCGTTGTTTAAATATTTTAACACTCTATTCAAAATTACCATATTTTAATGTTTACATTCTCTTTTCTAAAAAGTCAAATTACTATCAATATTCATTCCCCATTGGTTGAAGAGTTCTAAAGTTTATTATCATCTTACATTCTAATTTAGTTCCATTAACCATAAAAGGATATGGAAATAAACTAAAGAAAAAGTCCTTATTACTTCCCCCGTGAGCAGCTAAAAAGTGTTCTGGTAAACACTTTTTAGCTGCTCATGGAGGAAGTAATAAGGACTTCTTGAAAATTTTTTTGTATAACTATATAACTATTGACATTGTGGATAACATGGAGCAGGACACTCAGACAACTTGCACACACACACACACACACACACACACACACACACACACACACACACACACACACACGCACACACACGTTTTCTGTCATTCTATGGATGTAAAGCAGATGAGATTTCAGATAGATTACAAAGGAAGCTTTGTTCAAATTTCTTGAGTTTGACATACAAACTGAGAAGTCACAAGATGTTAGAGATGTTACAAAAGTTCATCATTGCCACAAGGAAAAGTTAGACAAATTAAGCAATTCCAAAAGCAGAAGACATTACAGACTGGAATTTATAAGTGTAGTAAAAACTGAGCACTTTCACTTTTTTTTAAAATAAATTTTATTGAAAGCATTTCTTAAAAATACAATTATTAACAAAAAACTAATCATATTTTATGATGAAATATATAAAAACAAGAACACTGATATAAATGATCAAAATTAAGACAATGAACTATGTACACAGATGTTCATTTAGCTATAGACAAAATAAGCTAAAACAAGTGAATAAAACATTTATTATTCTATTTCTTTTATTGATTTTCTAATGATTCAATTATATTCTTCCATTGATTATATACTGCTGTACTCCTAGAAGATCTAGCTTTGATTGTCATTGATTCTAGTTTGGATACTTCCAGAAGAAGATATTTAAAGTTTTGAAAAGAGGGGATACGTGATGATTTCCAATTTCTTGTAACTTCTTTCTTGGCTATGGACAGTACAGACCAAAGAAGAATATATTTACTAAGCTTAACACAAGGTGGGACTGGAGTATTAAATAAAACTAATGATTTGGGAAGCAAAAAGTTATCAGTGAATAATGCTTGGATGAAAGAGTTGATATTTTCCCAGAATTCTTTTATATGTAAACAATTATAAAAGATATTTGCCCAATCAGCATTTTGTACCTTCATACATCTCCAACAAAGAATATTTTTTATACATCTTATTTACGTTATGTGGAGTAATGAAGGATCTATTCAAAAATCTCCAGGTAAATGTTTTCCATTTAGGTGATGAAGTAGTTTTACCTGCTGAGTGAAGAAAATTTGATTTGTCTTTATCTGTGGGGTTACACTTATTAATGTCAGAAAAGTATTTCCAATAATTGTCTGGAATTATATCTAAATCAGTTTTAATAGTTTTATATATAATTGACAGGCTAATTTTAATCAAGTTATTTTGTTGAGTTAAAGTAATCAAGTACTGAATAAGTTCAGGAATTAAATTTTTAGCTGAGGAAGGTATTAAATCAAATTTATTGTTGATATAATTTCTAGCTTCTTGTAAACCAAGCCATAAAGATTAATCAAAATAATTTTCTGTCAACAAAGTTTTGATGGATTGCAATTCATTGTTTTTTAACATTTGATGCCAATAAATCAGATGTTTTTGTTCAAATACTGACATTTTATGGAAATTAAAAGTAAAGATAACCCCCTGTGTATATGCTATAGGGAAAATAAGGAATAACCACCTTTCATGTGATTGAAACCTATGAATGAAGTTTATAAAAGATTTTAAAATGATGTTAATATAGTTTGAAATAACATTTTATGTGGGACTAAGAGAAAAATATTCCTTCAAAATCCATATGAAGTTGTTATTTACTAGATTTAGTTTAAAAGGGTTATTGTTATTTAAAGTTTGTGATGAAAACAAAATAATATTCTTCCATTTTGCTGAATATTTACTATCTATAAGATACAGGATGGTTTTAATAACTGAGGAAATTGCAAATAATTCCAAATTTGGCAATGCAATACCACCATTATTCCAGCTATTATATATATATATATATATATATATATATATATATATATATATATATATAGTATGTTAGAGAAATCATAGGTTTAATTGGGAACCAAAGACATTTTTAATCATATTATTAAATTTTTTGATTATTGTATAAGATGGGGGGGGGTAGAGATTGATTGTATTATGTATAGATTTTTTGGTAAAAGTATCATTTTTATAATTGATAGTTTCTCCTCTATTGAGAATTTTATTTTAGACCATTTTAGAATTAGTTTATTTATTTCTGTTAAACTATTATCGAAGTTCAGTTTTTGAATCTCTTTTATATTTTTGGCAATAATGATACATAAATATTTTATTTGCTGGGATTGTGGGGTATAGTTTTCAAATTCCTTTTGAATATTATATTTATTTGGGCCAGTTAACAAGATCTGTATTTTATTGTGATTAAATTCTAGACCTGGGTTTTTTGAAAATAATCTATATCATTAAATAATTCTTGAATTGTTGGATTTTTGCCCCCAGAGTAATTAGAATGTCGTCTGCAAACATTTGAATTTTTGAAGATTTATTAAAACTCATTTCAAAACCTTTAATATTACTATTTTCTTTGATCAAATTTGCCCAAGGCTCCATAACTAAAGTAAATAAGATAGGGATAAAGGACAGCCTTGCTTAGTCCTTTTAGTAATAGGTATGGACTGTGATGTATTAGAACCAATTTTAACTTAAGCAAGAAAGCCTGAATATAACTGGGTGATGAGATTTATAAAATTAGTTTTAAACTTAAGTTCCTGTAGAAGAATGAAAAAGTAATCCCAATTGACTGTGTCAAAGGCAAAATTTATGTCTAAGCTAACTATAGTTAGGTTATTTTTTAGGTATTTAGTTGATTCGATTAAGGTTATTATTCTTTTGATATTGTCATATGTAGTTCTATTTATTATGAAGCCAGTTTGGTCTTCACCCACTAGGTTGGGAAGAAACGTTTTTAAGTCTCTTTGCATATATAGACATAAACATTTTATAGTCCATGTTTAATAATGATATAGGTCTATATGAACAACACTTTACAGGGTCTTTATCTGATTTTAAAATGGATTAAATGAATGCATATTTCCATGATGGAGGAATAGTATAATTAGTTTGTATGGTATTAAAAACTGAAACTAACAATGTAATAGCTTCATTGGGTAGAATCCTGTAGATTTCCGGAATAATATCATTGTTACCTGGTGCTTTGTTTTGTTTGAGTGTATTCATTTGTTCTTGAATGTCTTTTAATGTAATTTGTCTATCCAAAAGCTTAGTTTGTTCTTCTGTTATTCTCTTTTTGGGGTGTTTATTAATAAAAGCTTGAACATCTTTCTTTGGATTTATTGGTGCAGAAGATTGGTTTAGTTTAAGGAAAAATTCTCTAAATTCAATTAATATGTTATTTATACCAGATGATTTTTTTTTTCTTTTGAGGTGAATATATTTCTTTGATGTGATTAAATTTGTTTAATCTTTTAACTTTGTTAGCTAAAATATTCAAAGATTTGGGATTTATTGAAAAATGAATAAACAATTTTTTCTAGACTAATCTTAGTTTTATGGTTTAAAATCTCAAGGTATTTTTTATTTAGAGATTTTAATTCATCTAGTTTGGATTTTTCATGTTGATTGTTTTGATAACTCAAGGTTCAGAATATCAAGTTTAGCTTTTATCTCTCTTAAATCTTTATCCCACAAAATTATTTTTCTTTATACCAATCTGTTATTCTGCCAAATAAATATACCTTCATTGCATCCCAGACAAAGATTTCAAGTGTATTGGTGTTGGAGCTAAATTCTAAGAAACTATGAACTTCTTCTAGTATAAAGGAGTTAAAATCTTTTAACTTGGTGATGTATGCTGGTATCCGTTTTATCTGAACATTGGTACATGCATATATATATATATATATATATATATATATATATATATATATATATATATATATATATATATCTAAGGTTATTGAATTGTGGTCTGAAAAGGGACATGTTATAACTTTTACATTGCTTAAAGAATCTGTTAAACTCTTAGAGATAAAAGCTCTGTCTATTCTTGAAAATGTATTATGCCTGTGTGAATAGGTGTGCTCAGAACTAGTGAGTAATGAAAAATATTTAGATTCTAATTTGGAAACATCACCCTCAATTAAATGAGTTTCTTACAAAAAGATTAATTGTGAGTTATTCAGCTGAAGATACCTGTTTATAGACCTTCTCTTACTGGGGTTATTTAATCCATTTATGTTAAGGGACATAAAATGTAAAACTACCATACCTTTTGTGTATTATGGTGTGACAAATATTGATTAATACATATAATGAACTTTGACCTGTGAGATGACATTAGAAAAATGTAGGAAATACAGCAATATATAGATTGTGAAACATAGATAAAACTTTAAAATTAAAACTATACGAATAATATTTTACTATACTTGTTTTAGTGAACATCAGAAAAAATATTAACAAAAGGTAAAAACAGAATCTTCTAACATTAAAGCACTTTAACTTTTAAGGCACAGAATTGTGGTGGCCATGGAATTATGTAAGAAAGATGTGAGAATATAGAGATGACTGAAATATTCCTTGTTTATTGTTGTTTTCTGTCCATATATGCTTGATTTGTGTTTTGGATTAGGAGTTTTTGCTTAAACTCTCTTTACACAAATTGGAATTTGAATATCTGCTCATCATATTTAGGTGGAAAACCTGTTAGGATACTCAGATACTATATTGACAGGCGGGGGATGGATGACCAGATAAAATCTCTCTCTAAAAAGGTAATATCTATAGGTCTATGGGTGCCAAACAGCAAATGAGCTACTGTGTTCTTATACAATGCAAGTCAAGCCATTAGTAAACAGTCTGTTTAATTAGACTCAATCACTTTTCCAGTTTTTGTGAAACAGACTACCTTTGAGGCAAGAAATTCAAAATTGTGATCTGAAAGTTCAAGGTAACCATGCACATGTTCTAACAATGAACCAGACTGTGATTTGGAAGAGCTAAAATTAGCAAACAGTGGGAGTTTGAGCAGAAACCTCTTAACTTAATGAAGGGTGAAACAGGTTGTTAGTATTTATGTTTTGCCATTTCTGTAGTATAAAAAAAGTCTCAGCTAACCTCTAATATTAAAAAGTGACTTTACAGTACTTTTCTTAACCTAAATGAATAAAAAACATGAATGACTTCAGCCTTGAACCCTGATGGTTCTACTGTTTTGTTTCAGATTTCATTGCTGTCGATTGTTTTGTAAGGTTTGCATGTTGGATGAATTCCTCCTACAGCCCCCACTATAGCATATACTTTCACTGTCTTGTTTTGGAGTATTGAAAGCTGTGACATACTGAATGTTTCAATAATTATTTATTTATCAAATTACTTTTCTTCCTGTTTGCTCACTATATTTTCTGGCAAATCTGCATTACAGGCAGATACAATTTCTATTAACAGATTGTATCACTGGTTGTACATTGTCTAAAGACAAGAAGCAACACTTTTCTATTACATCACTGCAAGAGGCTTCATTATTATTTATTTATTTTTTGCATCACTTTTACTAGACGAGTATCTTCAAAGATGGGAGCACTAAAGGCTCTTGACTCCCAAGTGCTCGAAAGTCACTGTCGTGAACCCAGAGACCTAAGAAACTTGTAGCTCAGGTACATTGCTGCTTGTGCCCAGACTTGAATATGAGTTCAAGTGATCAGCCATAGGAAGGGGGTAGAAGGGGAATCTCAAGTTTAAGAAGTTGTGGGAGGGGTTAGGTTTAGGGAGTGGAAAGGGAGTCTTAGGTTTAGGAGTGGGAAAGGGGATTTTGGTAAGAGAATGGGGGGTAGTTTTAGGTTTAGGGAGCTGTAAGGGGTTTAGGTTTAGGGAAGGAGTTTAGGTTTAGGGAGCGGGAAGGGGTTTAGGTTTAGGGAGCAGGAGGGAGTTTGGTTTTGGGAGTGGGAAGGGGATTTTATGTTAGAGAGTAGGAGGGTAGTTTTAGGTTTAGGAAGTAGGGAGGACGGTAGGTTTAGGGAGCAGAAGAGGAGTTTTTGGCTTAGGGAGTGATTGGGGAATTTAGGAATAGGTAGCAATTGCAGACTTTAGGGTTAGGGAGTGTGAGTGGAGGTTTAGGGTAAAAGAGTAAGGACTCATGTTGGGAACTGGGTGGAAGTTTTACGGTTAGATTTTAGCTAATGGTTAAACTATACAGTTGTATAGGTTTGGGAGAGGGGTGGGCTATGTACAAATGGGTGATCGGTTAGTAGGAGTATGAGCACTTGCCTTTTCGAGCAAGTGGCAATGAGCCATTCACATGCAAGCAGCAGCAGCAGACCCTCAAAGGTATCATCAAATACTGTAGGAATTTTTGTATTGCCTCATTCTCCAGCTTCATCTCAATAGTATTCTCCAGGTTATTGGCCCCAACCAAGATGGTGTAACAGCAAAACCATATGTATGGAAGCTGCATTACAATACAATGTTATACAATATTTACATCATAAAAATATGATATACAGATCAGGTATTGTACACATTTGCATTATACATCACAAAAAGAATGGAAGGAAAAATCAAAATAAATGAAAGAAACAAATATCACAAAAGAAAAGAAAAAGAAAGAACATCTTTAAAACCCCATTCTTTATGTTATAAACAATAGCTTTTTTCATTTTTAATACCTTCACGTCAAAATCATAATTATATTATAACAATTCACTGGTATTAGTTAATATGCTATCATTAACCCTTCATTCCTCAAACAAGATCATGGGTATATTCACATCTACTTCATGCGTGTTAAAAAAGGTTTGCAACTACCACCAATTTCTTTGCCCGCATACATTCTAGAAGACTATCTTCCATTTTCTTTTCAACCCAACAGATATGGCATAACCTGTCAGACATTTGTTAGCATTTCATTATCCCTTTCAGTCACAATTTATTTAACAAAAATGTTTTCTGAAACCTAACTTTCTCCTGAATATTATGTATCCTGTGTATAGGAAGCCTTTCCCAAACTTCATTACAATAAAGGTTAGACATTACTGCCTCATACCAACATTTTCTTTTACTAGGAAGTTCCCCAATATCTACTTTGTAGTCTCAAAGGTTAGTATAGTAATTTAAATTCTTCTATCCAATACCTCCTTTTCTCTTTTTCACATTTATTCTTTTAAAAAATCCACATACCTAACTCATAGAATTTTACCTAGCAAACTTAATGATGCAAATTTTATAATATTTAAAACTCCAAAATGCAAAAAAAAAAAAAAAAAAAAGCCAAATCACCCCTGTCTTATTTATTTTATTTTATTATTTATTTATTGACATTTGTTAACTGTTTCAGTGGAGACCCGAGGAGAAAAGCTCCAATATACAAACAGTTTCTAGTAAAATCAAAGCAACTGAGTCAAAAAGTATTTATACAATGATGTTAAAGACATATGCAAGAAAAATAGAGACACAAAGAAAATAATATGTACATAGCAAAAAAGAAGGGAGAAAATTAAGTAACATATTTACAACTACTAGTTTTAGGTCTACTGTGATGAAATGTACAGTTTAGAAAAGTATTCAATGGAGAGGGGTACTAACAGTATGTGGAGAGACAGAAATGGGCTGTATAAGAGGGGTAAGGGAGGTTAGAGTGGGATTTGACAAGGGCAGAGTTTAGTAGATCGAGTTTTTCCTTAAAATGGGATGGGTGAATGATGGAACAAATTTCTCTTGGTAGTTTGCTCCAAGCTTGGGCAATGCTGTGTTTATATAGTAGTTTGCCGACTGTTTTTTTTTTTGGTTGGTATGGTACGGAGAGACCCAGGAAGGGTGTAGACAGAGATGAGGGAAGAGAGAGCTGGACAGGATGAAGGTTTGTAGAAAATGGAGTGTAACATTTGACGTTGTGATAGAAATAGTAGGTGAGGGAATTTTAGCCAGTGGAGGGAGTTTAGTGCTAAGCAGTGATGAGTATTGTATGGAGAGTTTGTGATAAATCTAGCTATTTTGTGGTATGTTTGTTGGAGTTTATTCAGGGTTGTGGTTTGAATGTTGGTAAGTACCGGGGTAGCATATAGAAGTGAGGGGAGAAGAAGGGGTTGAGCGAGAGAGAGAGTCTAG
Source organism: Protopterus annectens (assembly GCF_019279795.1). Taxonomy (NCBI): domain Eukaryota; kingdom Metazoa; phylum Chordata; order Ceratodontiformes; family Protopteridae; genus Protopterus; species Protopterus annectens. The sequence goes on from NC_056730.1 coordinate 148,506,213, forward strand.
CATTTGCAGTTAGAAACTTTTTATTGCGGTACAATAGACCAAGTTTCTGGTGTGTCTTTTTTATGCATTGGAAAATGTGTGGATTAAATTTGAGTTCATCATCAATGATGACTCCAAGGAGTTTAGTTTGAATTTCTAGTTTGATAATGGTGTTGTTTGAGGAGGTAATAGTAAAGGTTGTTTTGTGATAACTAAGAGATCGGGGAAGAAATAGTAAGAGTTTGGTCTTTTTTGGGGTCAAGGATGAGTAGATTATTGGATAACCATTGTTCTGTGGATAAGAAGGCTTGCTGGGAAAGTGTGTGAAGTTCAGAGGTATTATCAGAGATGGTGATGAGTGTTGAATCATCTGCATGTTGGATGAGGGAGGATTGTTTACAAGGTGTGTAGAGGTCATTGTTAAAGACATTGAAAAGCAGGGGGCCCAGAATGGAAACTTGTAGTACCCCTGTATGGACTGGTAAGAAAGGAGAGGAGGAAGAATGCCATTTCACAGATTGCTGCCTGCTGGATAAGTAATTGGGGAACCAGGCAAGGGAGGAAGGGGATAGGTTAAAATTTGAAAGTTTAGAAAGCAGACGGGGATGGGAGACTGTATCGAATGCTTTGGAAAGATCAAGGAAAAGACAAGGTATGAGTTTATTGTTGTCTAGGGCCTCAGCAATGGTATGAGTAAAGGATAAGAGGGCAGTAGTAGTATTGTGGTTGTGAAGGAAACCATGCTGACTGGGAGTGAGAAGATTTTGCTGAAGGAGGTATTTCAGTAGTTGTGTGTGGATCCATTTTTCAAGAATCTTAACAGGATTTAATTTAGAACACTAGATAATACTGAATACTAATTCCAATAGCTCTTCCTTTTTCAACTGTGGTAACATAGGAACACTACTTAGATGGCCCAACTTGCCCAAATGTGTTAAATTAATGTTTTACAAAGGACAAAGAAAAAGTCTTTCTTCTTACCCTTCCAATGCTCTGAATGTCTTCTAAAATCACACACCACCATTCCTCCACCACTGATAGAGCCCCAAAATGAATCCATAATACTAAAATAGACACTACCATACCTCTCAAACTCTTAGCACAACAAAATCTGGACAATGCCAAGCATAATGGGAGAGGAAAAGTCTTTATAAACTTAGAAAATTGCTAGAAAAAAGGGTTTTGTGTTATCATGCATTTTTTTGAAGGATATGAAATCTTAAACTCAAAAATTTCTGTCATTATCTAGTAAATTCAGTCTTTAATAACTAGGCAGAAAACTGCAAATTTTATGAGGAACAGACTAAAATATGAGGCATAAATATGGACATCCTCTGAAAATCTGGACTGCTGAGTGGTATGAACTTTATCCTTATTAACTGTGTCTCCAAAGTCCTTACCTTTGTCTTTACTCAGTAAAACCCAGTTATTTACAAACTTTCTATTAATTATGCCAATACAACATATATCTTGATTTCATTTTTAACCATAATAATAAGACCATCAGTATAATTAAAAAATAGGCAACAATACTTGGTTTCTAAAAATATTATAAAATATCACATGAAGCAGAATGAATCACCACACTCGTGACAAAACCAAAGCATAGCACTCTCATGGAGCATCTCCGTCATATTTCTTGTCTATTTTAACTAAGCACTTATCCAACCATTTATTAAAAGTTTCACCCCTGCACTGCAATACACAGATCTAAAAAGAAAATTTACAACTCTGTCATCCAACCCAGTTCTTTGTAAAATACTCCATAAAGCTTTATGAGTAACAATATTGATTGCTTTCTTAATATAATGCACTCTGATTTTACCCTCTGTACTTCTAATCCTAACATCTTCTACAATATCCTTCAAAAGAAAGAACTGATCCTTAATCTTTTCTATCCTCCATACCATACAACCCCCCCCCCCCGGATTCTCAAAAGCTTGCACGGAGTGCAAGACTGGTGCAGGAGCTCAAGCAGGCAATATGTCTGCCATGCAATCCAGGAATATCCTGCGATGGCATGCACGAGCACTCCTGCACTAATCCTGCATGGACTAAGCCCTGGTATGCAAATCACCCCATTTGCAGGAGAAATCTATGCAAATTAGGTGATTTTGCAATCCAGGAAGCTTGCAACAGTTTGTGCAAGACTAGTGCTATCTCCAGAAATGTACTCGGTTAGTAACCGAGTACATTTCTGCAAAATCCAAAACGGATCTGTGACAGCCCCAAATAAAGGCTGCATATCATGTAGTAAGCATGCCAGTGGCCAAGTATAAGGGCATTGGCATTGCAAACAAAAAAAAAATACAACAATCAACTTTTATTTTTCTTTAGCCGATCTCGGCTGTTTAAGTGTAGGGCAGTGGCGCGCAAACGGGATCGGGGGAAAAATAATAAAACAAACCTAAAATAAGAAGTCTAACTAAAATCACTATTCTGCCATGCAAGTCAATGGCAGGCAGAAGACAACCTTGCCAGTGAGTAGTAGTTGCTAAGTGGGAGGCTCAGTGTGATACATATAACTATGCATTAGCAGGCAATCCTATGCAAATAAGGGGAAGGATAGTGAATCCCAGTTTTCCCCATCATGTGAGTCAGGTCCCAACAGTGTAAGAGTAGGAATAGCTTGGTGCAAGCCTAGGAGTTAGGTGACATCATGGGTGTGTGTGCCAGTCATACTGTAAGCGGACTGGAGCCTTGTGGCTTGGGTTTGCTCCTAGCTTAGCACAGCTAAGCTAGGGGGTGTGTCTAAACCTGCTTAGCACTCTTTACACAGCCTAAGTGGGTGTGCAAACTGTGCACCGGGTTTTACAGGAAGAAAAAAAAGTTAGACCAGGAAATAGCAGCAGTGTGCACATTTGAGCACTCTGTTTGTGCGGCGCGCACACGGGCTTAAAAGGGAAGGCAACCAGAAGGGAAAACAGCAGTAGAAAGGTAATCAAGGAGAACTAGCATAGCTGGCAGGTGAAATGTATCAGAATCAGTCAATTACACAGGCAAGAGACCAGCCCAGCCCAGCCCAGAACCCTACTATAAACTAAGCAAACACCATCCCCTCTGGTTTATACAAGTGAGGAAATTTTTAACAAACAAACCTACAAAATGAAAGTGCTGCAGCAGGCAACATAGAACAACATGTGCAAGAGGGTGAGGGTGGTGAGAATGTGAATGCTGCCAATCAACCCACACTGAGTAGTCGGAGAAGAGTGTACAGACCCAGGGTAATCTACCAGGGGCTACATGAGCTGGAGATAGTGGAGCACTATAGGATGGACAGAGACCTCCTACAGCAAATTGTTGAGCTGTGCTGGCCACACCTGACACACCAAACTGACTGAGGGGAACCCATCCCACTGGATACCAAGGTATGTGTAGGTCTAGGAATACTAGCCACAGGTACCTCCCAAAGCTCAACTGGGGATATCATGGGGATCTCACAGACATCAGCATCCAGAATATTCCACCAGTTCCTGGATGCCATGTCAGCACATGGCAGTGAGCACGTATATTTCCTCAACACCCATGAGGTGTTGGCCAGCAATATGCATCTCTTCCACTAAATAGCAGAATACCCTGAGGTAGTGGATGCTATAGACTGCACACACATATGCATCAAAGCACCATCCGGTGATCAGGGTAGGGCCTACATCAACTGCAGGGGCATCCCCTCCATCAACTGCCAGGTCATATGTGATGCCCAGGGCATTATAATGAATGTGTGTGCTGGCTGCCCTGGAAGCTATGATGATTCCCATATATGGCATCTGACACAGCTGTACCAGAGATTTGCCAAAGGGGACATCTCCTATGGTCACCTAGTGGGGGATGCTGGTTACACACTGGAGCCGTGGCTGATGACACCAATCAGAAATGCACACATACCTAAACGAGAACACCATAATGAGGCACGCGCACAGACCAGACTTATAATAGAGCATGTGTTTGGGATGCTCAGGTCATGGTTCCAGTGTCTGGACACATCTGGTGGAGCCTTGCAGCACTCAACAGCTACATGTACCCAAATTGATATGGTATGTGCTATACTATACAATATGATCCTGCGGAAACAGCTGCAGCAGGAACAGCATGGGGCACAGCCACACAGCCCCCCACCAATGCAAGGCCTGCACAGGCACAGTGTGACTCGGAGGAGGAACAGCCTGAGCCTGCCCCAGTAGGCAGATGGAGGAGTGCCCAATATGCTGAGGCTATGGCAAAGAGACAACGCATAGCACATACAATGACACAGTAGGGACCCAGGGAATGACACCTCTCTCTGACTCTCACATACAGTAAAAGGGATGCCAAACATGACACTACCTGTGCTCAACCATGTATAGGGAGTGTACTATGGGCATCCGACACAGGCAGCCCTCCAGCACCCTCCACAAGTCTGGCACACCATCAAGGTAAGTCAATCAACCTACCAATTGCCAAATGTAGAATGTGTCATTACCTGTATCTATGGTATGGATGTGAGCATGCAAGGGAATTGGGTGGCTGAATGTTATGGCAGCAGACAGTAGACACCCATAGTGGCACCATGACATCTGTTAACACATACTGAAGTCACCATAGTAGGCAGTACTACACAGGGTGAAAAAACCCACTGCAGGAAATGTGCTGAGTGACATGTGTGTTCATATGACCCACACATGCCAGTCAGGGTGGTTCACGTACCCAAAAACAGTCTCAGCCAGCAGGACAGGTGTAGACAAACCCAAACAGAGCCTGTGCCATGGCCCCTGAATGATAGCTATGGTTAACCTCACCTCAGGCTTCATGCCCACCACTCAGTGGGCATGAAGCCTGAGGTGAGGCTATGATTAAACATGACACTTAGGTGAGGTGGCAGGTCATTTTGGAGTTCATCTCAGCCAGCAGGACAGGTGTACATAAACCCAAACAGAGCATGTGCTGTGGCCCCTGAATGATAGCTATGGTTAACCTCCCCCCAGGCCTACACAGACAGACTACAGCAGGGCAGGCAGTGGGATGTTAGTTCTGAAGGGTAGGAAGTCCGACAATAATATATAGGGCAGCCAAAGCCATGATCTGTAGTACACTGGTATGCCTCTAGTCAGCATGATAGTTAACAATACAGAATGAAATGGAGTACCTGACATACCAGCACAGTCATAGAAAATGTGTACAAGTGTCATGTGTGCTCCCCACATCCTACATAGTAATGTAATAACAGTAAGGTGTGCCCCCCATCATGTGTAGAAATGTAGAAATAGTCAGGTGAGCCCCCCCCACCCTATGTAGTAATGTGATAACAGTCAGGTGTGCTCCCCAACCCTGTGTAGAAATGTAGAAATAGTCAGGTGAGCCCCCCACCCTATGTAGGAATGTAATAACAGTCAGGTGTGCCCCCCAACCCTGTGTAGAAATGTAGAAATAGACAGGTGTGCCCCCCCTATGTAGTAATGTAATAACAGTCAGGTGTGCCCCCCCTCCTGTGTAGAAATGTAGAAATAGTTGGCTGAACCCCCCCATCCTATGCAGAAATGTAGGAAAAGTCAATGCCAAATGCTTGATGGATACCCTACAGAAACAGCATGCCACCTGTCGGTGTACAACACCAAGGTCAGCACTGCAGTACAAACTACCTGGACTTGATCCACCCATTAAATACAGAAGGCCATACTGGGCATGCTCACACACTTAGAGAAATGAAGGCAATGTCAGTCAACAGCATACTGAAAGGTCATACTGGGGATGCTTACACACTTAAACACATGAAGGCCATGTCTGCAAACACCAGTGGACCAGATATATCTGGCAGTTGCAGTTGTTAGTGCAGACACTCGTCAGTATGCACCATGCATGCCTTGCACACACAGTGGATAGGAATACAGACATATATGTAAGGACAACACACTATAATAAGCCAAAGGTAGACATACATAGATGTGTGGAAAAGGGTGACTGTGGCAAGGAGCCATCCAGGCCTGTCCCACCCAGCACACAGCCAAAGGGCCCCAACCACATGAGGTTCAGATGTCACTCATTGCAGATACTAGCCACCAGCATCTGTCAACATTACAGACTATTGGTGCACGTGCCAGCTGTGAAACATGACTGTACAAGGAAGTAGTCATCTAGCAGCTGTATACATGTACCTGTGAAATATGACCCTGTGTGTGCCCGCATGTGGCATGTCAACCTCGAGATGAATGGGTTATGGCCCATGTACACATACTGCCCTCCCCATAGCTCTACTATGACAAGCCTGCTGAGGTCATCCACTGTGACATACACCCTTGGGAGAGTTGTATCCAAGTAATCTCTGTGGTACATACCATAACTTTGTACTGCTGTAGTGTGATAACATGGTTAGGCAGGGGTTCAAATCCCAGACATGGCAATTGTGTGTGTGTCTATCTGACTAAGTAGAGAGCAATGCTTTTTAGGGTAGTCACACTCCTGCTGATATCATCCACCTATTAATACACCTCTGGGAAAGTTGCAGCCCAGTAATCTCCGTAGCGCATTCTGTAACTGCATACTGCTGTAGTGTGATAAATTAATTAGATAGCTGTTCTAATCCCTGACTTAGCAAGTGTGTGTGTGTGTGTGTGTGTGTGTGTGTGTGTGTGTGTGTGTGTGTGTGTGTGTGTGTGTAGTGAGCAATGCTTTTTAGGGTAGTCAAACTCCCTACAATTCAAATGCTCATCTTTGGCAAGGCTGCTGATGTCATCCACCTATAAATACACCTCTGGGAAAGATGGAGCCTAGTAATCTCCATAGCATGTCCTGTAATTGCATACTGCTGTAGTGTGATATATAACACTGGTAGGTTTCTATTCCCACCCATGGTGGTTCTGGATGTTTTCTGTGTGTTTTAATGTCTGTGTAGGGAGCAATGCATTTTAGGCTAGTCACACTCAGTACATTTCAAATGCCCTACTTTGACAATCATGCTGATGTCATTCATTGTGAACTACACCTTTGGGGAAGGCACTCTCCAATAATCCATGTGGTGCATTCTATAACAGCTCCATGCTGTAGGGTGGTCTAGATCTTTGTTAGGGGTTCTGTACCCAAATGTGAATGTCGTGTTATTGTGTAGGGGACAATGCATTTTAGCCACACTCACTACAAGTCAAATGTCCTACTTTGCCAATCCTGCTGATGTCATCCAATGTAATATACACCTTTGGGAAAAAAACTTCCCCAGTAATCTCCATGGCACATGCTCTAACTGCATAGTGCTGTAATGTAAAAATCTAATTAGGTAGGGGTTCTACTCCCAGACATGACAGGTGTGTGTGTGTGTGTGTGTGTGTGTGTGTGTGTGTGTGTGTGTGTGTGTGTGTGTAGGTAACTCGTATCCTGTGTGGAAGTGGGTTTGAGTGTGTGATACCTGGGCCCAATATGGAGTGGGTTTTGCAAATTTATTATATGGTGGCCTTAGTATATATCACAATGTCCACCATACAGGGATAACAGATGTGAAATAGCCGAGAGGCTGGTTTGCAAATCCATACCCATACATGACAGCAAGGCCAGGCAATCACAGTTAGCAACCCCAGTACTACCCAGAGCACACTCTCAACCCATCTCCCACACACACACACACACACACACACACATCTAGGCAACAGACAATATGTGGGTAGCACACTGCATATTGGCCACTGATATTAGTTAAGGAGTGATTGCAGTGGGCTACAGAAGGCATGGCACCCTGTCCATCTGTCCAATAGGCATGTACATGCAGACAGTGGACCTTCCCCATGTCCCCCACTGGACACCTGCAACACCTGTGGTGCCATCACGTGACCCATAAAGGACATACCATGCCTGAAAATATGCCCTGTATGGACAGATGCCACTGACACCAGGGAATGCCATTAGCATGCTATCAATGTAGGTGCAGGGTAAACTTGCGGTCCATTACCACTTCCCACCCCAGGTGGCCAAGACTGGCACATCTGATGATAATCTGTGTACACAACATGGATCAGACACCTCAGGTACAGTTCCACATGTCACTGTACATACATGTGGGAGGTGTGCACATCCCAGACACCATCCATATCATGGACTAAGGAACACATACATGGCAAGTGATGCACAGCATTGGCCACACACAATAGTCACCCAGGTGACTGTATGGGGGATATAATACCCACCTGTGTGGGAAAATGCAGAAACTACACCCCTGAGCCACTATGCTGATGATTGTCATGTGGCCTAATACCAAGGTATACCCATCACCTAGCCTTGTATAACCATCTGGCACAGTCTGCACCACACACCTGTGCAGAAATGCACCCATGCATGTCAGTACTGACACACTGTGTGTTTGTGTGTGTGTGTTGTATGATGCGTATGATCACATCCACACTCACTACAACCCCAACTAGCATACTGAAGCATGCTGTCTGATATCAGACACCTCCCCATACCCTTTGCCCATATCACCTCTGTATGACCCCTGTGGTGCATGTGATACCTGCACAGTAATGTGTTGTGGCAATCTCACTAGTGATGGGGCGTATTCCTGGCCCTGCCAAGTGTGTCAATGTGTGTGCGTCCCTGTGAGAATGTGGCTGTGTTGACACTGGCACCTGTACATGTGGACAGGCATGTGTACTACACCTACTGTATGGCTACCATATCCCTATTGCAGATGTCATTCACCATCACATATATGTTTTTATTTATATTATTTATTTATTTATTGATATTTGTTAACCGGGTTAGTCCAACTGGGATTTTGTCCCATTTTCAGTGGAGACCCGAGGAGAAAAGCTCCAGAAAATACAATATATAATTACAGTACAAGAAAAACAAGTATTACAAACAATAATAGTAAGCAATAGAAGTAAACAACTACATGTGAAGATTATAATTAAATAGAGAAAATTAATTTAAAAATGTAATTTTTTTTTGACAAAATAAAATTCTTTGCTGCTGAACAATGGGGGAGAGTCAAGAGTGTCAGTAGGATCTACTGTGAGTGATGGGAGTGTGGGGGAGGGGAGAGCTAAGTAGGGTCATAGCAGGGACAGGTTCTGGAGTTGAATAAATGTGTCTTCAGTTGTTTTTTAAATAGTGGAGTGTGAGAGATAGAGTGTATATCCAGGGGAAGTTTATTCCAAGCTTAGGCCACAGAGTGTTTGCAGAGTTGCTTACCTACAGACCTATTAGGGTGGTAGATATTGAGCAATTGCTGATTTGAGGTACGGAGAGATCGAGAAGGGGAGTAGATAGAAACAAGGAGAGATAGAGATGGACAGCAGTAGGGTTTAAAGAGCATAGAGTGCAGCATGTGAAATTGGTAGAGATGTAGTAGTTGTGGGAGCTCCAGCCATTGTAGAGACTTTAAGACAATAGGTTCATAGGTTCATAGGTTGGTACTAGGCTATTGGACCTAGGGCCTATGCAAGCCTAGCCATAACAATTCCCTGGATATTTCTTCCCACAATATTTACTTCTCTGGGCCCCTGTCTAGCAGGGCGACTGACATGATCCCTGGGTTGAATTTCTCTCCCATCCAATCATCAAGGTTCCTTTTGAAGAGGGCCAATGAGGTGCTCCGCTTGACATGTATGGGCAGTCTATTCCAGAGTATGGGGAGTCTCTGGGTCAGGAACCTATCCCTCCAGCATGTTTTGTTCATTGTGATGACAAGGTTTAGATCTCTGGAGCGTGTGGCTCTGAGGGATTGGGATTTCTTTAAGTGGAGCATGTCCAATAGCTCAGGGTTTGACATGGCCTTGTATGTTAAGCAGAGGTCGCCTCTTAGTAGATGATATCCCACAGAGTATAGCTGGAGTTTTTTTAGACGGTCAGCATATGGCATCTGCTTTAGGCCTGTGATTCTTTTAGTGAGGTATTTCTGTGGCCTTTCCAGCTGTTGCAGATGTCTTGTGAGGACATACCAAATGGGGCATTATACTCTATAATGGGTCTAATGAGGGATGAGTACAGTGGGACAATGACCTCCTTTTTTCTGGATGAAAAGCCCTTAGTGATGAGGTGTGCCACATAGAAGGATTTCCTGACTGTTGTGGTGATGTGGTTATCAAAAGTGAGACCACTGTCCACCTGTGTCCCTAAGTCTCTCATCATACTTTCGATGTTTAGCGTCCTGCCACCTATGTGGTAATTCATGGGTACATGCTTTTTTCCAAAGAGGATAACTATACATTTCTTGGCATTAAGCTTGAGCCCATGGCTCTGGCACCAGGCATCTGTTTCTGTAAGGCCTTTTTGTAGAACATCCACATCATTTGGGGATTCAATAATGGCTCCCAGTTTGTAGTCATCTGCAAACTTTGTTAGCCAGAGTCCCTTAGTGTTGGCCTGTACTTCAGAGAAGTGGATGCCAAACAAGAGTGGTCCCAGGACTGAACCCTGAGGTACTCCACTTGTCACTTGTCTGGAGCTGGATTTGGAGTTGGCTACTTTTATAGTCTGGGTTCTGTCAGTAAGCCAGTTGGCAACCCATCGAGTGACGTAGGGATTTATGCCCAGCTTAGTAAGTTTATCTATGATTCCAGAGTGGAGGATGGTGTCAAAGGCCTTGGCGAGGTCCAGATAGGCTGTGCGGACCACCTTACCCTCGTCCACAGCTCTGAAGACTGATTCGAAGAAGTCAATCAGATTCAGGAGACAAGATCGGCCCTTCACAAACCCAAACTGGGTGGGGTCCAGTGTTTGAAGGTTGCTAATGTCTTTGTTTATAAGTTCCATGATAATGCATTCCTTGCCCTTGCAGATCAGGCTTGTCAGACTGATGGGACGGTAGTTCCCAGGTTCCAAGGTGGATCCTCCCTTGTGGAGCGGGATAACTGTAGCTGTGCGCCACTCAGTGGGCACGAAGCCTGAGGTGAGGTTATGATTAAACATGACACTTAGGTGAGGTGGCAGATCATTTTGGAGTTCATGTAGTACACAGCCTGGGATGTCATCTGGTCCCATGGATGCTGTATTCTTAGCTTTGGAGAGTGCGGTTTCTACCTGTGTGGCCATGATTATCAGAATTTGGCAATCTTTTGGTATTGAGATGGGCTCTTTAGGGGGTGAGAGGGGGATGAAGTTGGCACTAAATCGATCTGCCAGGATATTGGCAATATCCTTGGGATCAGTATATTTAATGCCATTCTGTTGTAGCACAGAGTAGATCTGAGTATTGCCATTTAGATTCTTGTCATAACTATAGAATGCCTTGTGATTGTCTTTGGAATCTTTGGCAATTTTATTTTCGTAACTAGCTTTTGAGGATTTTATGAGGGATCTCAGCTTCTTACTGAGGCTGGTGAGGGAGTTTTTTGCATCCTGGGATTTTCCTCTTTTCTGCAACAGTTTCTTTCTTCTGTTGTATAGTTTGTTTATAGCAGGGGACCACAAGATTGGCTTCCTTTTTTGGTGAAGAGCATCTTTGTTCTATTTGGGATGGCACGATTCATGCATGAATGGATGTGCTAGTACAGTGCCTTAGTGTAGGATTCTGCAGTCAAACTTCCATATCCCGTCTGCGTGGGTGTTGTGAAGTTTGTCCCTTCTGACTTCAGTAGCATGAAGTTGGCTTTGGAGAAGTTTTTTTACGGAGGTTTCCTTACCAGGGGGGTGAGGTTGGGATGTGGATGTCAAAGGTGATTTGCTTATGGTCAGACCTAACCAATGAGGGGGTGACCACTGGTGTGGAGCATCTATCTCCCATGTTGGTAATGACCAGGTCTAGGATATTGGCTCCCCTGGTGGGATAATGGATTAGTTGATCCAGGGCATTGGAATTTATGAATTCCCAGAACCGTTGGGAAAAGGAGTTGGTACCCGAGTAGTTTTCCCAATTAATGGCAGGGTATTTGAAATCACCCAGCATTAGGGTGTTTGGTTGAATCTTAATATTTTCCAGTATGTTAAGAAAGGTGTAGTGAGAATCTTGGGGCATGGTGGGGGATCTGTAGCAAGCTACAATTTGGATTGCAGTCTTACCTAGTGTTAGTTGCACCTGGAGAATTTCAGATGCATTGTGTTGGACAACTAGTCTGGAGGTGTGAATATCCTTGGTGAATATGGACACTCCTCCACCTTTAGTGTTTCAGTCTTGGTTTTGTGGCTGAAATGTGTGGTAAGAATTGTAGCCTGGTATTGCAGGGGTGCTCTCTGGAGCCTTGAACCAGGTCTCAGTTACTTCACAGATATCGATGTTCTCCCTTTTTAGGAGTGCCTCGAGAGAGTGCATTTTGAGGTTTAGACTTCTAGCAATGTGTAGCATTACCTTCAGATTTTGCATGCTTGTATCTGTTACGGTGGTGGTTTTATCCTTTGAACCTTACCTAAAAAAGGCACTATCAGGGTGGCAAGAGCTTTAGCCAGTAACCTGAATCCCAGGGGTGACAGGTGCAGACCATCTCTGGCAAAGCATTGTGGTTTGTCAATCGTCTTCCCAGGCAGACAAATACTGGATCCCCTTTGAATGACACCAGAAGCTTAGCCAATTGTTGAAGTCAATCATTTTGTCCTTATACTGTGGTATCATTCTGGGTGAAGGCAGGATGCTACTCAGGGCTAGGGTCATACCTGCCTGGGTCAAGTGCTCCAAGAGCTCTTCCAAGTCTCTTTTCATGTAGTCCAGGGAGGTATGTCTCAAGTCATTCACTCCAGCATGGACAATGACAGAGTCGTATTTGTACTTGTTGTGGAGTGACTTGAGTGCAAGCGTTATGTGGCTGATCCTGGCAACTGACAGGCAGCTGACTGTAATTTTCTACTTGTTCAGCCTGGTGAGTGGGACATCAGTGTGCTTGACTATAGAGTCACCTATGACTAAAGTGTTGGGTACTTTGTCTTGCCTTAGGGGCTGTTGTTGGGTGGCACACTGGTGTTGTGAGCTATGTGTCACTTTGGTTGTGACTGATGTTTGTTTGTGTTTCGGCTTCAGAGGTCCTTGTTGCTTGGGCAGGTTAATGTTAAGGGCCTCCGCATATGTGGGTTTAGTGTTGCTATGTGTGGGTGTTGAAGATGTGGGTTTTGAAGGGCTATGAATTGCTTGAGGTGTAATGCAGGTGTTAACTTTCTCCTCTTGACTGTCTAGCACAATCTTGGCCAGAGTGAGCTTAATTTCCAGTTTGGATATGTAAGTGCATCTCTCGCAGGTTGTAGTGTTAGGTGGTAGGAGGAGAGGATTGTCTGTGTACATAAGGCAGTTGCCGCACTGCTCCAGTATGCCCAGATTCACCAGGTGGACAGGATAAATCACCAGAAGCTGACCCTTGGACATGCCTGTTTAGGTGCTTTTTTGTAAAGTTTAAGAGCTGTTTTCTCTTACCATTGCAAGGTACTCTGCAATTATATGCTGTTTAGTGCCTATTATTGATTTCTCCTTATTGACAAGGAGAGCTGAGTGCTTGAATCAGTTTCAGGCTACCTAGTGCTTTCTTGTAAAGTTTAGGAGCTGTTTTCCCTTACCTTTGTAAGGTACTTTGCAATTATAGGCTGTTTAGTGCCTATGATTAATTTTTCCTTATTGACAAGGAGATCTGAGTGCTTGAATCAATTTCAGGCTTCCTAGTGCTTTCCAGCAGGTTCTAGAGCAAGTGCTAGTCACAGGGGTTCAGATTTTAGTGCTACTACTGAGAAACCAGCTAGTTCTAAGGGACAGTTTGAAGAGCAGACTTTCTGGCACCTGGAATAGTTTAACTGTAGCCTCGCAATGCTGCACGATGTGATAAATGTGCAAACACATGCATTTTTAAGCCAGAAAGTTGAAAGGGATAGAGACCAACCCAAAAAGGCTAATAAAATTACAATTTCAGAGCTGGAAACCACTCCTCTAGTGTTAGGCAGTACAATGCTCACAAGTCCCACTGGTAAGCAGTAGGACTTCCCACTACCACAGCAAGGTATGGATAGCCCTGAGAACAGAAAATAAAGTCTTGAGACAAGCAAAGCCTGGGATATGGACTGGCTAGAAAAGGTGGGAAATGAGCAAACAAGATAGTATTTTTTTTTGTTGAAACAGGCTAAACAATGCAATAATACAATAAATAAACACAGAAAAGGCTAACACACTTGAGTGTGTAATCTTAAACAGTAAATGCAATTAAAACTCTACAAAATTAGCAATTTATAACTTTTTAAATGAAGCAAGGCAAGTGCACAACTGAAAAATGATTTAAGAGGCAGTAGCACAGCAGAATAAGTAGCTAGTCTACATATACAGAGAAGTCTATATATACAGAAAAGCAGCTAAAACACACAAACACTTCAGATGCAGTGCAACCTAGAGCACTTGAGTTGTAGCAATATTAAGGCAATTACAGTTATAATAAATGCTGTAAAATATACTCTATATTTCCAAAATGTTTGAGAAGCACAGTCAGAACCAAGGAGATTCAGGCAAAAATTTTTTTTTTTTTGAAAGGGAAAAAGGAGAAACAGAAGGCCTTATCAAATGTTCTCTCTGTATTAGGTAGAAAGAGCTAATGACACTAGACTGGGAGGAGTGTCCTAGATCAGATTTACAGTAGGGGCGGGCAACTGCAAGGCCACCAAGTATAACAGCAAGACACCAACAGGGAGGGAGGGTAGGAATACTAAAGCTATTATCCTACAGAGAGTAAGCACTACAGAAAGCCACAAAATAAAAGTTTTTAAACAGATATAGGAGCAATGAGAATCTACAGAATGAACTGTGCAGCAGGCAATAAAAAGTGCTATATATAAATTGCTAGAAACAATAATCAGGATAAATAATCGAAAAAAACAGGATACTTATATATCTCAGCTAACAGTTGTAGTCAACACCTCTCCTCCACTCTGCTCAGTGTGTATAGACAGAAACCCTCCCAAAGTTAGGGCTTAAATACCAGAAGATACAACCTTAAGACAATTTTTTTTTACAAGAACACAAAAGAACCAGCCCCCACTAGCCAGCAGCCAATTAACACAATCTAGCCCTGGTAAAAAAAAGGCTTCAGCTAATTCAAGATGGCCTGTTCATGTGCTTTGAACAATCACTGTATAAACAAACAAGCCCAGAGCCAGCAATTCTGATTAGGACATACTAAAGCTATTACCCTACAGAGAGTAAGCACTACAGAAAGCCACAAAATGAAAGTTTTTAAACAGATAAAAGAGCAATGAGACTCTACAGAATGCTTTTTTAACTGCAAATAAATCAGTTACCAGTGCAGATTAGTTAATAGTAATAAAAATACACTTAAAAACTGTGCAGCAGGCAATAAAAAGTACTATATATAAATTGCTAGAAACAATAATTAGTATAAATAATCGAAAAAAAAACAGGATGCTTATATATCTCAGCTAACAGTTGTAGTCAAAACCTCTCCTCCACTCTACTCAGTGTGTTGTTTAGGGAGTTAGTAATGAATTTGGCTATTTTGTGGTAGGTTTGTTGAAGTTTGTTCAGGGTAGTAGTTTGAATATTTGTGAGAACTGGGGTGGCATAGAGGAGAGAGGGGAGAAGAAGTGCTTGTCTAAGGGTGAGTCTAGCCTCTGGAGTGAGGTATTTTCTGTTCTGATATAGGAGACCTAGTTTCTGATGGGTTTTCTTTATGCATTGCTGTATATGTTGATTGAATTTTAGTTCATCGTCAATGATGACCCTTAAGTGTTTAGTGTGGGTGTCAGGTTGTATGGCTGTATTATTACAAGTCTTAATGACAAAGGATGATCTATGTTGAGCAAGAGAATAGGGGAGGAAGAGCAAGAGTTTTGTTTTTTTGGGATTGAGGATTAGTAAGTTTTTTGAAAGCCATTGTTCGGTGGAAAGTAGAGCTTTTTGGGTTAGAGTGTGTAGGTCAGAGATGTTGTCGGCTGTAGAAATAATAGTGGAGTCATCAGCATATTGTATGAGAGATGACTGATTGCAAGAGGTGAAGAGGTCATTGGGGAAGATGTTGAATAAAAGGGGCCCTAAGATGAAACCTTGTGGAACACCAGTAGAGATAGACAGGAAAGGAGAATAGGAGGAAAGCCATTTGACTGATTGTTGGCGTCCAGATAGATAGCTAGCAAACCAGCTGAGGGTGGATGAGGATAAGTGAAAGTTTGCAAGTTTAGATAGAAGTAAAGGATGGGATACTGTATCTAAATCTTTGGAGAGGTCTAGAAAGAGACACGAGGTAGGTTTATTATTGTCCAGGGATTCTGCAATGGTGTGGGTGAAGGAGAGTAGAGCAGTAGAAGTGCTGTGATAGGGATGGAAACCATGTTGAGTAGGGGTGAGTGAGTTGTGATTGAGAAGGTGGTTTAGAAGCTGTGTATGGATACATTTTTCTATTATCTTAGATAGGGGGATAGAATGGCAATAGGTCGATAGTCGGTAGGGTCAGTGGAGTTGCCTCCTTTATGGAGAGGGGTAGTGTAGAAAGATTTCCAAAGAGTAGGGACAGTAGAGTCTAGCATAGATCTATTAATTAATATAGTCAGTGGGTAGGCAATAGAGTCAGCTGCAAGTTTGAGTAAGGAAGGAAGGTAATATATCAGTAGAGAGAGAGCAGGGTTTAAGTTTGAGCAGTAGAGATTTGATGTAAGAAGTGGGAAGTGACTGGAAGGAGAAAAAAGTGTTATTTGGGGTGGGTGTTGAGTCTGGTAAGGAGTAGGAGTTAGATTGAGAGGGTAGGAGATTTTGGATGGAGGAAATGAAGTGGGAATTAAATAGGGTAGCTGTTTCCTCCTGAGTCGAGTTTGGGTAGGGGGATGGGTTAGAGGGAGAGCCACGATAAAGGATGCTATTAAGTGTTGACCAGAATTTACGGGGGTTAGATCTATGTTTATGCTGGCCTGAGCTATAAAATGATTTTTTGTCTATAAATGTCTGTTTTTTGGCAAGATTACGTAGTTGTCTGTATTTGAGAAGATGAGGAGTTTGTTTAGTTTTGATCCAGGCTTTCCAGACACTGTCTCTTTGTTTCATGATAGTTTTAGTTTCTTTTGAAAGCCAGGGGGCATGATTAGATTTCACTCTGATCATCCTAGAGGGAGCTAGAGAGTCCAGAGAATTCAGGAAAATGCTATTAAAAGTGTCAACGGCATAATTCAGGGGAAGTTGTCTAAGGATGGACCAGTCAATGTTTTGTAGAAGTGAGTTAAACTGTGAAGAGTTAAATGAGGATAGTTTCCGACAATCTCTAAAGAGGTGGGGTTTAGGAGTGTGTGGGTCATATTTCAGGATAGAGGTAGGGAGATGGTCACTAAGGGAGTCTGGTAGGGCTTTGGGCTGGTGGTAATGTTGAGGGGAGTTAGTAAGAATCCAATTTATTGTGGAGCTGGAGGTAGAGTTTTTGTGGAAACGAGTGAGGGTAGAAATGAGTTGGTGGAAACCATGGAGGTGAATACTGTGTAAGGGAGAGTCAGTAGAAAGTTTTGACCAGTCTATATTAACATCACCAAGGATGAGTGTTTCATAAGGTATGCTGAGATAGAATCAGGATGGTATGTTTTCAAGAATGGATATATTGTTGCCAGGAGGAATATAGATGGAAGCGATATCAAATTTTTTGTGAGGATTCAGATGAAGATTGAGAATGAGGAGTTCAGCAGGGTGGAACTTAGGAATAGGTGTGGGGTAAGGTGAAAGGTTAAGGCTGTTAGAGGATGGCTATACCATTTCCTTTCTTTGACATTCTATCAGATTGGTAGATGTTGTAACCAGGGGGAGTATTTCACTGTTTGAGGTATGAGGCTTGAGCCATGTTTTTGATAGGGATAGGATGTGAGGGGTGTTGAAAGCTAACCAAGAGTGTAGTTCAGTAATTTTATTTGCTAGGCTTTGAATGTTTAGTGAATAAAAGGTTAGGTGTTTGCAAGATATTGGGAAATGGGACTGAGGTTGTATATCTTGTTGGTTGTTGGAAGCGGGTTGTGAGGAGGAGGTAGTTAAGGTAGATAAAGTGGGGAGAGGGAGGGGCAAGGTGAGGAGGGGCCAGGGTTGAGGTGGATGTCCCCTGAGGAGACTAAGTGTTTATAGAGAAAAGCACCTGATGTGAAGAGTAGATTTATTAGAAGAATTTGGGAAGTCTAGATTTAGTCCTATTAACTGGTTTGAGAATTTGAAATATGTGTCTTTTGTACAGAGTTGTGGTAGTAGAGTTAAATAGGTCTGGAGAGATGGAAAAAGAAGATGAAGTAGGAAAGCTGTAGTGTGAGTGCGAGGTAGGGGAACAAAAGAATGGATCTGAGAGGTAGAAGTGATAGGAGGTAGTAATAGAGAGTATAGTGAGTAATGTTGCAGATATAAGTAGATGCTTCATGATGAGTAGTTTGGTTAAGGAGGGAAGAGGGGAACTGTAAGAAATAATTATAAAGTAGGTGAATATGTTAAGTGTGATTTGATGTTGGATTGTGGGAGTGGTAATAGACAGGAAGTGGAATTGTAGTGGATGGCTAGGCAGGAAGGGGAGGGATGGTTAAGTATAAAGGAAACTGTACAGGGGGTGTGTGGGAATGGGAGTAGGGTAGGGGAGCGAACGGAGCGGGGTTAAACCCAAAAGGAAGGTCTGAGAAAAAAACAATCAGTGAAAGAAAAAGAAAGGGAGAGGAAAGTGTGTAGGGATCTAGCTAAAAGCAGAGGTAGTGGGCCTGACATTAGAACAGCAGGAGATAGGAAGCAAGGCACAAGTCTAGAAATGTAAGGAAGAGCAGGGTAGGACAAGGTATAGGGAGTTATTAGAATATCTTACTGTGATAAGCAGGAAAACAAGCAGATTAAAGGAGGAATGGGTAAAGAGAAAAGAGTAGTTCAGAAAGGAGGTATGATTAACAGTGGAGAGGGAGCAGGCAGATTAGAGGAGAAATGGGTTTGGAGAAAAGAACAGTTCAGAAAGGAGGTAAGGTTAACAGTGGAGAGGAGTATGGCAGAGAAGGGGGTAGGAAGACCGAGGGAAGTTCAGGTAAGAGTTGGAGGAAGAAGTAGATGAGAGGGAGCGGTCAGCAGGTGGGCTGCAGCCAACACAGGGGTAGGCCAGAGATTATAGGCAGCAAATATAATCTTCAGGTGAGCAGTACATACTTAGATAAATTCCTTTAAGGAAGGAAACAGACTGCAGATGTTTGGCAGAAGGCGGTTTTCCAGAAAGGTTGGGCCTGAAGTAGAGTCAGGGAAACACAGGTAGCAATTAGGTAAACTTAGATAAATTCCTTTAAGAAAGGAAACAGACTGCAGATGTTTGGCAGAAGGTGGTTTTCCAGAGAGTTTGTGCCTGAAGTAGAGTCAGGGAAACACAGGTAGCAATTAGGTAAACTTAGATAAATTCCTTTAAGGAAGGAAACAGACTGCAGATGTTTGGCAGAAGGAGGTTTTCCAGAGAGTATGGACCTGAAATAGAGTCAGGGAAACACAGGTAGCAATTAGGTAAACTTAGATAAATTCTTTTAAGGAAGGAAACAGACTGCAGATGTTTGGCAGAAGGTGGTTTTCCAGAGAGTTTGTGCCTGAAGTAGAGTCAGGGAAACACAGGTAGCAATTAGGTAAACTTAGATAAATTCCTTTAAGGAAGGAAACAGACTGCAGATGTTTGGCAGAAGGAGGTTTTCCAGAGAGTTTGGGCCTGAAGTAGAGTCAGGGAAACACAGGTAGCAATTAGGTAAACCTGTGGAAGGCTTGGCGACACCTTAGGACCACTCGTTGGAGTGGGGAGAGAGGGCTCCACAGCATGTAACCTATGTGGCGCATCCAATAACTGCATAGAAATGTGATAGCACTACATAGTCATCAGGGGTTTGATACCCTGTGCTGGTAGGTGTGTGACACAAACATTCTTACGTTTTACTCTCCCACCCCTCCCTAACTTGACTTTGCCTCTGTCTGCCTCTTTCACTCCCTCTCTGGTGGATGTGGAGACCTACACCCGCTTTGCTTAGGCAGCAGCATGTGTATTTTAAGTAATGCTCATGATCAGCTGATGACCTCTGCATGAATTGCAGCCCTCCCCTAGCTGATTGCATGTGGAACAGTTGTGGTAACATTCCCATAGCCAATTGCATGGAAACACACTCCAATATCTAGGAGCATCATGTTGGTGTTGGGCCTTTTCATTCACTGTGAGCAGGAACTAGATCTGTTGTTTGGCAAACAGCATCTCAGATGGATTGGGGATTTACCTCTAACAACATACACTGTGGAAACAGGGCAACACACAGGAGGGGGATGTGTCTGACCTGACTACAGACTGTAAGTAAAAAACTAAGAGCTCTCATAAAATCATCCAAAGCAAATTTTGAGAGAAAAATAGCTAAAGACTCAAAAGACAATCATAAGGCCTTCTTTAGCTATGTTAAAAACCTGGGAGGAAACTCCCAGATATGCTCAGAACTAGTTCAAAATGATGTGAAGATTACTGATCCTACAGACATTGCCAACATACTGGCTGACAGGTTCAGTACAAACTTCTCCCCAAAAGGAGAGATATCTATACCAAATGATTGCAGCCCCCAAACATCTCTAACTTCAAGTGAGAACTGCTCTCTCCAAAGCAAAAACACAGCATCCATGGGACCTGATGGTGTCCCCAGCTGTGTGCTCCACGAACTCAACGAGGAATTAAACCCACAGCTAGGACAGCTGTTTAATCACAGTCTCACCTCTGGATACGCACCAGGAATGGCGCACTGCAACTGTGGTCCCACTTCACAAAGGCGGTGCCTCCGACCCTGGAAATTACCGCCCATTAGCTTGACAAGCCTTATCTGCAAAGCCATGGAGAGGATCATAATGGAACTCATAAATAAAGACATAGGAATTTGCAGACTTTGGATCCAACCCAGTTTGGCTTTGTCAAAGGCAGATCATGCCTTTTAAACTTGGTTGACTTTTTCGAAACAGTCACCAAAGCCATTGATGAGGGAAAGGCAGTCCATACAGCCTACCTCGATCTGGCGAAGGCCTTCGATACAATACCCCACTCGGGTATCATTGAAAAACTCATCAGCTTAAATGTTAACCCATACATCACAAGATGGGTTGCAAACTGGCTGAGTGACAGAACCCACAGGGTCAGAGTTGCTGGCCATGTCAGACTCAAAGCCTGTCACAAGTGGTGTCCCACAGGGCTCAGTCCTGGGCCCACTCTTGTTTGGCATCTACTTTTCTGAAGTACAAGCAAACACAGGAGGGTTATGGCTGACAACGTTTGCAGATGACTGCAAACTGGGCGCCATAGTCAAAAACACATCTGACACAGATATCCTTCAGAAGGGTCTCACAGATACGGATAACTGGTGCCAGAGCTATGGCCTAAAGTTAAATGCCAAAAAATGCATAGTCATACCCTTCGGGAAAAACAAAGTTACCCCTAGCTACCATATAGGTGGCAATCCACTGAGCACAGAAGAAGTTATCAGGGACCTGGGGACCCAGGTTGACAGTAGCCTGTCATTCGACACCCATGTAGCTAAAGTAATTAGGAAGACCTTCTACATTGCCCTCCTTATCATGAAGGGATTCACATCTAGGTCAAGGGAGGTCATAGTCTCCCTATACTCATCACTCATCAGACCAATGATTGAGTACAATGCCCCATTCGGAATGTATCTGACCCGACACTTGCAGCAGCTGGAGAGGCCACAAAAGTTCCTCACCAAAAGGATAAAGGGTCTCAAAAATCTGTCCTATGCTGCCCGACTGAAAGAACTCCAGCTCTATTCAGTCGCTTACCGCTTGCTCAGAGGTGACCTTTGCCTGACATACAAGGCCATGTCAAACCCAGATTTGATGAATATGCTTCACCTCAAAAAATCTAGATCCGTCAGAGCCACAAGGGCGGGAGACTTAATCCTTGACACGGCTATTAATAGGACGTGCTGGAGGGATAGATTCATCACCCAAAGTCTCCCTATGCTGTGGAACAAAATCCCGGTATATGTGAGGCAGAGCACCTCGCTGGCCTTGTTCAAGAGAAATCTTGACCAATGGATGGGAGATCGCAGATATACCCCTGGGATTACCTCAGTGTCACTGCTCGACAGAGGCACAGCAAAATAATGGGTATAGTTCCCCATACTAAAGGGGTGGCGTAAGCCACAAAACTATGGGCTAGGCTTGTAAATGCCCTCGGGCAGATAGCCTAGTATGAACCTATGAACCTATGAACCTAAGTGCTGCTATACTGCATGTGGAGTAATGTTAGTTTAACAGTGTGTGTGTGGATATGGCTGTTCTACATGTTTTTATACTTGCCATGTCAGTGCTATGTTTATGAGGAATCCCCACCGTAGGGTTATCTGCAAACTGGGCAGTGTGTTGTGCCCTTGGTTTCATGTGTTACCCACAGAGCATGTATCTGTGAACTGCAGAAGGTAGTGTGAGGACTGCAGTATGTAGATGGTGACAGCATTGACAGTTATTGACTTCATATCTCTCATATGACATATGTTGCAACAAACCCTGTTACAACATTAAATGCATGATGTTATCACAGCAACATGTCAATATTGGCCCTGTGTATGTGCTTCCAGCCACAACTCTGTCAACCTTTGTACATATGTCATGCATTAACAGCTGCATATGTGCTGTACACCATCATTAGTGTCATCATATCTGATAACAAGCCAGTGAGATATCAGACTGCTACACATTATGTACAGTAGGGGTTATATTTGATGACATAACCTGGACATTCTGTGGTCATTTGTACAGTATTGAGGTCTGTGTACCTATGGTGAATGTTGACAGTGTGTGTATTGTTAATATGTACTTTAGCCTGTGTACAGACTGTGGTAGATGTCATTGTTATAGGTCCTGTCCTATCTGATGTTACATGCTGCTCCACTGTATGCTACCATATTGGCTTACATGTTTGTAGGGCCATACACACACATACCCCATACCACAGACAGCCAGCAGACCAAACCGTGTAGCAGCCCAGTATATGTAGGGTTAGTCTGTGAGTGGCACATATGAGGATGGTGTTGAACAGATAGACCATATACTGTAATATTATGCTAGCTTACCATATGTGGCTGTGGCTGTGTTCACATTGGTTGTGGTTATGCACTTTCACACAGGTGTAGCTTACCTTGTGCCGTGACATGCCTACAGAGCCTGCTATATATGCAGGCACATGTGCATTCCTCCATAGGAGATGTAGGTCAGTGCAGGCCTGCAGCCTGCATACTGCATTGTTACATGCCTAGCAGCTTAGTGTACTTACCCAGTGAGATGTCATGTACAGATACTTGCCAGATGTACTGCTTCTGGGCCTCCCTTAACAGTCAGTATGTCAGACAGAGCAGTGGGATGCTGTACAGATGTATGTCAATATTTAGTGGGTAGTATGTGGTCATGGCACCCTTGTACCAGTGGTTATTATGTGTCAGGCCAGTCAAGGGTGTGTGAATGCATAACCTATGGTGGCATATGTATACCAATCGTTATGTGTTATACCCATCTACATGGCTGTTAACATCCATATTGTCAGGCATGATACACATGTTTTGCACTAAGGGGTTCTGTGTATACCTATGGACTGTACAGATTGTTTTGGAATGTCCACAAATATTGGCCAATATCTCCACTGCAGTCCACAGGGGCATTACGTGCTAGCAGCGGTACTTTACTATGATGTCCTTAGGATGTCGGTCAGTAGCCAATAGCACACATGTGGAAAGCAGATGTGATCTCCCACACACACCATGTCTGTGAAGACAATCCCAATTACAGTAGCAATAGTCTACTAATATACCTGCTACACATACCTGACATCCCCTTGCATTATGAAGTTGGGACTATAGGGGCTGGGGTAGGGCTACACTCCATGTCTAGGACATATGGTGAAAATATATGTGCATATAATTATCCAGATATCTATATATATGTTAATACATATGCATATTGACATATATAGATGGGTATGTATATGTACACATATATATATATATATATATATATATATATATATATATATATATATATATATATATATATATACATATACACACCCAGATATATACATATACAGAGCAATATATGTCTACACATACAGAGATAGTGATACATATGCACATATATGTATGGATATCTACAGATATATTGTCAGTAGTAGGTATATCAGAATAGATATGTATGCACATATAGTTATATCTATATATATATATATATATATATATATATATATATATATATACCAACATAACTAGGCATATCTATACATGTAGGATGTGCATACATATATAGCTATATACACATATATCTATATGTACATATACATATACCTATATATACACATATGTATATGTATATATATATATATATATATATATATATATATATATATATATATATATATACACATATATATGTATACATATGTACATACGAAGAGATGTACACATGGCCATATATATGTAGCACTATACAGATGTGTATACATACATATGTATGAGTATACATGTGTCTGTACATGTATATATATATATATATATATATATATATATATATATATATATATATATACATACACACCTATGATATATATGCAACCATATTCCTGTCATGAGTAAACATCACAGTTGTGTATACCCTCCCACATGTATCTCACCGTATGTATCAGCTATGTGTACATTATGATAAAACAACATATATGATGCAACAGTCATATTAATAACAAGGACTACACAATCTAGGAAGCAAAGGCAATTGCTCAATACTACTCAATATGTGTATTGATAGCTATATTGGTAAAACAGTGGTCATGGCATAGGGGTTGTGCTGTGACTTCAGTATAAAGGGTTCTGAGTTCAAGACCTGCAAGGACTGTTCATTTTGTTGCTGGGCAGAACTAGGGCTGTCGGATACAGAGTGGTTAAGGCAGTTTTTGTGCAATGTAAGCTACACACGTCAGTATCATGACATTGCTAGGTAGGGGGTCTAGTCCCAGTGTTGGCAAGTAACAGTGTGCGTGTATGTGGATGGGTCTACATCAGGTTGTAGGGTATACATGCTTCAGCGGCCATCTATCCATGTGGCACAGGCAATACCCAGTATAGTAACCTGTGAAATGTGTTCGACTGTACCCCAGATATGTCAATGCCATGGTGTCAGCACAGTGACATGCCCCATTGTGCAATATGACTGCAGACCATCCTCGTGCTGACACATGTACACCTACAACACACATGGATAACATTTTAGAGACCAAAACCAAGCAGTGTTACTAACAGCTTGAAGGCATCATTGCTAGACAGCTACACTACCTGCCAAATATGCCTCTCTGTTGCACTCTACTCCCTACAACATGTTACACTGCAGGACTGTGGAACACTGTTGTACAATCACCGTGTTCATCAGGACCATATCAGCCTGTCCCTTCATCGATGGTATGGATGACAGGGATGGGGCACAGGTATCATTGACACATGTACACCTACAACACAATTGCATAACATTTTAGAAACCACAACCAAGCAGTGTTACTAACAGCTAGAAGGCATCATTGCTAGACGGCTACACTACCTGCCAAATATGCCTCACACTGTACTCCCTACAACATGTTACACTGCAGGACTGTGGTACACTGTTGTACAGTCACTGTGTGCATCAGAACCATATCAGGCTGTCCCTGCATCGATGGTATGGATGACAGGGATAGGACACAGGTATCATCATATGCAAAGGGTGTGGTGTTGGTTTGCCAAAGACTGAGGGTGGGCCATAGATTTGACACCATGTTAGTGGGTGAGGGGTGTCCTCTGGGGAGCTGGCTGAGGTGATGTGGTGTGTGTGTAGGTATGAGATTGCCCTAGGTGTGTTTGCATAGTGTATGGGTATGCATGCACACAGTTCTGCTATGTGGCTGCCCTACACAGGTGTTTATGGACAGCAGCAGACCATACCTGGCAGGGTGTGCAGTTCACTGCCTCTGGCCACTGACATGTAGACTATGCCTGCCAGGGGTTCTGTGGGCATGTCCAGGTACAGGCATTGATGTGCTACTCTCACCTGCTGATGACATTTGTCCACTGGTACCAGGTCCCTCCTGGGACTGGCCAAGACCACGTGCACATGACCTGCTGTGGTATGATGTGGATAGCACACCCCCCACACTGCCTAGTCTGCTACTGCCACTACAGGAGCCCCTTAGTGTCCTAGCACACCCATGTTGACTGCCAGCTGTTGGTGTTGCTGGCCCACGTCCACGCGGGCGTCACTGCATCCCCACCACACGTTGAAGCATGAGGGCCATCATCTCATCATGCCATCTATCTGTTTGCACGCTAGAAGCACGGATGGTACCCGACAGTTCACAGAGATTGTCGTTTACAGATATGAGAGCGGCCCTCTGCAGCCTAAGGCCCTGTCTGGTGTAATGCTCAATATGTGCCTGCACCACCATTACAGCCTGAAACATGCTTCTGCTGGTTGCAGCTATGTTGCCTCTGCCAGGGGTATGATGTCCAGTGGCCCTACCACAAGCACCCTGGGACATCTGCCTATGTGGCAGCCTGCTGGCCATCTGGCTATGCCTACTGTGAATGGACACAGTAGGCATGGTTACCACACTTTCCTGTGCACTGCCACTGAATGCCAGCTGTCCCTCTGCTATGGCCACTGGTGATGGGGTGTGTATAGGCACTGTAACTGTGTGCGGGGGTGGGGTGGCTAAAAGAGGGATGTCAAATGTTGGTGCAGTATCGGCCCCTGACAACCCCACCTGTGCCTCAACATTATTATCATCAACATCATCGGTGTCTGTATAGGCACCTACATCAGATTGCATGCAGGAGGGACCCTGACCCACCTCTCCACCTGTGGGGGCAAACAATAACCACACTTTAAAACCTGTACAGCATTGCCTAACAGTACACACACAGACACACACACACACACACACACACACACACACACACACACACACACACACACACACACACACATCTCCGTAATACCTACCTGTCCATGGCTTTACAGACAGTCCCACGTATATGTCCATGTGTTACCCCATTCTGCATCACACTTGTTAACATAGACACATTGATACCACTCATTAACATCACAGTCCTCTAAATGCCCACACAAGCGGCCACAACACAAGGCCTGTTGCTACTTTAAATGCCTGACCTGTGTGTAGTGGATTTACATGGCCTCAGTGCTGTCATTCGGTATGCACCCTCTGTATGGCCGGAATGATGTGCATGGCCCCTATATGTGTGGGCTACTATGTTGTATCCATAATAGCTCCCACTGGTGTGTCATGTGTATGTAATGCTCAGTACATGCCAGATATGCTGCTCCATCAGCCCATTATG
Organism: Protopterus annectens; assembly: GCF_019279795.1. Classification (NCBI taxonomy): domain Eukaryota; kingdom Metazoa; phylum Chordata; order Ceratodontiformes; family Protopteridae; genus Protopterus; species Protopterus annectens. The sequence goes on from NC_056730.1 coordinate 148,533,423, forward strand.
TGTCAGCTGTAATATTTGGATACACTCCCTGGTGTTGACTATTACTTCCCCAATGCATTTGTAGAGCTGTATACATGGGTTGTAGGTGACCTCTCTGGATGCCTGTTCCATGCTACAGACCATATTATACTATTTGCTGTCCTGTGATTACATAACAGGTATTCCTGGTGTGTAATGTGGCAGTCTATGTCCATGTACTGCATGGTCCCAAAGGGGGTACAGCCGTATGAACACCCCACAATCACACATGTGCATACATGGCCACACACACAAACACACACATGCACACACGCATCATACATGCATCTACCTCCCACCACTTCACCAGAATGACCCTGCAGGCAAACTAACTAACCACCAGGATGCACACACACTCACACACACACACACACACACACACACACACACACACACACACACAAACACACATAGGTGATGTTGCACAATGATCGTACACACACTCCTCCTATTACCCATCTGCCAACATGCGGAACATATGGTACAGAACAGCATGCATTTCAGCTATCATCAATCCATGCTAGCAACAGTACACATGTGTGTGATGCATGTACTGTGACTAGGTGATGCCCCTTCCTCTGGATACCACTGCACCCATGTACACAGTATTGCTGTACACCTGTCCTGCACCCTGCCATGTACTGTGCACCACAACTCACAGGTGTACAACCCATTGCGGAATGTGTAGTACTGTGTCAGTTATGTCAGCTTTACTTCTCACAGCCCCTATGTGTTTCAGCAACACATACCTGGAATGATCTGCAGACTGCTGTGATTAGTGAATGCCTGATGCCTGATTAACAGCTGTCAACATTAACAGACCATGTATGATCACTGCATAAATGCTTACACTGACAACTATCACAGCATACCGTGACTATGGGGGATGTACACACCTTTATTGATTTTACACACACATCCTTGATCTGCCATGGGAACACAGCACCGCATATCTTAGCAGTGCACAAGCCTGGTATGTAACATATGTCCTGTACTTTCACATGTAGTGTCTACAAATTGTGTTAGGTGAGCAGCTGCTGACCACAATGCATACACACCATGTGGGCATATGTGTGCACACCCTTATCATGATGGTTTATCACACCTCTTGTTATGTGTATTACAGCAGTCATTGCTCATGGCAGGGGTATACCAGTGTGGGCCTGCTGCAATTGCCAGTGTATGTTCAGTCTACCCTACACATGTCCCCCTATTCTACATTATTGCAAGGTCTACTCATGTGCACATCCCATGGTGTTCACACAATGCTGTCACTGTTACAGTATGGGTAGGGTTATGGCTGCCACAGGTCCTGAACCTAACTATATGCAGATAGAGCCATTCCTACCATCCTTAGGATCCCTACTGCAATGCACTGGTGTGTCATGCTGAGCCTCCCCCCCAGCTCTTATGCAGATGCATGACAGGTAAGCCCTATACATTTGTGTCACCTTGCAGTGTCTCATACACTGAACACCAAATGTTGCAGCCTAGACCCAGCTGATAATGTGGACTACTCTAATGCCTTATGCCATATTGTATCTCTGCAGCAGTTGGCATTGTCCTACAGGTATATAAACTGGTGTTGCATTGTATATGGGTGTTGTTCAGAACATGTCACTACTGTTGGCCATGTCTATCAATAGTATCTTACTCCCTGTGGACACATTCTGCAATGACAGGATGTTAGTTGTCATGCAGGTGTGTGACATACCCTTTCAATACCCCATAATGGTTGCCCCTGTGAGACCGTGCATTTCACAGCAACAATACATGCACATGTACAGCATGCATGCAGGGTAGGTGTGTTAGATGTGTGCATGGAATATACCATCACCATTACATGTCTGGTGTGTTGGCATGCATCTACATAAGACATACTCACCAGCTACAGGCTGCTGCCTTGTTGTTACCCTGGAGGGACCTACATAAGAGCATGAGACATGTAATATCAGTGGCCACACCTATGGCACAGCTACAGGCTAGTTGCAGTACTACCATACATCAATGGTAAATTCCCACAATACTACCACATCTGGACATCTGCTTATCACAACAATGCAGCAACACAATATATCTATGACATGTCTGATATGCAGGATCTACCTGTACCATTGCGGATATTTACACAACAGTGGTCTACTGATGTGCCCTGTATCTTTACCTGAATGCTCCTCAGCTGGTGTGTGGGTGACACCCACCTCCACGAAGGGGTCCAGTGGTTGTTGTTGGTCCAGATGGGCAGGTGCCATGAGGCTGTCCAGGAGCTCCTCCACACATGTCAGGGGGGATGGATGGCATGGCCCCCCCTTGTGGCAAGGTGATTCCCCCCAGACTGCGGCAGCATGCTGACGGGCATTGCAAAGTAGGTTGCTGCAATGATGCCGGACCTGCTCATAACTACAGTTATGCAGGCCGACATCAGTGACCCTGTGGACTAGATCGTTCCACATTGCAGTCCACTCCTAATGGTCATGGGCTGTCCTGCCAAAGAGAACCCGGTAGTGCTGTACCAGGTGGTTGATGATGACCTCATTTTCATCCGTTGAAAACACAGGTAACCTGCTGTGTGGCATCTTGCCTGAAAGACATAAAGATGAATACAGGCCTGAGCAACTCATATGGAAAAATTACCACAGTTCATAATACACATTTCTGTCACCTCCCCACCATATCAGCTTCCACAGACTGTACACACAGCTCATTAGGTATGGCTACAGATTAACTACCATTTGGACAGATTGTGCATTGTACCACACCTTCTGCTATGTGACTGTAGCCATATCCCCTGTGTGGACACTATCATTGCTGGCCTGTTACAGACTATTCACTTGCATGCCATTGTCAGGGCCACTATGGTTACATATATGCCAGTGGTATGGCTGCTCTGAGATTGCTGCACATCTGACAGTCTGTGTTATTGGGGAGATCTATGCGTACTGTTGGACATGTACCGGGATTGTGTAGACTATTACTACCAACAAATGTTCTATAACAGTGACACAATAACATGTATATGTTCTATTGGCCAGCCAATCCACCTCTCCACACCCATCTGACCATGATACCTGGCCACATCACATGTGTGTGCCAAACTGGGGCCTCCTTGTGTACTGTTACGGCAATACCATCAGGTGGAACCTCCCAGGGGATGTTGATCCCCCCACAGGGCACACACCAACGTGTTCCTGTCCCCTGAGCTCAGGTCTAAGGTCTGTTCCATACTGGGCTCCACAGACACATGAGGGATGTGCTACATCAGTCTGCGGCACCTAGTACACATTCACAGGGCTAACATGCTCCTCCTGCTCAGCCTCCAGACCAGGCACCTTCAGGATGTGGACTGCTGTTGTGAGTGGCAGTTGGTGGGAGCCTTTTTCCCACTGTGCCCATATTGGGGACCATGGGGTGTCTACATCACAGACTACACACACCATCTACTGTTTTTACCCACCACATGTATCACATACCACCTCTGTAGACTGTCCTATATATCTATCAATCCTGACCACCTCCATGTGTGTATCTGCCATACGTCCCTGTATTCCCATTGCATACTTCACAGATGGGGGCAATGTGGTGCTAAGAAGAGACTAACATGTGACATACCCATCCATGGTGCACTCACTGCCAGCTGTATATATCTGTGTGTATTGCTATGTATGCTGCTGCCTCACACATAGCACACATCACTGTGGTAGTGGTATAGGGGACATGTCTTTACATACATATATGTTTGTGTGTGTGTTTGTACATATGTAGACATGTGCATATAGGTATATATCTATATATGTGTAGATATATGTGATTTCATATATATGTGCACATATATATGTCAACACATGGGTATATGTATATTTCTGGACATACATGCTGATATACATTTATCCTTATATATTATATATGTGACATATGTACACATATGCATACCTATATGTGGGGTACATTCAGACATCAGCTCCACAATCTCACAACACCTTCCTGCACAGCTGCACTGTTCTGCCTTGCTACAACACAGACAGGTGCCACATATGGACACGGCCTGACATTAGTGGGGTATATGTGGGACCTGTTTGCAGGTAACCCTATTACACACCTAGGGCATTCCTGCATGCTACATTACAGATTCACCTGAGTATCCTGCCAGTGGTAGTCTGTGACTCCGGCATGTCCATCATAATGGCATTACTTCCACCACCAGCTATTGGCCACATCATATACATACTTCCCATTACACAATGCACACTATGATGGTTTACATCTTGTCAGTGCTGACCTGCAAAGTTAACAGCTATGGCCCATTACTCACAGGGACAAACACTATTGTCTGTAGCAGTTGTTCAGTTGAACATCATCACAAAAACACCTGATGACACATATAACTCATTCCACATCATCTATCCCATTATGATGGACAAGTTACTACATTCTAATACACGTACATATACTTCACATACCTGTTGTGGGAATGATGTATTTATGAATGGCAGCTGCCTAAATGCCTGCGCTTTCAGCTGTTAGTTTGGTGAGCTGTATTTTTTTTTTCGTTTTTGCTTTTGCTTGCTTTCTCTCCCTCTCTCTCTCTCCCTCTCTCTCTCTCTCCAGTGAATGGATTGAGCTGCTTTGAGTAGATTGCAGCCTGGCTTTAGTAGGTGATGCACCTGATCAGGTGATGGCCTCTGCACCAATCAGTGTCCTACACTTGCTAGCTGCATGTAGCTTGCTGTGTTGTACTTCCAACTACCACTGTCATAGGTTCATAGGTAGGTACTAGGCTATCGGCCCAAGGGCCTACGTAAGCCTATGAAACAAGGTTCCCTGGCTTACGCCACCCAAGAAAGTTATTTTCCTGTGCCACTGTGGAGCAGAGACACAGAAGTGATCCCCGGGGTGTATTTCCTATTTTCCATCCACTCATCAAGATTTTTCTTGAAGAGTGCTAATGAAGAACTTTGCTTGACATAGATGGGTAGCCTGTTCCAGAGTATGGGAAGTCTCTGGGACAGGAATCTATCCCTCCAGCATGTCCTGTTTATTGTGGTGACAAAGTTTACGTCCCTAGAGCGTGTTGCCAGAGGGATTGGAATTTCTTTAGGTGTAGCATGTCCAACAGCTCTGGGTTTGACATAGCTTTATATGTTAGGCAGAGATCACCTCGGAGTAGGCGATATGCTACGGAGTAAAGCTAGAGTTTTTTGAGGCGGTCAGTGTAAGGCATTTGTTTGAGGCCAGTAATCCTCTTTGTGAGGTACTTCTGTGTTCTTTCCAGCTGCTGCAGATGTCTTGTGAGGTACATTCCAAAAGGGGAGTTGTACTCTATAATGGGTCTAATGAGTGTCGAGTAGAGGGGAACAATGACCTGTTTTTTCCTGGATGAGAACTCTTTTATGATGAGGTGTGCCATGTAGAAGGACTTCCTGACTACTGTGGTGATGTGACTATCAAAGGAGAGACTACTGTCCACCTGGGTCCTAAGGTCTCTTATCACGCATTCAGTGTTAAGTAGATTGCTGCATATGTGGTAGTTCATGGGTACAGAGTTTTTACCAAAGGGGATGACACTGTACTTTTTGGCATTGAGCTTGAGGCCATGGCTCTGACACCAGGCATCTGTCTCAGCGAGGCCCTTCTGTAGGATGTCCACATCATTTGGGGACTTGACTATGGCTCCTAGTTTGCAGTCATCTGCAAACTTCGTTAGCCAGATGCCTTCTGTGTTAGCCTGCACTTCAGAAAAGTAGATACCAAACATGGGAGGTCCCAGGACGGAACCCTGTGGTACTCCACTTGTCACTGCTTTGAGGTCAGATTTGGAGTCTGCAACGTTTACAGTGTGGGTTCTGTCAGTGAGCCAGTTGGCAACCCATCTTGTGATGTAGGGATTTATACCTAGTTTAGTGAGTTTAGCTATAATTCCAGAATGGGGGATGGTGTTGAAAGCCTTGACGAGGTCAAGATAGTCTGTGTGAACCACTTTACCCTCATCTACAGTTTTGGTGACTGCCTCAAAGAAGTCAATCAGGTTCAGGAGGCATGATCTGCCTTTCACAAACCCAAACTGGGTGGGATTCAGAGTTTGGAGGTTACCAATGTCTTTGTTTATGAGTTCTATGATGATACGTTCCATGGCCTTGCAGACCAGGCTCGTCAGGCTAATAGGTCGATAGTTCCCGGGATCATAGGTTCATAGGTTCATAGGTTCATAGGTTCATACTAGGCTATCTGCCTGAGGGCATTTACAAGCCTAGCCCATAGTTTTGTGGCTTACGCCACCCCTTTAGTATGGGGAACTATACCCATTATTTTGCTGTGCCTCTGTCGAGCAGTGACGCTGAGGTAATCCCTGGGGTATATCTGCGATCTCCCATCCATTGGTCAAGATTTCTCTTGAACAAGGCCAGCGAGGTGCTCTGCCTCACATATACCGGGATTTTGTTCCACAGCATAGGGAGTCTTTGGGTGATGAATCTATCCCTCCAGCACGTCCTATTAATAGCTGTGTCGAGGTTTAAGTCTCCCGCCCTTGTGGCTCTGACGGATCTAGATTTTTTGAGGTGAAGCATATTCATCAAATCTGGGTTTGACATGGCCTTGTATGATAGGCAAAGGTCACCTCTGAGCAAGCGGTAAGCGACTGAATAGAGCTGGAGTTCTTTCAGTCGGGCAGCATAGGACAGCTGCTTGAGACCCTTTATCCTTTTGGTGAGGAACTTTTGTGGCCTCTCCAGCTGCTGCAAGTGTCGGGTCAGATACATTCCGAATGGGGCATTGTACTCAATCATTGGTCTGATGAGTGATGAGTATAGGGAGACTATGACCTCCCTTGATCTAGATGAGAATCCCTTCATGATAAGGTGGGCAATGTAGAAGGTCTTCCTAACTACTTTAGCTACATGGGTGTCGAATGACAGACTACTATCAACCTGGGTCCCCAGGTCCTGATAACTTCTTCTGTGCTCAGTGGATTGCCACCTATTTGGTAGCTAGGGGTAACCTTGTTTTTCCCAAAGGGTATGACTATGCATTTTTTGGCATTTAACTTTAGGCCATGGCTCTGGCACCAGTTATCCGTTTCTGTGAGACCCTTCTGAAGGATATCTGTGTCAGATGTGTTTTCTACTATGGCCAGTTTGCAGTCATCTGCAAACTTTGTCAGCCATAACCCTCCTGTGTTTGCTTGTACTTCGGAAAAGTAGATGCCAAACAAGAGTGGGCCCAGGACTGAGCCCTGTGGTACACCACTTGTGACAGGCTTTGAGTCTGACATGGCGCCAGCAACTCTGACCCTGTGGGTTCTGTCACTCAGCCAGTTTGCAACCCATCTTGTGATGTATGGGTTAACATTTAAGCTGATGAGTTTTTCAATGATACCCGAGTGGGGTATTGTATCAAGGCCTTCGCCAGATCGAGGTAGGCTGTATGGACTGCCTTTCCTCATCAATGGCTTTGGTGACTGTTTGAAAAAGTCAACCAAGTTTAGAAGGCATGATCTGCCTTTGACAAAGCCAAACTGGGATGGATCCAAAGTCTGCAAATTCCTATGTCTTTATTTATGAGGTCCATTATGATCCTCTCCATGGCTTTGCAGATAAGGCTTGTCAAGCTAATGGGCGGTAATTTCCAGGGTCGGTGGAGGCACCGCCTTTGTGAAGTGGGACCACAGTTGCAGTGCGCCACTCCTGGAGTACGTATCCAGAGGTAAGACTATGATTAAACAGCTGTCCTAGCTGTGGGTTTAATTCCTCGTTGAGTTCGTGGAGCACACAGCCGGGGACACCATCAGGTCCCATGGATGCTGTGTTTTTGCTTTGGAAAGAGCAGTTCTCACTTGGGCGTTGGAGATGTTTGGGGGCTGCAATCGCTGGTATAGATATCTCTCCTTTGGGGAGGGGAGAAGTTTGCACTGAACCTGTCAGCCAGTATGTTGGCAATGTCTGTAGGATCAGTAATCTTCACATCATTTTGAACTAGTTCTGAGCATATCTGGGAGTTTCCTCCCAGGTTTCTAACATAGCTAAAGAAGGCCTTATGATTGTCTTTTGAGTCTTTAGATATTTTTCTCTCAAAATTTGCTTTGGATGATTTTATGAGCGCTCTTAGCTTTTTACTTATAGTGATCAAGGGTGTCTTACCTTTTAAGGATTTTGCTCTATCTTGTAGTAGCTTCCTCCTTTTGTTGTAGAGTTTGTTTATGGCTGGGGTCCACCAGATTGGACACTTGCCTTTGGTACAAAGAGTCTTTGTTTTGCTTGGGATTGCCTTATCCATGCAGTCCTGCAGGTGCTGGTAGAAGGCATTTGTAAGTGATTCAGCGGCTTGAGTACTGTTTTCCATGCTCGGGGGCCTTAAAGGAGACCACACTAGTCTTTAGAAGTGTGAAGATGGCTTTCGAGAAGTTCTTTACTGTGGTCTTTTTTATTTCAGGTGGGGGTGGGATGAGGACCTCCAGCGAGATTAGTTTGTGATCTGATCTCACCAGAGTTCCGGTGTTGAACATTGTGCTCCCATGTTCGTGATGATGAGATCAAGTATGTTTTCTCCTCTTGTGGGGTTGGTGACTAGTTGTTCCATGGCATTTGAGTTTATGAATTCCAGGAACTTTTGGGCTAGGGTGTTTGGGCTTGAGTAGTGTTCCCAGTCTATATTAGGGTAATTGAAGTCACCTAGTATGATGGTGTTTGGTGATACATTTATCCCCTCTAGTGTTTTCAGGAAGGCCATGTGAGGTTCCTGAATTTGTGAGGGTGGCCTGTAACATGCTACAATTTGCAGAGCAGTCTTGCCTATGGTTAATTGCACCTGGATGGTCTCCGATGCATCGTCGTTGCCACCAGTCTTGAGGTGTGGGTGTCCTTGATGAATATGGATACACCTCCTTTCTTGGTATTGTCCGGATTTTGGGGCGAACGCATGATATGAGGTAAAACCTGATAGTGCTGGGGTGCTCTCAGGAGCCTTGAACCAGGTTTCTGTCACAGCACAGACATCGATGTTCTCCATATTGAGAAGGGCCTCGAGTGCATTTTGAGATTTAGACTTCTGGCATTGAGCAGCATTACCCTTAGTTTTTTTCCTTTTTTGTGTTCTAGGGTGGTAGGTTTAGAATTTGAGCCTTGCCTAAAAAAGGCACTATGGGGGTGGCAAGAGCCTTTGCCAATATCCGGAATCCCAGGGGTGACAGGTGCAAGCCATCCCTTGCGAAGCAGTGTGGCTTGTCCAGCATGTCATCCCAGGCAGACAGACATTGGATCCCCTTTGAATGACACCAGAGTTTAAGCCAATTGTTAAAGCTGATCATCTTATCTCTGTATTGTGGCATCATTCTTGGTGAAGGTAGGATACTGCTCAAGGTCAGGGTCATACCTGCCTGGGCTACATAATCAGAGAGCTCCTCAATGTCTCTTTTCATGTAGTCCAAGGAGGTACGTCTCAGGTCGTTTACACCAGCGTGGACAATGACTGAGTCGTATTTGTACCTGCTGTTGAGAGACCTGAGTGCTTGCGTTATGTGGCGGATTCTAGCGCCCGACAGGCAGCTTACTGTGACCTTCTCCTTACTCAGTCTGGTGAGCGGGACGTCAGTGTGTCTGACTATGGAGTCACCAATGACTAGTGTGTCTGGCATTGTGTTTGGCCTTAAGGGCTGTGACTGTTTGACACTCTGACTGTGAGGTCTATGTGTTGCAGGTGTTGTGTTCTGAGGTGGTGGTTGTTTGGGTGTCTGCTTTGGTGGCCTCTGCTGTTTTGGTAGATGTTTGATCAGAGCCTCCGAGTATGTCTTTGTGTGTTTATGTGTATGATTTGAGGTTGTGATGGTACTATGTGAGACTGGGTCTATAGTGTGTGTGGTAACCTTCTCCTCCTGACTGGTCTTGCCAGTCCTATGTTGAGAGAGCTCAGCCTCCAGTTTGGCCGTATAGTTGCATCTCTCGCATGTATTTGTGTTTTGTGGGAGGAGGAGAGGGTTGTCTGTGTACATGAGGCAATTGTAACATTGCCTCAATATTCCCAGGTTCACCAGCTGAGCAGGAGAGGACACTAGCAACTGATCCCTCGACATGCTAGAAGGACTAGACAAAAACTTTAAAAGAGATTCCGGGACGTGGGTGACCGAGAAATGGGGGTTTGCCTTTTTGGGATGCTATCTATAAGAGTGCCGTATCAAGGTAATAAGTACTGTAGGAGCAAGTGCTAGGTTTAACAGATAGAGAATAGTCTACTTGTAGTCAAGTAGAGATGATCTTTTTAGTTATAGGATACGCTGATTAGATCAGTAGTATAGTTCAAGGAAGGTAGTTTTAAGGGAAAATTTGAAGAGTGGACTTTAGGTAGCCCGAATAGTTTAAACCTGCTGAACGGGCGCTGCCCTAGTGTGCAACAGTGGCAACTCCGCTAAATCTCGCTAATTGGCTAAAAGCGCTTAAAAGCCGCTTTATAGCAGTGGGCTGAAAAGACAGGAAATGACCCAAAATGGCCAATAGACTACAAGTTACTGCCTTAAACCACTCCTCTAAGGACAAACAGGCAGCTCAGTGCTCCCCACTCTCACTGGTGAGTAAAGAAACTTCCCCCTGACCAAACAAGGAAAATGGAGAAACACAGGAACCAAGACAAAGCCCAGGGATCAGCAAAATCTGGTCTCTGGAATACTAGTTAGGAAAGTATGGAAAACAAGGATATTTTTTTTGTTTTTTTCAAGTTTTTTTACAGAAAAGCAGAAAACACAATAAATGCTATGATTTTCGACTAAATGCTATCAAAAGCTAGTACACTTGAGTGTATTAGCCTGTAGTTTAACTTTTAGGCAAAACTTAAACTAGCAAGTGCAGTAAACAGTTTTAGCTTATAAACACAGTAAAAACATTGATAAAACAAGCAGAAACAGTAGTCGAAAGGCACAAAAAGTCGAAAAAAGCCAAGAAAAATACTTAAAATCTGGAAAGGTAGTCTTTTCTGGTCTCTGCTGCTAGAGGAACACTGCTGGCCACCACGAAGAGCTGTGCTGAGTTCTCAATAGCTGGAAAAGCCCGCCAAAACGCGCTTTATAGCAGGGGGCTGGAAAAGACAGGAAAGTGGTGGCTTCCCCTTTGTGGAGTGGGATAACTGTTGCTGTGCACCATTCAGTGGGCACAAAGCCTGATGCAAGGTTATTATTGAACATGGTACTTAAGTGGGGAGCCAGTTTGTTCTGAAATTCATGTAAAACGCAGCCTGGGATGCTGTCCGGTCCCATGGATGCTGTGTTTTTGGCTTTAGAGAGTGTAGCTTTTACCTGCAAAGTTGTGATTACAGGAACTCTGCATTCTTCCTGTATAGATATAGGCCCTTTAGGGGGTGAGAGGCGGGTAAAGTTAGCACTGAACCTATCTGCCAGGATGTTGGCAATATCAGTTGGTTCTATAATTTTCATGCCTTTGTGCTGTAACTCAGAGCAGATATGGGTGTTGGCATCAAGATTCTTTACATAGCTATAGAATGTTTTGTGGTTGTCCTTGGAATAAGTGGCGATTTTGTTTTCGTAGCTAGCTTTGGAGGATCTTATAAGGGATCTTAGCTTCTTACTGAAGCTGACCAGGGAGCTCCTCCACTCATGGGAGTTTACTCTCTTTTGCAACAGTTTATTCCTTCTGTTGTACAGTTTGTTTATGGCAGGGGTCCACCAGTTTGGCTTCCCTTTTTTGGAGGATAGCGTCTTGGTTCTGTTTGGGATAGTATGATCCATGCACTCATGCAAATGCTTATAGAGTGCATTTGTGTAGGATTCAGCAGTTGTAACTGTATTGTCCATCTGCATGGGTGTCATGAAGTTTGCCACTTCTGTCTTAAGAAACATGAAGTTGGCTTTGGAGAAACTTTTTACTGTGGTTTCCTTAATGGGGGGTGGGGGCGGGATGTGGATATCAAGGGTGATTAGCTTATGGTCGGATCGGACCAACGAGGAGTTGACTTCAGGTGGGGAACACCGGTAACTCATATTGGTAATGACTAGGTCTAGGATATTGTTGCTGCTGGTGGGGGTGTGGATAAGTTGATCCAGGGCATTGGAGTTTATGAATTCCAGAAAGCGTTGAGCTAAGAAGTTGGTACATGAGTAGTTTTCCCAGTTAATGGTGGGGTAGTTGAAGTTGCCCATTATTAGGGTGTTTGGTTGAACCCTAATATTCTCCAGTACCTCAAGAAAAGAGGAGTGGGAATCCTGGGGCATGGTGGGGGATCTGTAGCAAGCTACAATTTGGATTGCTGTTTTGCCCAGAGTTAGTTGCACTTGGATAACCTCAGATGGATTATGCTAAGCAACTAGCCTGGAGGTGTGGATATCCTTAATGAATATGGACACACCTCCACCTTTGGTGTTTCAGTCCGGGTTACATGGCCGAAAAGTATGGTATGAGTTATAGCCTGGTAGTGCAGGGGTGCTCTCTGGAGCCTTGAACCAGGTCTCAGTCACTGCACAGATATCGATGTTCTCCATTTTAAGGAGTGCCTCGAGTGAGTGCATTTTGAGATTTAGACTTCTAGCATTGAGTAGCATTACCCTCGGTTTTTGTTTGCCTGTTCCTGTTATGGTGGTGAATTTGTTATTTGAACCTTGCCTAAAAAAGGCATTATAGGGGCAGAAAGAGCCTTAGCCAGTATCTGTAATCCCAGGGGCGACAGGTGCAGGCCATCTGTGGCAAAGCATTGTGGTCTGTCGACCATGTCATCCCAAGCAGACAGATACTGGATCCCCTTAGAATGACACCAGAAGCTTAGCCAATTGTTGAAGTCAATCATTTTGTCCTTGTACTGCGGTATCATTCTGGGTGATGGCAGAATGCTACACAGGGCTAGGGTCATACCTGCCTGGGCTACAAGATTGATGAGCTCTTCCATGTCTCTTTTCATGTAGTCCAGGGAGGTACGTCTCAGGTCATTCACACCAACATGGACAATGACAGAGTCATATTTGTACTTGTTGTGGAGTGACCTGAGTGACTTGGTTATGTGGCGGATTTTGGCACCTGACAGGCAGCTGATAGTAACCTTCTCCTCGTTTAGCCTGCTGAGTGGGACATCAGTGTGCCTGACACCAGGTTGGGAGGGTGGCCTAATGGTTAAGGTGTTTGCCTTACAAACACAAGATGCAGGGTTTGAGTTTCACAAGGGATAATTGGCTAAGCTTAAAATGGCTCGCAAGAGCAGTTAGCTTAGTAGTAATCTATGAACCTATGAACTATAGAGTCACCTATGGCTAGTGTGTTGGGTACGTTGTTTTGCCTTATTGGCTGTGGTTGAGTGGCACACTGAGTCTGTGGGCTATGTGCCATTTGGGTTGTGTTGGGGGATGGAGGTTTCTTGCGTTTCTGCTTTGGAGGTCTCTGTTGCTTAGACAGATTATTATTGAGAGCCTCTGTGAATGTTTTTGTGTTACTATGTGTGGATTTTGGTGGTGTAGATTTAGTGAGACTATGTGATGAGTGTGGTGTGGTGCAAATGTTTACCTTCTCCTAGTGACTGTCAAGTTCAGTCTTGGTTGGAGAGAGCTTTACCTCCAGTTTGGCTAGATAAGTGCATCTCTCACAGGTTGTAGTGTTGGGTGGTAGGAGGAGAGGGTTGTCTGTGCACATGAGGCAATTTCTACATTGCCTCAAGATGCCCAGATTCATCAGATAGACAGGAGAGAACACTGGGAGCTGACCCTTGGACATGCCTGAATAAAAAAATATTTTCCTCTAGATAAGTGATGAAAGTGAGTACAAGAGCTGTTTTTCTCTAAGCAAGTGAGAAAAGTAAGTACAAAAACTTCTTTCCTCTAGGTAATGAGGAAGATCGAGTGCTATAGTAATTAGTACCTTATTTAGTGCTTACAAGTTCTGAACAAGTGCTGAGCATGAATAAGCAAATTTAAGTGCTAAAACTAAGAATCTGTATCTGCACTAGACGAGTTACAGGACAGAAACAAGTGCAAACGCAGGCTTTCAAATCAGAAAGTTGAGAGAGATGGAAGAGATTGCCCAAACGGCCAATAACTACAATTTCTGGGCCAGAACCACTCCTTATGTGGTAGACAGATTACCTAGTGCTTACCACTCCCACTGATAAGCTAGAAGGCTTCCCTCCAACACAGACAGGCTTAGGGGGCTCAGAAGCTTACATACAGTCCTGGCTACAACAAATCTGTATCTGGAACACTAGTTACAGGAAAGGTAGGAAACAGACTTACAGTTTTTTTTTATTTTTATTTATTTATTTTTTTTACAGAAAAGTAGCAAAAACAGTAGTAAAAACAATTCACATGCAGTGCAAGCTAGCACACTTGAGTATGTAGCAATATTAGACCAAACACAGTTTAAAAAATGCAATTAAATTAAAAAGGACTAAAAGCAAGTGCAGAAAGAGTTTATTAGGTAGAATGTGGTAAAGAGATGGGACTGGGGAAGTGTCCCAGATCAAATCTACAGTGGGGCGGGCAACTGCAAAAGCCACCAAATTTAAGTTTCAACAGAGATCTAAGCAACAACTAACAGTACAAACTTTAAAACCAAAAAAATATACTCAGATCTGTATATTTTCAGATCAGTCTCTCAGAACAGTGAGACAACAGTTTCAACAGAGATCTAAGCAACAGTTAACAAACTCTATAACCAAAAAATATATACTCAGCTCTGTATATTTGCAGATAGTCTGGAAGGCAGTCTCTCAGAACACAGGTTCCAGCAATTATGTGTTTGACAACCACCTACTATAAATCCGTACATCATGTGGGCGTAGTCCCTTTACCTTTCCTGTGTGCCTATCATGTTTTGTCTGTCTACCACACAGGTCCTGTGTCAGATATTTCACTGGCAGTGTGTGTGTGTGTTGAGTGCTATCAGTACATGGCTACATCCATTTATGTTTCTAACCCCAATTCCCTGGCTAAGGGTATGTTGCAGACTATCCTGTAACACCAGCGACTTGCTTAGTGTATGGCAACAGTTTTCCACATATAGGCCTGTATTCCAGCCTCTGTCCTCCACCTACATACCAGGCTTTGCACATATGACATGCTGTCAGGGGTTGTTCTGTAGTGGGCTGTGTGTATATCACACTGCCATTGCTGCCATCAGTCCACTGCTATTGTATCCCCCACACATACGGTGGGGCTGGGGCCATATATGTGTAGACTTCACCTACACAATACATGTGTGTGCCCTTATGCACTCCAGAGGCCAGTGTATGTAACAGTGGTATATGGCTCTGTATTATTGAGTCTAGGGGGGATGCACCATAAATAACCTAGGCTGTTAGAAATTGTGGGGGTATCAGGGGTGAGTTGCCTTAAGGTATCTGGATGCACAGTACAGTATACTTCACCTATATTTACATTACTCACATAAATTGGGTTACTACAGGCCTACTGCCTCCTGCCATACAGACTGTTCTGTTTGTCAGTGTGTTTGTGATGGTGTCAGTTATGCCTTGTTATGTAACAGTTACATCCCATTTGGTCAACTGAAGTCTTTACCACCTAGTGATTTTGTACAGAGTGTAGATAGAGGCTGCTGAACTATACACCTGCATTACATACTGTTGATTGTTTGGTATCCTGTGGCCCAGTCTGTCTTTACTGTTGTACAATTTGAAGACCTTGGCCTGGACAGCAACAGTTGTGAACCTTTCCAGACTACTGTATTAGTATAACTGTTTCACAGCTGCATTACTCTGTTTATATGGATGTCAGTGTCTGAACAGCTATATCACATGGCATATAGAACTGTAATAGTACACAAATAAAGGTTTTCCATTTCTGCAAACCTGTGTATGGTGTTCTTTCCTATGACCTCTCTGTGGGTATATGTTGCAGGCAAGGATTGGGTGGCCCATACAGTGTCCATTTGTTCAGGTGTGAACTGTAGGCATAGTGGCTGTTCCATATTGTGTGCACCTTCTACATATGTATCTTACTGAACATATCTCTGCATGTGTATGTGTAGTCACATGTATATCTATCTATCTACATATATATATATATATATATATATATATATATATATATATATATATATATATATATATATATATGTATATCTGTATCTGCATATATGTGTCTGTGTATATGTATCCTGGTAATGTTGATAGCATCCACATTTTATATTTCCTATGCGAGCCAGACCCGCTTACTGCTGCTTAAAAGTGCTTACTCCCACTTACCCCCATGCTAATTTCTTTAAAAGAAAAGAAAAAGAGGTTGATAGGAAAGTGGTAAAAAAGGGGCACAAAGATGGAAAGACAGTAGGGAAAATAGCTAGGGATGTGCAGGAAGGGTGTAGGGAAGGTCCATAGCTGCCCATTTCTTCTACAGCAACAGCTGTGCATATACAATGAATTTGGAGTTAGAGTTGGACACTCAAACCCCTGGGTGGGGGTGAGGACAACAATAATTCATTGTGATGTCAATTAGACCAGATTGGGTGGGGGTGAGGACAACAATAATTCATTGTGATGCCAATTAGACCAGATTACATGTGTCCAGTGGACACGTTTGCGAAATGGGCAACTATGTTTGGGGCGAGATTTTTTTGTGGGAACAGATTGCCCTTTTTCTTTTTTTTTTAGGTGAGAGTGGGATGTTGGGGAGGAGTAGTAGGTATATTTGGGGAGATAGGTTGGGTAGGTCAACAGACAAGACAAACAAGATGCATACAGGGGCGGTATATGACACATGTGGGGGGTAAACACTTTGGAAGGGGAGGGATGTTTGGAAGTCACAAGCTCATGAGCCCCCAAACAGTGGGACTGAGGTTCCCACCCATGGGCAGTCACTACTGCACCTTCACAGCCCCAAAGGTGGCTGTGCTGGGGGCTGGGTAGGAGGGGCAGGCTCACCCTCTAATTGTGCCATGTAGTCCTCAAGCTGGAGTAGCTGGTCTCGAATCTCCTTGTCGAGCTCCCTACGCACCACGGCCCAGACTTGACAGTGGGTGACAGGTACCGCTCCACCCCCGCTCCCAGGGGGGGCCGAGCCCCATCCCCTGTGGTGGTTCCACCAGAAAGTGGTGCAGGGCCAACGGAGGAGGAAGTCCCAGGCTGGGCCTCAGATGTGCTGGTGCCCGGTGCCATGGCCAGCTGAGGTGGGATAGGTGTGTCCACTGGGACCAGCCTTCCCATATGAGCTATGGTGTTGCAGTTTTAAGAAAGATATCAGTTAGTAATAGTCAACAGCATTCAGGATTAGTTATAACAGCATGCAGAGGTATTCCCATTAACCCAAGACACCAGATTTACAACAGCTGCAGAGTGAGGAGAACACATGCATATATGGGACAACAGTGGCCATTACAACAGCATGCAGGTTTCATTGATGGCAACAGGCCACCAATATGGGAGTATTTTAACATGGCACATGCATAGAAAAAATGTGAATATTTATAAACCAATAGGGCATATGTCCCAACAAAAGTTTGGAGTGTACACGTACCCACTGAGGTGTGTAATTAGGTTATTGTTGCACATATGGTGGTGGTGAGAGAGAGAAGTCAATTAACAACTAATATATCTCTGTAGTTTTCACAACTTTCTTGGTCACTGCAGTGATTTGTCCCTCACATGTATTATTACACCAGCCAATGGCCTTACTTTGTGCAATGGTATGTTTGTAGATTAGTATATACATGGACTGTGTCTTACATATAGTTTACACCTCTTGCCTGTTATAGCTGTTGAGAAAATGATTAACACTACCTGACAATTTCTACACATACTCCCAGATTCCATGCTTGTAGACAAGTATATAAGTGAGCTGTGTTGTACCTACAGTATGCACCTCTTACCTGGTATAGCTGTGGAGAAAATCATTGTTAACACTACCTGACAATTTCTACACATACTCCCAGATTCCATGCTTGTAGACAAGTATATAATTGAACTGTGTTGTACCTACAGTCTACACCTCTTTCCTGGTATAGCTGTGGAGAAAATCTTTGTTAACACTACCTGACAAATTCTACACATACTCCCAGAGGCCATGCTGATGTTATACACATACCTAACAATCTGTTATTGCACACACTCTGGTCAAGGCTTGACAGGATGCAGGTGTTAATGTGACATATTTTGAGAATTGCTGTCACACTTTGGGTGAGATGCTACAATGACAGGTTTATTTTCATATACATTCTCTATGTACAGGTCTGACTATCAGTTATATGTCAGTAAAAGCTGCCTACATTTCTTGGATCATCACACTGATTTGTCAGGGGAACAGGTTACCGGGCAGCAGATTTGAGCCATTTATCTGGACATGCCAGAACAGTTGAGGGGTATGACTATGCATACAGCTTACTACCTGAACATTCTGCCACAGTCTGTACAGTTAATGGTTATGATTATACTTACAGCCAACTAACTGAACCTTCTCACAAACTCTGTACAGTTGTGGGGTATGATTATGCATACAACTTACTATCACTCCCAGGATTCAAACCCCTGCTTTGTGTGGTAAAGATATTAGAGTTGACATCACAGTACACTGTGCTATTAGGGAATTGGTGTGAAGCATTCCAGTGTTTTCTGTCTATGTCTCCCTCAGTTATACAATATGACTGACCTCTTGGGACTTCCAACATTGTTATACTGAACTTCCTACACATTTTATCTTCGTTCAACAGTGTGGGTAACACTGCTTAATACACCAGTATTATTTATAGAATGCAACACTACAAAAACATATGAAAGCGGAATGTAAACAAGCACTCCAGCGGTTATACTTTTATTCACAAGATATTACACCTTTATTTACACACAACCTATATGACAGTTTCCTGCCATATTGTCTAGTTTATTCAGTACATTCCATACACAATACATTTTTATACTGGTACAACACTTTCTAGAATTATTATATTTATTTGTTATGACAGTACACACAAGATTATTACTAACCTGCCTCATGATGTAGCCTTTGCAACCTAGCAGCATGGGCTTGCTGGTTCGCAGCCCACTCATCTGCAGCTGTCAGGGAAATACAGTGATATTTAACCATTACCTATCCATAGTATACACAAGTTAGGCAATCATTATCTACATAGTAGAATGAGTACTTACTCAATGCTGGGGCATCAGCCATCTGCCTTAATTCTTGGATCCACTGCTCCAAGAGATCCCGCCTCCGCTGCTTCAGGTCAGCATGGTGATGCCTGACCTGCTCACCAGTCCGGGGGATACCAGTGGCACTGGTGTGGTCACGGGCGAGGCTGTCCCAGGCATCCACTTTATACTGAGAGCCTTGGTACTGGCCCTACAGTAGTCTCTTCTCATGGTGTTTTACCAGGAGCCATACCATGAATCTGGGTTCCTAGATGCCCCAGCACTGCACTCAAAATCGAGTGCCTTCCCCAACTCCAGCCATTCTGCCTATAGTAGGGAGCTGCAACCAGTTATGGAAAGTACTTGTGCCTGTGGGGTTTAAATACACCCGATTTTCCACACTTTTCCATGACTGGACAGTTTTGAAAAGGCTAAGCTATGGGCACACCTGCTTACCTAATGTTGGCATTGCTTAAAGGGGTATACCACTGGGCAGATTGAGTTAGCCAGCCTACACATTGCTTACACCAACTAAACTGAGCTGTGCAATGCTTAGCATTGCTTCATATTCAATTTGCATTATATTTTCCTTTTGGCATTGATTTATTATTCGTTACATGTTATATATGTGTCTAGTATCTGTGATTCATGTGTATGTACACTGTATGGGGTCCTGCGGACTTCAACACTTTATTACAAGAACACCTCACATCTGGTCTTCTTACTGCAGTACTCCAGTTCACACATGTCCTCAGAAGGGGAAGCATCAGAAAACAAAACAGTTACAGTGTAATTGATGACAGAATGATTCAGAATAATGGAAGTACCATCCAAAACATTTTTGATTTGACTAGTACAGTAGAGAAAGTACATTGTTTTCAAAAAGACCCCCCCCAATTCACAAGCAAACTAAAATGACCCAGCAAATTACATTTTGTGCAGTTCACAGTACAGTTTTTAGCAGTATGCCCTTTCTCTTCATATTGCATGTAGCATTTTATATCAAATATTAATTACAAGCTGAGCCACAAAAACGTATCTTAGACTGCTCCAAATATCTGACCAACACTCTTTTACCTTAATATTGGCAATACATGGAAAATGAACTAATTTAGGATCCCATATTTTCAAAGAAGGTTTAATTTCGTGTCCTATATAAGCATTTTGTGCAGTATGAACTACTTCCTTTTTTGCTGCACAGAATGTTTGCATCACTTTATAAAATGATTATATTTACATTGTTTCTGCAGTGACACCTTCTTGCAGGAGACATATCTGCAAATTTTTGTTAATGTGCACATTTGTCAAATAATTTACCTGGCACAGCATTTTCTTCAACATTACTATATTAGCAGAGAACAGAGTTTTGTCTTGTTGGCTTTAAGTACTAATTGAAAGAGGTAGTGATAGTATTGTTCAGTTTCTTTTTTGTGAAGTCCATTTAGTTAAAATTGCAGGATTATGTAATGTATATTCCCATTTCAAATGTTAAATCAGAGCCTGTATATCTATATCTATATCTATCTATATATCTAACTATATATATATATATATATATATATATATATATATATATATATATATATATATATATATATATATATATATATATATATATATATATATATATATATATATACACACACACACACACACACACACACACACACACACACACACACACACACACACACACATATATATAATATATATATATATATATATATATATTTCTTGTTATATAACATATTTACATGGGTATTCCACCATAGGGGACTGTCTTTAAATTTCTAAATATAAATGTTGATAGTTTAATTTCCATAACCAGGTATTTGAGGTACCATCTGTTCTGTGAAGGAATAGGAAGTCAAAGAAAGTTGGATAATTAATGGCTGAAAAAAGTCACCAAGGTAGTAGATAGTGGTTATACAGAAAATAAATCATATACAGACCTTCTGGAGTAGAACACAGAGACAGGTTCATAGCTGCATAAGACCACAAGGACTTTTTTAAACATAGCAATTCATTCCAAATATACAGGTTTTGGTGCACTAAGGTTATTTTAAGGCATATATGCAGGCTAGGGCTTGGGCGTTGAAGCATTTACAGGCTGCCTTTTTCCATTAGATATTTAGGTGTGAGACCAGAGGTGAATTTCTGATTCCCCATCCATTGATTTAGGTTACTAATATATTGGGTTAGGGAAGAACTCTGCTTTACATGGATTAGAAGCCTTTTCCAGAGAATGGGTAATCTCTGAAACAAATACCTGGCCCTCAAACATGTCCGATTTGTTCTTAGACTGGGTGATTCTAATGCTTTTTTTTATGGATATGCAGAAGATCCAATAGGTCAGATTGCAAGGATGCCTTTTGTACCCGACATAGATCAACTTTTCAACTGT
This sequence comes from Protopterus annectens, assembly GCF_019279795.1. Lineage (NCBI taxonomy): Eukaryota > Metazoa > Chordata > Ceratodontiformes > Protopteridae > Protopterus > Protopterus annectens. The sequence continues at coordinate 148,554,892 of NC_056730.1, forward strand.
CTGCAGGAGATGAGTATAGGGATGGAGTTTTGAGATGACCTGTGTAGGACATGTGGTTTATGGCCTATATCCTTTTTGTGAGAAATCTCTGTGGACATTCCATTTGTTGCATATGCCTGGCCAGGTACATACCAAAGGGGGCATTGTATTCAATGACAGATCTGATGAGAGATGAATACAGTGGAATAATGACTTCTTTGGACCTAGATGCCATACTCTTGGTTATTAGTTGTGCAACATAATATAATTTTCTTACTTCCATAGACACATGATGTTCAAATGTTAGGTCACATTCTGCATGCATCCCCAAATCCCTGACTTCTGGGTTGACTGTCAGGGTTGTGTTATCAATGAGGTTTATTCCTGGGGTAGCCAACTTCCCAAAATATACTATTATGTGTTTCTTGACTTTACGTTTTAGACAATGTCTCTGGCAGAAGTGATTTGTCTGTGTTAGCCCTTCTTGGAGGATAATTTGTGTCTTGTGGTATTCTATGACTGCACCAAGCTTGTAATCAACTGTAATCTCAGTCAGCCAGAGGCCCTTGATATTGACCTTAACTTCAGAGAAGTAGATGCCAAAAAGGAGTAGATCCAGCACAGAGCCCAGAAGAACTCCACTAGTGCAGGCCTCTTTTGCAGATGAACTCCTCTATCCTAACTTCTTGGGTTATATCTTGGAGCCAACTAGCAATCCAGCATATGACATTGGGTTTATACTCAATTTGGTGAGATGGTCTACAATGTATGAGTGGGGTATTGTATCAAATGCCTTGGTCAGGTCATGGTAGGAAGTATGCTCCATTTTGCCCTCATCCGTTGCTTTGGTGACCTTTTCAAAGAAGTCCTCCAGGTTAAGTAGGCATTATCTGTACTTGAAGAAACCATATTGGTTTGGATGCAGTGTTTGAAGGTTTCCTATGTCATTGTTATCAATTCCAGATAATCCTTTCCATGACTTTACATATGAGACTAGTCAGACTTATGGTTTTGTAATTACTGGGGTTCATAGATGGACTGCCCTTGTCCAGAGGGATGACCATTGTAGTTTTCCATTTGCATGGCACAAAGCCTGTCTGGAGACTATGGTTAAATGGTGACTCCAGTGGTCTTAACAGGCCATGTTTCATACTATTTAGGAGGCACTGGGGGATATTATTGGGACCCACTAATATTGTGTTCTTGGCCTTGGAGAGTGAATTGAAGACCTGATTCCAAGTGGTAGTTGGGGAGTTATGTTCAATGATTTTTTTACTGAGGAGTGGGCAGACTGTGGGCTGGGGTGGGAGATGGGAATAACATTGGAGCCAAGTTTGTCAGTTAGTAGATTTGCTATATCTTCAGTTTAGTGTAGGTTGCACCAATAAAAATTAGTTCTGTTCACTGCTGGCATAGGCAGCAGTTTTAGCAATGGATCCACTGGAAAGCAATGGATCCACTGGAAAAGGATTATAGTGGAATTTATTTAGGTCATCAAGTAACTAAAGGTTTGCTTTAGAGAAATCCCTAAACAGAGAGATATTTATAGGGGAAGTACCACCAGTTATAAAGGAAAAGGCCACTACTTTATGGTCTGATTTAAGAATACATGATGATGCATATGTGTGAGAAGTGGCCATATTTGTGAGGACTATATCAAGGATACTGGGCCCCCAAGTAGGATGGTTAGCTATCTGTCAAAGAGAATTAGTATTTAAAATCTCAAGGAAGTACATTCCAGATATTGTCTATGTAGATCAGCCAGTTTATTGATGGGCAGCTGATGCCCCCAGTAGAAAGGTGTTGAATGTAATAGGGATTCCATCCAAGGTATAAAGATAGATATCATGCTCAGAAGGAGGCATAAAGGGTATTCTACAGCTAGCTATGAAGTAGTAATTAATCTTACTTATGGTGATTTGGATACATGATGTCCCAAGAAATCATGAGGTGACAAATACTGATACTCCCTCACAACTGTCATTGGGACTGAAGATGTGATAGGCAGTACACAAAGGGACAGACAGAGTGTTTTCATTGTGTTGAAATCATGCCTCTGTAAAGACACATATGCGTTTGTTCAAGATTCAAGAGACCCTCATGTTTGGCCATTTTTTTTTTGTTAGGACTTCTGATATTGAGTAGAACTACATTAATGTGTTCCAAATTATAACTTACTAGGTTGAAATGTCCATCAGATGGGCAGAACAGTATGGGGGGCAGCAAAGTCTTTAACTAGAATGCAAAACATTGGTAAGGAAGGTGCACATGATCCCTGGTAAAGCAGGAAGGCTTGTCAACCATCTCATCTAAAGCTGAAACATACTGGATCCCCTGAGAAATGACACCAGCTACATAGCCAGTTATTATAGCCACTTATCCTATATTTGAACCTTAGCATCACTGGTAAAATACCACTCAAGACCAGTATGTTTCCTGCCTCAGACTCATGCATAGCAAGCTCAGTCATATCGTTCAGCATATCCCTTTGCATAGAACATCTAAGGTAATTCACCCCCTTGTGTACCACTGTCAGATTGTAATCATACTTGTCAGGATGGAGGGATATAAGAGTCTTTCTGGCATGCCAACTCTAACACTATTGTTATTCACCTGATGAGGGTGATGAATATATGCCTGACACTAAAGTCACTACTTACAAACACATTACCATGGTGCAAAAAATAAAATAAAAATTATAAAAAAAAATGTTAAACTGACAGAAATATGTAGGAGCAATAAAGTAATCCGTAAAAAGTGGCAAATTTAAAACAATACCTTTATCTAGCAGGTTAATGTGGTCTCTAACTAACTAGCAAAAGCAATGAGCAGCACATAGCCTCACCCAATGAACTGGGGTGGAGTAACTGTAATAGCTACAGATAATCCAAATGGATAATTCAAGTGAAGTAAATGTGGCATAAACAGATTCATGAAGTATCATAGCAGCAGTCAGGCATGTAATAAAAGTATGTCCCATAGATAATCCTGTGCTCTCTTGAGCAGTACTAAACAGCAGTAGATTTAAATGTTATAACAATACAGTTATTAGTTACAAGCAGAACTGCAGCAGCAGCAATAATCAAAAATTACAATCAGTAACTGAAATAATAAGTTAATTTGTTGATATATATATATATATATATATATATATATATATATATATATATATATATATATATATATCAGTAACAGGCAACACTGCGGTGTTATCTTACTTTTTGCCAGATGTAACAGTCTCAAACAAGGCACAGTACTACAGTATCATTTAAACTTAATAACACTGCAGTCAGCAGTACAAAATCAATAAGGTTCAACAGTGTAATGTTATTTAAATTGAATAACGCAATAAGCAGCAAAACAAAAGTACTCATTTTAGTAGACCATCGGGAAGAAAAAGTAAGATAAAGTCAAAAAGAGAATGATTTCACTGCGTGTAGTAAGGCAACAGTAAAAATCAGTACAGTAATGCAACTAAGCTGTGACAGAGAAGGCAATGAAATTTATATCATATACTGCAAGGATGAAGAGGGTGCCTTACATGTTGCAGGTTTGACTGCTACATTGGATATTTAACAGGATGAAAACAGGGCTGAACTGAACAAGCCTTCTGGCAGTAATGTTTATTTATTTATTTTTCCTTTGTTGCCCAGATTAGTCTCCCTTGGCTAGTAGCTTCTCTTAAAGGAAGACCCAATATGGTATTTATACTACTAGGAGGAATTTGTTCAGGGCATTGGGGAGCTTCCCCTGCTTGTTCTTGTTGTGAGTAGGACCCATTTTTGCATGAGCACTTCCTGCTTCCATTCCAGGTGCAGAGGTAGTCTGGAGAGAGAAGGATATCATTATGGAGTGGTGAGAGAAATGGAGGAGAAAGCCAATAATGAGACTAGAGAATGGATGCAGAATTCTGAGGAGATGTTTTAAAGAACTCTGTTTAATGGAGATGAGTCAGCAAATGATGGATATACAATTACAACCCTCCAGTTGGGAGGGTTATGGGATGACTTACTTAAAGAAATGGTGATGCAGAATGAGCCAGAAAATGAAGGAAACATGATATGGGGTGATATTATGCAGAAAATACAAAATGAAGTTGCAGAGACAATCCTGAAGAACAGTGGTGAGAGCATTTATATTTATTAACAAAGAGAAGTTTTGTGGCATTATATTTGAGACTGTTTTTTCAAACAAGAATTTTATTTGGAGAATATGAAGCAAAGAAAAACTGTAACATATGTAATCTTTATGTGATAAAAGCATTTAACAGGGAAACAAAAATCATGTACAGTTTCGAATAGAGGGTAAAGAGAGAGTTTCAAAGGACATTTGAAAACGTTATGTAAAGAAGTACTAGACACTGGAAAAGTTTATAATAAAAGGGGTTTGTGAACTGCCATGTGGGACTGTAATATTGTGTTAAAATTAGAAAGTGAAAAAATTATACATATACCAAGCATGATACACGTGGAGGGGAAAAGGGGTGCTGTAAAATACTGGGAACAAACCAAAACATGTTTTCTTGTGGAAAAGAAGGACATTTAATAAGGAATTATGACAGAAGAAAATGTTATATTTGTGGAGAAATGGGTAATGATACAAAAAAGGTGTGAACTGAAATGCTATAATTGTAACATGACTGGATATTTATGGATGACTGTAAAAGTGAAAATAAAAGTAAGGAAAAAGAAAGAGAAGAAAATGAGCAAACAGAAGAAATTTTATAACTAGTAGAAATAGAGAAAATAGATGAAGAAAATAAACAGAATGTAGAAGGCTTTGAAATAAGAGATGAAAAAGATATAAACTGGGAGACAGTAAAAGATAAAAAAGAGTTTTCTTGGTAAAATGGAAAAATACATAAAAATAAACTTTAAATGGACAAGTACAAAAGAAAAACAGACACAGAATGGATGAATGTTTAACTGAAAATGTTTAACTGAAATGTGTACCACAGATTTATATTTTCTATATTATGTATTTGTATTTTTCTGAAGCTTTTCTCCCCAGGACCTCATTGAAAATGGGCTCTTTGTGGCCCAATGGACTATCCTGGAAAACAAACGTCAAATAAATAAATAAATAATGAAAAAGAATATATACAGCTAATGGTTGGAGGTTGGTATAATGGTTAAGGTGTTTGACTCACAGACACAAGGTGCAGTGTTTGATTCTGACTTTTGGGAGGGAATTTGGCTGGGCTTACAATGCCCATTAATGCAGCTAGCCTAGTAATTAGCTATAAAGCCATGAATCAAAGGAAAATTAAATTTTAGAGTGATTTCTATTAATGTGAATAGTATTAAGAATATAGTAAGAAGAATAAGTATTTGGAGTGGTGTAATACAGGTGATGTAAATGTAATTGTATTACAAGACACAAGGCTTTTAACAAATCAAGAAAGATTATAAACAGAGAAACTATGGGTTGGAAAGATCGTCTGGAATCTGGGAAGTGAAATATGATCTGGAATGGCCATATTCTGTAGAAATACAGCAAACATGAGAAGTATAAACATTGTAGATTTAAATTGGAAAGAACAAGTATATAGAATTATAACATTATATGCTTATACTAATTGTAAAGAAAGGGAAAACTTATTTAATCAGGTTTTAGACTATGCAGTGATAAATATGAATATTATAATATCAGAAGACTTTAATTGTGATTAAGAGGCAAGCGTGAAAAGAAAGAAATGATATAAGAAATATATTAGAAGTTATAAGATGTGACAAGTTAAAACTTTGAAACAAAAATTCATTGACTTACAAAAGGTGTATGCATAGAACTGAAATAGATTATTTTATAGAATCATTAGGTTTAGTGATAGGAGAAGGGGAGGTAGTTTAAACAGGATTTTCTGATCATCTTGTAATATGGCTAGAGATAAAGGTTAATGAGGAATATATAAAACCACAAAGGAATAAAAAGGGTAAACAAGACAGCATGGAATAAAGAAGGAAGGAGATTAGTAATACAGTTATGGAAAGATCATAGTACTATGAGAACATTTTATAAAAATTGAATGGTGGATGATATTTAAGAAAAATATCAAAATGTTTTACAGTGGGAATATGATCCGAGAAAAGTAGAGAAAGAAACATATAAAACAACATATAATGATGAATTGGAAGATTTAGAACATGATAGAAAGTACTTTGACAAAGAAAAATAGTTAGTTGAAAGAAATCAAGAAAAAATACATGAATTGTTATTTAAACAAAGTTATTTTTACAAGTAAAAAGAGAAGTATGGTGTTACTTAAGCAGATTAGTAAAGGAAGATGGTGGTATAAAGAGGAAAATAAAAATGTAAAAGTAATAGAAATGACTCAGGAAAATTATTAATAGTGTAGTACAGTATGTACAAAATAGTTTAAAGGAAAAAGAAGGTAGTGGAAAAACATGGAAAGGGAAAAAAAGTTAATAGAAAATGAGAACAAGGTATTGGAAAATAAGATTTCTTTATATGAGCAAGATAAATTATTAGGACAAGTAAATGTAGACTGGGCTGCAGGACCAGATGGATTAGGGTGTGAAGTGTATACAAATTTAAGGGATTAGCAAAAAATTGTTTAAAGATTGTGAATGAATGGTTAAATGAAGGTTTTATGTATAAAGAATTATGTTGTAGAAGATCGTATATACAGCATAAAGGAGAAGGGTTGTCAAGATTTATTAATGATAGAGAAATTTTGGATGATATTATGAATGTAAAAGAAGAAGCAACAAATCAGGGTAGGAGACCTTAATAAGACATTTGATACAATTGGACATGAAATCTTATGGGTAATAATGAAGGAATATAATATAATATAATATAATATAATATAATATAATATAAGTGAGAAAGTCAGGAAATTATATATGTCAGCATATAGTAAGGATAAAGTAAAGATTCTTATAAATGGCTTGTTAAGCCAAGAGGTGCATATAAAGAGTGGTATAAGACAGGGATGTCCAATTAGTTGTATACTCTTTGCATTAGTTATGAATGTGATAATATTTGAAATAAATAACAAAATGAAGGAGGTGGGGTATATAACATCTGATGGGATAAGAATTCCAGTCCTCTTAACATAAGCATATGACATTATAATAATTGTAAAAAATAAAATTTGGATAAAAGAAGTAATAATTTGCACAAATGAATATCCAGAGGTGATTTAAATAAAAAGAAAAGTAAAGGTTTAGGTGATGTGGTAAAGATAGGGAGTATGTATTTTACAATGAATTAAATTTCTGTGTTAGGCATACAATTTGGGAATAAAGATGTAAGTAGAATTCAACAGGGAAAAAAAACAATAGAAAAAAATAAAACAAACCTGTCTTTTCTGGAGATCATATAAATTATCTTTCATAAAAAAGGCTTATTTGATAAATTCAGCACTTATGAGAAAAATAGCATACTTAGAAAATGTATATATGTTGCCAATATTATTTTACAGGGTTAGTTTAGAACCTCATAAATATGAAAAAAAAATGCAAATATTTTTTTTTCAATTTTATGGGGTTCTAAATTAAACCCAGTAAAAAATGAGTTTTATATGTAAATAAAGAGGAAGCAGGTTTTGGGTTAATTAAAACTCTGCCAGGGATGGTCCCATGCCCCGCTGCAAAGGGAGGAGGGTGGTCACCCCACCCTGGTGACCAGAACAGGGAAACCAAGAAGCCTCATGGAAATTCAAACTCATTCACTCATATCTGGGGCAACTGACACACCAGCACTGGGGACCCAGGGTGCTGATGAGAACTACTGGCCAAAGGAAATTCATTACACTGAAGTTGAAAACCCATATTGCCAATGAAACAATGATGCTGTACTACTCTGGCAGTGAGAAGCAAGAGGCTGGTGTTGGGTTTATGATGGATAGCTGGGCTGCAAGAAGCATAATCACTTTACAACCAATATCAGATCACTTGACAGCACTCACCATTGATGGTACCATAAAGACCCACATTCTGTCCATCTACTTTCCAACAGAGACAAGTCCAGACCCAGCCAAGGATGACTTCTACAACCATCTCCAATAAATGGTAGATTTGATTCTGCAGACCGAGATGATCATCTCAGTATGAAACAATGCCCACATCAGTGAGGACAGGTCTGGTTGGGAAGGAACGATGGGTAAATTTGTCCATGGGAACATGAATGATAATGGTCTGCACCTTCTGTTCTTTGCTGCATCAAACAATTTCATTGTGGGAAATAGCCATTTCCAGCATCCCTGCAAATACCAGTTTGCATGGCAAAACCCATCTGATGAGGAGTTAGTCATATTAGACTACATCTTGGTCAACTCCTGCTTCTGATCATCACTCAAGGATATCTGTGGTATGCGAGGACCTGACTGTGGCTACGATCATTACCTCATCCATACCATGGTGAACTTTGCTTACAGCATGTAAAACACATGTTACCTATGCCAGCCAGGCTGGACTGGAAGCAACTGATGGCCACCGCCTGCAAACAGGAATTACAGACTCCACTGTCAAACTGCAAAAAACCTCCAATGAAAAAAATATAAAAACAAACTACTCAACCAGGAAATAGAAGCTGCACCACAATCAAAATAAGAAGAACTTTTAATAAAAAACTCTGGCACCTCCGCACACAAACAAGCCTTCCAGGGGTCAATCACAATCAATTCACTGTCAAACTGGTTTGCAGCATTGATCCAGATGGAGGATGTGGATGAGGCAGAAAAGCAGACATCAAACTCCATCATAGAATATCCCACTCCCTACCAGAACTGCAAAAAGTCACACAGGAAGAATTTTCTTCTATTGAAACTTGGTTATCCAATGCCCAACTAATACTGAACCCAAACAAAACAAAATTACTAATCTTCCAACCTACCAAACTTACCCTAGACAGCTCTCACTTTAACATCACAGCAAAAGACAACACCACCATCCATCCTACAGAACACACAAAATTACTAGGAGTAGAAATAGACAATAAACTGAACTTTGACATTCACATTTCCATGACCATTAAAAAGTGCACAAAAAACTAGGAGCATTATATAGAAATCAGCAACCACTTACCAAAGCAGCTAAAATTTCGGTAGCAAATTCTCATCTTATTTCTACCCTACTCTATGCCTCTCCAATATTTACTAACCTTAGACAATGTGATTTAAATAAGCTCGAAACCTGCTACAACAAAATCGCCAAATTCGCCACAGGAGCTTCCTACCGTACTCACCACTGTCTCTCACTAGCAGAACTGGGCTGGCTGGAGCTCCCCCACCTCCTTCAATGGTACCAACTCACACTTGCCCACAAACTAATAAACCAACCACTAAAAGTCCCATCCCTCCAGAATCTACTCCAACCCTACATAACCATGAGACCACTAAGATCCAGCCACAAAAACCTCCTACAGGTCACAAGAGCCATTAACTCTGCTGGAGAAGCATTATTCTCCTGCACTATAGCCAAACTCTGGAACTCCCTCCCATCCTCAATTACCTCTGTAACTTCTTGCACCCACTTTAAATCCTTACTAAATTCCCACTTCAAAACTTGCCAGATATGGCCTTGCAACCCCCCCTCTAATACCATTCACTCCCCCCATCTACTACCTCTCTCAGCCCCCTATCAACAACCTACTCTTAGCAAGCTTGGCTACTCATATTCCCAGCTACCTACCACATAATACTAACTTATTGTAGCAACAACTGCTAATGGCTGTTATATAACTCAAAAACAGTTTGTATCAATTGTTCACTGATGAATCTCAACTGCATTTTAACCATGTTTAGTATATGTCACCATATTTTAAAATTGTACTATGCTCTACAGCTGTTTTACATCTGTTTTCTTTTTGTCTTGCGTCCTTAACTGGACTAATGTCTATATTTCAATGCTATGCTTTTTTTAACTGTATAATGCAAATAATAATGTGGAGCTTTTCTCCCCTGGCCTCCGCTGAAAACGGACCTGTGTCCAGTCGGACTCTTCCCGGTCAACAAATGTAAATAAATAAATAAATAAATAAATGTGCCAAATCGCTATGCCCACCCATTTGCCACTTAATGCAACCATGCATAACTGATGAGTGCCTGGATCTTGTAGCTTAAAGGAAGCAGACAAAGCTGGTCAACTATGAATGATACTGGCAGTTCAATCGAGAAGTTTACCAGAGGCTGAAAACAGAAAGGAAAGCGTATTGGAGCCAGCTGGCAGCCGACTTTGAGGAGGCAGCATCCAGACATGAGTACTGCACCCTGTACAGCACCCTCAAATGATTGAGTGAGAAGACCAAACCCACCAGTGGCAACATCAAAAAGCAGATGGGACATTCGTGCACTCACTTTGTGAACACCTGAAATGTTGGAGGGAATTTGTGCAAGAGATTTGCAATCATGGCCCGCCTCATGGACCAGTGGTCAATCTGCCACTTATTGAGCTCCCTGAGGCCCCAATGACTGATGAAAAACCAACAGTCAAAGAGGTGAAATCAGATGTCAGAACATTGAGAAATGGCAAGGCACCAAGAGTAGATCAGGTCACCGTGGAAGTAATCAAGGCTGGAGGTGATATCCTGTGCCACACACTGATCAAGCTGCTATGTGTAAATATAAAGTGTCTATATCATGTCCATATGACGTTCGAATTTTTAAAAGTTCGATCATCTAATATAGACCCAATATATTTGTGTATCTATATATTTGTACATTTGTAAATATGAGTTATTTTTGTATATAAATGACTCCTGCACTTTTTGGTAGGTGCCATGGGTTTTCACATCTACCTGAGCTACCACCTACTCAAGTAGATTTGTCTTCATTTTTACATTTTATCTACAAAGACTGTACATTCAGGATTGTGGAACCCTTCATTTTATGCACTGCAGGGTCAGCAATTGATCACCCAAGTGTAGGAATAGAACCTACAACCTTTTGCACCAAGGATGAATGTGCTATCAGTTGTGCCACTGAAAAAGTATGTTAAGACTCTGTCCCATTGGAAGTGGCCATTCAGAATGCAGACAATATCCTGCACAAACTAGCCAATCAAAAACAAGCATCCCAATCCTTCATAGGAACCTAAGGTCATGCAGCTGTCAAGTAGAACGTACTACATTCACCTAAGGTTGGAACCATGCAAAATCAGTCTTAAGAAGCTGATTAAGTCTTTGTAGGGTGTTGAATCAGAACAAACTCAAAAGAAATTGGCTTGGTAATCCTCTCCTTCTTCTATGTTGTCTTCTTGTCTTTGGAACAGACACAAACACATATATAACATCTGCTATGCAGTGGCAATATCAACCTCAACCCAGGTCCAATAGCAAGTCCTACAAATCACCAGAATCAGCCTAAAACCAATACTAGACTAATTAAGAGAAAATCCAACATTCTAATAATAAATCATAACATAAGAAGCATCCTTATCAGAACCACTGAGCTCCATGCAACCATAGCATTATACTTACCTGACATTATCTTCCTCACAGAAACATGGCTTAAACCACACATTAAAAAAGAAGAAGTACTTCCCCCTGGTTATAGCATACTACGAAAAGAACGTACATCTGAACGAGGCGGTGGAGTCGCTCTCCTATATCAGAATAACATCAGTGTTGAACTATTTAACATAGACATCCCTGCATTTAATAACGCAGAGATCCTACTCGCTAAAGTAAGACTAAATACACAAAAACAGCTAAATATCTTAGGATAATATATCCCTCCAGGAGATAACATGAAAATCCTAGAATCTCTTTTCCAATGGACATCAGAACCTCCCCCATGAAACCATTATACTAGGCAACTTCAATATTGATTGGACCTCACTTAAATCACCCCACCCCTCAAATCATATTAACCTTTATGGATTCTCACATCTTATACAAACCCCTACTAGGGTAGTCAAAACCTCAAAAAAAAATCAGTCCTAGACTAGATTCTCACCAGTCGCTCATCTTCCACCCATAATTTTGGTACACTACCCAACACTCTAAGTGACCACCTCCCAACCTTCTTCATCAGAGACCAAACTAAACTCACTAGAACTAGCTCTCCTAAGCACATCAGATATACTACAAACGTCAGGGCTGACAACCTTAATACAGCCCATAAACATTTTAATTGGTCCCCTCTTTTAACATTTCCTTTACATGAAGCAGTTGAGTATTTCAACACCATCTTCTTAGGCTTTCTCAACCAACTTGCTCCACCAAAACAGATCTCCACTAAAACTATCTATCCCTCATGGCTTACCAGAGCACTAGGCAACTTATGAAGCAAAGAAACAAAGCATGGGACACCTGGCACAAAAACAAAACTACTCCTAATAGGCAAACATTCTTACAACTGAGAAACACTGTAAAAAAAAAACAAATCAGACGAGACAAACAAAAATGCTATAGTGAAATTCAAACTAAGCATAATACCAATCTACAAAAATCTGGGCTGCTATAAACAGTATTTTCCAACCAGGTAAATCACCAACTCCTCATCCAAGCATAGACACCACCTCTATAAACACAGCCACCCAATTCATTGAGTTCTTTACCAACTCTATATTAAAGCTGTCAACAGACCCACACTCCTCAGCCCCCACTATACTATATAACCCATCAAATAACCCTAACTCCTTCACCCTTCAACCTGTACCAACTTACACCATCTATAGACACCAAACCAAACTTAAACCCACCACTTTAGCAATAGAAAAACTACTTGCCATATTCCTACAAATAGCCGCCAAAGCCATTTCCTACCCATTCTCTATAATCATTAACAGATCAATCTCAGAACAAAAGGTGCCACTTCTCTGGAAAATCTCCTACATTATACCAATACACACAGGGGGTAACTCCACTGACCTAATAAACTACTGTCCTATAGTGATACTTTCCCCACTGGCTAAAATACTGGAAAATGTATCCACACTCAGGTCCTAACACATCTCCTCTCCTTGCTGAAACTCACACAGATTCCACCCCCACCATAGCACTCATCCATTTTTAGTAACCTAGTAAATATGCAACGCAACAACTAGTGTCTGCAGTTCATAGGTTAATACTAGGCTAACTGCCCTTGTGAGCCGTTGTAAGCCTAGCCAATTATCTCTTGTGAGACTCAAGCCCTGCACCTTGTGTTTGTAAGGCAAACACCTTAACCATTAGGCCACCCAAACCCAACAAGTTTTCCTTGACTTATCAAAAGCATTTGATACAGTCTCCCATACAAAACTAATATCACTCTCAGAATTAAAACTAACTACCCCCACTCTATTATGGTTTCAAGACATCTCTCCCAGTGCCAAGAAGCTGTTCAGTGGAAAAACTCCCTTTACCCCCTACTTCTTGTAAAACTAGGAGTACCCCAAGGATATCCTACTTTTCACTATATTTACAAATAATCTTCACAAAGCCATCCCTTAGCAAACCTGGTTCAATATGCTGATGACTCCACCTTAATCTGCTCTGCCACCACCTTCCAACCACTTCACATCATGACCCAAGAAGCCTTTACATCCATCAAAACCTGGCTAACCAACTCCCAGCTAATACTAAATCCTAAAAAGACCTAACTTATGCTCTTTCACCCTTCCAAAGCAGCATCACCTACTCCCCCGTTCTCTATTTCTGCACCAGATAATAACCCTATCTCCCCCATCACACAAACTAAATTACTAGGGGTCATTATTGACAATAATATGAAATTTGACAAACACATAGCTCATACAATAACCAAAATCAATAAAAAATAGGTACTCTTTACAGATGTAAAAACCTCCTAACCAGGAACAGTAAAGTTACCTTAGTTCATAACCATCTTCTCTCCATCTTACTGTATGCTTCTCCTGTCCTAATTAATCTAAACAAGAGCAATTTACAACAAAACAGCAAAATTCACCACAAACTCCTCCTACCGCACCCACCACTGTCAGGCCCTTAAACAGCTTTCCTGGCTGGAACTCCTTAACACCTGAGCTCTAAATCAACTTCTTCTAACTAATCAAATACTGTACCAGCCTGACAAAACTCCAGCCTTACAAGACCTGATCATCCTGTACTCCAGTAACCGAGAACTTAGATCCACTAACACGGCACTAATTGCAATCTTCAAAAGCCATCCCAGCTCTGGTGACTTCCTGTATTCTAGCAACATTGCCAAGACATGGAACTCCCTACCAGTACAAATCAGGCTACAACCTAACAAAATCATCTTCAAACAACAGCTTATTTCCTACTTGAGCAACTCCTGGACATGCAACTGCCTAGCACCTGGCTGACATATTCTAACTCCTTTCCTCTACCCACTATCCAACCTCCTCTTTAAACTCCCACAGATGCACTATATATTATCACACTTTACTTACCAACTCACTGTCGCCTACTCCTCACTGTCCCATCTATACCCACTAACTCTCCCCTAGACTAAGTTGAAAAGCTTTCCCTTAAAATGCCAATGTACCTCATATGAACTTGTCTATATTCTTCTTTTTTAGTGTTTCCTTTCTTGTCTTATCTTCAGTACATCTTCACAATTATCTCTACTAAACATACTGTATGAACAACAATCATATGTTACTACCTGCTATACTTTTAATTGTATGTCTAAACCACTATGCTTATGTAAATATCTTATGTTATCATATGTTATTATCTGCTATATTTTTATAACTGAATGTTTAAACCACAATGCTCATGTAAATATCTTATGTATAATATGTTAGCAATTTTTCTGGAACTTTTCTCCCTGGGTATCCGCTGAAAATGGACAGCTCTGTTGGACCTCCCGGTAAACAAATGTAAAATAAATAAATACACACACACACACACACACACACACACACACACACACACACACACACACACACACACACACACACACACACACACACACACACACACACACACACACACACACACACACACATACACACACACACACACACACACACACACACACACACACACACACACACACACACAGTCTAATACTAAAAGTTCTGTTATAAATGAATGTTTCAGCATCACCACTCCCTCCTGCCTGCCTAGATTCAATAAACAGTATTTGACTTTTCTTCCACTCAACTTAACCTAAATTGGACCAAAGTCTGATATCAGAAATGGCACTTGATGAAAATGTCTCTTGACTAATCATATGATAGTCATTATAGAAGCTTTGACATTTTATTACATGCACCTGATGTTTTTCAGTTGAATGATATCCATAGCAGCTTTCTGTCATGTGACTTAATTATGCAAAGGCACATCTGTCTGTTTGAATCGCTCAAATCTGGTTTAAAGTTAGTAGCCTACTGTGCTGTGTTCTAATTAGCAGCTTTGATGGAATAATTATAAGTTTTACAAACAGGCATCATTGTCTGGAAAAGGGGTAGTGCCTTTAATTTATAGATTTGTCTCACTCTGAAAATGCATTAGGTTTGCATTTAGTTTGTCAGTTTATGAGCTTTAGCTGGGTGGAGTCACTAATGTACTAGGAAGTGCCAGTATGCGAACATCCACAACCCTGGAGGGTCATGCTTATTTGTGATGAGGTTCATCTTGTAGGTGCTGTTGCAGTCTTGCAGGTGTTCTTTAATAGTCAAATGAGTAATGCATTTTGTTTTATTTTGCAGAGACTAACTGGTGATTTCTGTTCAAAGCATACCATCAAATTCATATGAATAGCCTGTGTCAACAAACATCCATGTATCAACAGGCAATACTCCACTAAAAATTATTGCAAATATTATATCTTCTGCTTAAACCAGCAAACCTATTAAATGTAAAGATTTAAGTACACTAAAACAATATTAATATAAAAACCTAATATATTTAAAGCTAAGCTTTTATTAAATTTGGATGATTTAGCAAACTGTGTAACAATATCTGCTGTCATTCTTTCTTTGCAGAGTATTAAATGCTGTGGAACTATTTATTTGGCTTTACATTTGCCCATGGAAGTCAGAATGTTAAATATCAAACTTTATGAAATCTGGAATTAAGTTTAAGAATTAGTCTAAAGCTATATCTGCTATTGTATCAGCCATTATAAAACAGTTTTGTGAAAATTGAAGTATTGTACTTATTTTGCAGCAAAAGAAAAAAAAAAGCAATACATTCATTGCAAAACATATACGTATCACTGCTACAACAGATACAGTCAGTGGACATTTGTAAGTGCAGCTATATACATATACGGATATGCGTGATTAATTATTGTTGGAATATAGTACATCATTTGATGAAACACAGCAGGGTAGGGAGATTATTTAGTGAGTTAATTTCTCAAATATGTTAGACATTAATGAAGTGTATGGCCTACTCTTCCATGCTGGCCATCACACACACACACATGCACACACGCGCACACACACACACACACACACACACACACACACACACACACACACACACACACACACACACACACACACACACTATCTGTTCACACATTTGTGCCTGTGCATCCCCAAGCAGAAGGACATCAAATCTTCTCTCACTCTCCATATAGTTTATGTACATGTACATTCCCAATGTTATGGCTCCAGGTCCTCAAGGGTGTACTGGGTGACATGTTGTGCAGCATTTTATTATCTCCTTAAGTCTCGTATTACAGCTTTCACAGTCTGCTATAATAGGCACACTTTATCTATCCCCATGTTATCTCAGTACTCATGGAGCTACAGTTCTGCAGAGTATATTTGCTGCCTTTCTATACACCTCTATCCTATAGCATCCAATACATTAGGGTCTTATAGGCTCTTACAGTGAAAGAGACCTTTTGTACTCTTTTGAGAGTCCCCACCTCTTGAAGCTACCTTGCTATACAAGACATGCAGATTGTTATGTTACGTACTCTAGACATGATCACCTATACCTTGTCAATAACTCACTGCACTGCGCAGGGTACTAGTCTGCAAGGCAGTATATCCTGTTTCCATTCCCTTCCTGGCTAAATGTTCAATGTATTCTTGCCATCCAAGGAATACAGCCTACCTTCTTGTGCATTTATATGTTTTTCCCCATTCCAGTAGCACACCTAAGTGATATACTTATGGGCAACACTCATGGGTGGATGGATGGATGGACACTCTTCTTTTGGAACTTTGTGACCGGTGAGCACTAGCTGCAGTATTTCTATGCAGGGCACAAAGGCAGCCTTGCTGTAAAGTAGGTATTGTGGCAGTTAACGCATCATATATTCATTGTATACACTAGGAGAACATGGGTTCACAGTGATGAAGCCTTGCCAAGTGATGTTAGATAAGTTTTGTACTTCTGGTATGGTCCGGAAGACTACACAATGTGTGTCATATTTGTACTTTACTAGTGTGTTGTTTTCATTCTCCATTGACATTTAAGGTATAAGATTAACATTAAGAAACATAGGATGGATTGTATGAATTAAGGAATGAACTACTTTAATGTGAAATGCAGGGTATAATTTAAAGACTTTTAGTAATAAGGAGAAACTTATAACTTGTAGTGCAAGCTTTATCTGTACCTTCGTCTGTGACATCTCCAAATAACTGCATGCTGAAGTAGTTATAGATCTGCAGGCTGCACAGACTGCTATTCTATCCAAGTAGAAAGAAAAGAAAAAGTGAACAGACCACGGCTGTTTAAAACAATAAAAGATTTATTGAAAGTAGGTGCTTTCATGATAGATAACAAGTCGTTTCATCAGACTCTAGTAAAACCACACAAACTCTGAAATTTAAAATACTACATATCCAATCAAGAAGCTACTCATCAGTGACATCATTAATTAAGCTCTATTAACTAAGTACAGATGCATATAATATGTTCAAGTATAAATTGTACATCACATTAAAAAACAAAACATAGTGTTGTTGTTGTTTGTCTTTTGTCTTTTTCCCAGTAAGGGGTCACCACAGTGGAACTCCGGCCTGCTAATGATTGGCAGTAGATTTTTATGAATCGCTGAGGTGTCAGCTCGACGCCCAACCTTCAATGAAGGCACGCCCATTTATGCACGCATGTCTTTCGAACGCTACCCAACCGCGGGGAGGACATGCAGACTCCACATAGAAGGCACTTCCAAGCCAAGCCGAGAACAAAACATAGTGTGTAATACAATAAATAACTAAGCATTTATTTATACATCAGATATCAAACTTTAGTGACTCATTTTATAGTCAATAAATAATTGAATATATATATATTTCTTAAAGATATAATATTTATACATTTGGTACTTATTACGTTTGGATGACTTAATAACATTTCATCAATGCCTCAAAGGCCTTGCTTTTAAAAATGGTTTAAGTGATACTGCACTATTAAGACCTGGAAATCTATCTGCCTTTAATAGTAATATCCATTTTTGTTCAGCTTCTTCCACTCTATTGTTGATGTCTCCCCCATGGATATTGGATTCAACTAATTCAAGTGCCATAAAATTAAAAACATGTTCTGAGCCATTAGGCTGGACATGTTGAGCTAGAGCGTTAGTTTCTTTTAATTTTTCTATGTCTCTAATATGTTCCTGTATGCGTTCTTTGAGCATCCTAGTGGTTTTCCCCACATAAAAAGCATAACAATTTTTGCAGAAGCAGAAATACACTAGAAACTGGGTCCTGCAATCTGCATAGAAATCAATGTTGATATTAAAGCCAGAAACTGGGTGATGGAAAGAAGATTTACTATATAAAAAGTTACATGCTGTGCATTCCCTACATGGAAATGTACCGGTTCTTTGTGATAGTTGCCCCTTCCCATAGCTGTTAAAAGATGTCTTATAACAAAGTTGTCTTTTTAACGATTTCTTGTTCTTAAAAGAAAAACTAGGTTTGTCATCTATAAGTCCCTCTAATTCATAGATAGATCTCAAAATATTCCAGTTTTTCTCAAATATCTCACAAAACCTCTTTGAGTCGCTGGAATAGGTCAACGGAAATCTAACTTTGTTATTATGTTTCTCAGTAGCTCGGGTTTCGTAGTTACTATTGCTTGAAAAATAGGGATTACCTCTAGAGCTACGTCCATTGTACATTTCCTCAATGCTTTTATCTATCTCTTTGCTGTTATATCCTCTCTGTTTAAATTCATCCTTTAATAAAGTCACAGCTTCCTCTAAGCCTTCTTGTGTATTATGTAGCCTGCTCATATGCATGAATTATCCCATAAGGACATTTTTACAGACATGTGTGGGGTGCATACTACTCTTATGTAAAATGCTATTTTTGCGACTAGGTTTCCTGTAAAGACTAGTTACCATTTCCTTTAACATTGTCTTATGAATCTTTACATCTAGGAATTCTATCACCTGCTCTGAATAATGGTAAGTGAATCTTAAAAAGTCAGTTGAACCTTGTAAGAAATGTCTCCAGGCTATCTACACTCTCTCCCCAAAGCGGAAAAACATCATCTACAAAGCGAGTGTACCATAAGATGTTATTGGAGAAATTGCTCTGTTCCAGGAATAATTCCTTTTCCCATGAGAACACTGGTTGGTTGGTGTAGCTGTTCGCACAAGCTGTGTCCATAGCTACGCCAACCTTTTGAAGGTAAAACTTTTCATCAAAAATAAAAACATTGCTCTCAAGGATGATTTCCAACAAACTACATATCAATTCATTTTTGGCCATGTTGTACATCTTCTTATCATTAAGCAAGTTTCTTATCCTTTCTATACCCCAATCATTAGGTATGACAGTAAATAATGAGACAATGTCCATGGTAACAAAAATAAACTCTCTTTTAGTAATGTTTACCTTATCATAAAGTAGTTTAAGGAAAACTTTTGTATCCTTTAAAACAGTATCACAATTCTCCAATACAGGATGTAAACATTTTTCAACATAGATAGAGAGGCTTTCAGTAGCCCATCCTCCACTCGAGACAATAGGTCTCATCAGTGGGCAGATCATATTCTTGTGGACCTTAGACAGTCCATAAATCATAGGTATAGTAGGATGTTCAACCTGGAAATAGTTAAAAAGTTCCTCCGAAATACGCTTGGACATAAGCAAATCAAATACATAGAATGACACTCTATGTATAATAGCTTTAACTTCACTATTCGAGATAGGGAGATAGGTGTTCGTATCCCCTAATAGTGACATCATCTGTTGTATATATAGTGACTTGTCCATCACAACAACTCCCCCACCTTTATCAGCTGGTCTTATTTCTATACTAGACAGACCTTTCAATTGCAATAAAGCTTCAGTCTCATCTTTATTAAGATTGTGATACGTAGGTACACCGTCTTGTTTAAATGCATCTCTTATTTCCTTTTCATAACTATTACAAACGTTTCTATGATGAGGTGTTGCTTGGGTACAAAGACACTAGGTTTTCTAAAGATAGTTCTATCTGGTCTTTGTTTACTTTGATAGATTGTCTTTAAAGTTAATGTACGTGCAAATAATTTCAGTTCTTTAAGTAATTCAAACATAACTGTCTTTTGAGCAGGAATAAATGTCAACCCTTTTTCTAATAATGATTCCTGGGCTTTAGTTAATGTTAAACTAGATAAATTTATTACCAGTTTTTGCCGTTCCTGCCGCGTGTTGTCATTGTGTTCTGATAGGAGCCTTCTACTTTCTTTTGCTGTATTTTGCCTTTTCACCCTCTGCTCTTGGATCTCTCTCTGATAGGTAGTGCATTGCTCAAAACAAATGGCAAAATCGATGTCTGTGTTACTTCTTTCTCTAAAAAAGATGCCATATTCGAATTCGCCCCTTTTCTATGACTGTTAATAGAGACTATATCCATATTGCAGGTGTTAGACTGTGGGCCTATTCCTTCACTTCTCACTGCCTCGTCTGGTATTCTATTTACGTGTGATGTCACTGGGCTCACGTTATTCACATGTTCAGTTTCATTAGCAGGCATTAAAGCAACAGTGCTCTCTTTCTCAGTCCACACTGGTGTTCTGTTAGCATTTCTTAATGCTGGTCCAGGATTATCAGTATTAATCCTAATAGAAATTGGGCATTTCGGCCAAGAAAAGACTTCTTTGGATTGTATTCATTAGTATTTAGTTCAGTTCCTTCAGCCACGTCCCAGCCTTGAAATCACAGGGTATAACAGTTAAGAAAAAAGTATCCAGCGCTTACTTTCAATTAATCTTTTATTGTTTTAAACAGCCATGGTCTGTTAGCTTTTTCTTTTCTTTTTACTTGGATGCTCTGAGGTGAAAACTGAGCATTTACCCAGGAGAAAACATTAATAGATGAGATTGGTTATTTACAGCATCAGCTAAACAATAATTTCTCAGCTGAAGTTTCAGGCACTAAATTAGATGATTTATATGAAAGTATCCTTAGTTATGAGAAGAGACTACAAAATACCAAAATGAAAAACTACAAAGAGATCTTAACGATTCTCAATGCAAAGAAGTCTTTTCTTGGCTGAAATGCTCAGTTTTTATTAGGACTAATACTGATAATCCTGGACCAGCATTAAGAAATGCTAACAGAACACCAGTGAGGACTGAGAAAGAGAGCGCTGTTGCTTTAATGCCTGCTAATGACACTGAACATGTGAATAATGTGAGCCCAGTGACATCACACATAAATAGAATACCAGATGAGGCAGTGAGAAGTGAAGGAATAGGCCCGCAGTCTAACAGCTGCAATATGGATATAGTCTCTATTAACAGCCATAGAAAAGGGGTGAATTCGAATGTGGCACCTTTTTTAGAGAAAGAAGTAACACAGACATCGATTTTGCCATTCGTTTTGAGCAATACGCTACCTATCAGAGAGAGATCCAAGAGCAGAGGGCAAAAAGGCAAAATACAGCAAAATCAAGGAGAAGGCTCCCATCAGAACACGATGACAACGCGCAGCAGGAACGGCAAAAACTGGTGATTAATTTATCTAGTTTAACATTAACTAAAGCCCAGGAATCATTATTAGAAAAAGGGTTAACATTTATTCCTGCTCAAAAGACAGTTATGTTTGAATTACTTAAAGAACTGAAATTATTTGCACGTACATTAACTTTAAAGACAATCTATCAAAGTAATGAAAGACCGGATAGAACTATCTTTAGAAAGCCTAGTGTCTTTGTACCCAAGCGACTTGGAGAAAGCATATGACAAGGTCCCAAGAAAGCTGATCTGGGCAGTACTGCAGTGGTTTGAAGTCCCAGAAACATTGGTAGAATTAGTGCAGACTATGTACAAGGACCCAATGACTCAAGTGCGAACAGTGTTTGGCCTCACAGAGGGGTTCCCAGTGGGAGTGGGTGTACATCGGGGTTCAGCTCTGAGCCCACTGCTGTTCTTACTGGTGATGAACTACATTAGCAAACAAAAAACGACTCAGCCAGTAAATCCAAAGATTTATTTTTCGTAATATACTCTGTTAAAGGCATTTGCCGAGGCACTAGAGAAGTCAAGTTTGTTATTACGAAAAATAAATCTTTGGATTTACTGGCTGAGCCATTTTTTGGATCTACTTCTTCTTTTGTGGTAACCTACATTAGCAAACAAGCTGGAGGGGACAGATCAATAAAGTTGCTCTATGCAGATGATGTGGCATTACAGGCATAATCTGAGCAAGAACTCCATGTAAAGTATAGAATAATGGAATGCAAAACTGAAGGCACATGGGATGAAACTAAGCACAGATAAGATAGTAGTAATGGTAGCAAACTGGGGAAATCAGAAGAAGCTGAAAATTAAGATAGAAGGGAAGATAGTGGAACAGGTAAATAGCTTCATGTATCTGGGAGGGGTGGTTGATGAGAAGGGATATCTAAATAAAGAGATCAAAGCTAGAACAGAGCAGACAGTAGCCAACTGACATAGAGTGTCAGGTGTAGTCTATGACAGAAGAATGCCAAAGCTGCTGAAAAGTAAGGTGTACAAGACAGTGGTGTGACCAGTACTACTGTATGGTACAGAAACCTGGGCAGTAAAGGCAGAGCAGAGCAGATGAAGAAGCTAGAGCTGATGGAAATGAAGTGCTTGAGAAAGGTGGCAGGATGCACTCTGTGGGACAGATGAAGAAATGAGGACAAAAGAGCAGAAGCCAACGTAGCTTCAGTTGCAGAAAAGATTAAAGAGAAAAGATTATGGTGGTTTGGACATGTGCAGAAAAGCAGAAGACAATCTGGTGAAGAAGATTTGGGACAGACAGGAAGAAGGTAAGAGGAAAAAGGACATCCAGCAAAGAGGGGGATATATTGTGTGAAGGAAGATCTGCGATAGTCAGGCATGAGTGTCAAAGAAGGCAGGAGTGTGGCATTGAATTGAGGGATATGGTGACAGTTAATATGATTTCCTGACCCCATGTAGAAAATGGGAAAAAGGAGGCTGATGATGATGATGATTGACAAAGAATGCTATTTAATACACTTATTTTATGTGTTCTTTTTGT
Source organism: Protopterus annectens (assembly GCF_019279795.1). Lineage (NCBI taxonomy): Eukaryota > Metazoa > Chordata > Ceratodontiformes > Protopteridae > Protopterus > Protopterus annectens. The sequence goes on from NC_056730.1 coordinate 148,578,201, forward strand.
GTCACTGTTTGCATGTTTTTGACAGTGTGATCTGTCAGCCATATTTTGTTTGGGTAACTTTGCCAAACATTATTTTATTGTGATGCTGTTTTACCACTTCTTTATCTCTAGACCCTCACTCCATATAATTTGCCTGTTGGCTTTGTTTTATAAATATGTATATTTTAGCATCAAGTGAAGCATATACATTTTCTTTATTAATGAAAGCAAAACTTTAGGCCTCCTATTTTCTAGTGATGTAGGAGTTGCACACATTTTTTAATTCTATAGCAAAGCACCCAGTTCCTTTCTGCTGTAGTGTTTCATATATGTAAGTGAAGGTAAACTGATGTATGACTGTGTAACTTTTAAGAGCTGCCTAAACAATATGAATTAAAAGTGCTATTATTTTCCCTAAACTGAATTTCTCGCTAAAGAGAAGCTGTAACTCTCTCACTTTAGTGTAGCAGTTTAATTTTACCACATCAACAGATAGCTTTACAAACCTGTAGCTAGGTAACCTGGTGCCCTCTGAAGACCCTCCTTAACTCTAAGTTAAGGAACAAAAAAATTGTCTCAGAGTTGAGAACCAACAAAATCTCTTCTACTCTGAAACTGTCACAAACTGCCATGTTACAAATATAACAAGCTGCTTGCTATACACACAAAACACTACATTTCTTCTGCAGTGACTGTTTGATTACAATATCAAGAATTTATCATTCATTTCTGAATGCCAGAACTGTACTTCCAGACCATTAGCATCTGATGATCACCCCCGCAAAGACCTTGCACCTGGGAGCTGCTTTCTTTTTCCCAGCCAAGTTACCCTGCTGCAGCTTTATTTTGTACTTCAACAGTTTGCCAGGCATAACAGTTAAGGTGCAGTGTTTGATACTGGCCTCCAGCCATTGCCTTTATGGAGTTTGTATGTTCTCCCTTGGTATATTTGGGGTTCCTCCTACCTCCCAAAAACATGCCAAGTGTTTCTACCTCAAACTGATCCAAGAATGGAGCTGTGGGCAGTAGCACTGACTCTACATGATGTCCTATGGAGGAAAAGTTGTATGACCAACTGCTTTCATCATCAGTTGTGGTGCACAGTATCCTCAAGACAGGAGAATATGGGACTTCCAAGATGGCTGCACATTGAGTAACAGCTTATTTCTAGCTCTCCCAGTGTGAAAACAGAAACTCAGCAGAGAAGGTCAGTAGACTTGTGTTTATGGGTAAATGTCAGTAACTGGCTAGTAAGTGCACTGCCTGGATGCCAGGAATAAAGAAATACTAAGGACCTGGAAAAAAAATCAGCTACAAAAAGTGAGGAAGAAGCACTGACTGGGGAAAGCTCTGCAGCTGTTCAGCAAAAAGCAATGCAACCTTCAGACATGACTTCCAGTAACCTACAGGAAGATATAAGGCAACTGCATATGGACCTGGTTAAAATAAACAAAACACTGATGGAGTATATCAGCACAAACAGCAAAATGCTGGAAACAGTAGAAGCAGCTTTAAACAGATATTCAGATGAGATGATAAAGCTGCAAAAATCAGAGTTTGAAATAAAGAAAATGCTTGCTGAGTATGAAACTGCTCAGGAAGAAATGTTTCAAAAATAATAGAATTAGAGAACAGAGCATGTAGGGAAAACCTGCAATTTTCAGCTATACCACAGAAGCTGGAAGGAATAGACTGCATTCATTTTATGAAAGCGCAAATAAGCAACTGGACTGATATTCCATAGCAAAAGTTCTTAGTTGAAAGGGCATGTTGTGTGTATGCTCCAAACCTGGCTATAAGAAAGCAATCTAGACCTTTAATAGTAAAGGTGCAATCCTACCAGCAGAAGGAGTTGATTCTGACAAAATTGTGTCAGAAGAACAAAGTACTAAAAATGGGAGGTTTGTGGTGAATGATTGCTTATTCTACACCAGACAAAAGAGGAGCAACTTTATTCCACTATTCAGGGTATGTCAAGATGTAGGTGTGAGATTTAAACTGCAGTACCCAGCTGTCTTCAAGATATTCTTCCCTGGAGGGACAAAATTATTTTTTGATAAGTATATGCTAAGGAGGAAATCAAAAGTTTGCTCAACAAAAAGTAAGCTGTGAAACAGAGATTCTGCTTCTTGTTCTTCTGGTAATAAAGACAGAAGAGGGACTGTACCTGTGAAAACCTTTCAAATTTATCAATGGAAAATGCTGGAGAGAAGGAAGGGAGCACAATAGTTGACTAGAAGAATTGAGAGTACATTAGAAATGAAGAAGAGGATTTCGGAGATGAACAGTAATAAAACCAATAACTTAATATAGGATTACAATGCAATAATTATATTTGTGAAATATGACAGAACAAGAAAATCTGGAAATATTGAACCTTTTCAGAATTTGTTGGACTTGTGGGGACTTTAAAGCATATGCCCTACTTCATGTCATTAATGTTCAGAAAAACTACTTGGAGGGGAAGAGGAGGGAGAAAGTTAACTGTAAGTAAAGATTTTTTTTAAATAGTACAAATTTTGTGGCATGTCGTTTTCTTTACATGTAAACAGGTGCTGCTGTTCTTTTTTTTTTTCTTTTCTTTCTTCTATCTCTCTCTTTTGTTGTTCACTTTTAAGAAATGTAGGCACTGCAATGTATTAAATAACCTGGATAAAAAGTATAAAAAAAGAAAAAAATATTGAGCTTTTTCTCATTCTTGCATGGAGAAATGACTGGATTAAAGACCTTAGATTGATTTAGTAACAAGTTTTAAGAGAGAGCAAGTTAATGAAAAAGAACATTAAATATTGTGAGACTTTTTTTCTAGCAAATACATGCATGGTCAGTAACAATTCAGCAGCTGGTCTTCATGTTTCCATGGAAACAATCTGATAAAGAGAAACTGGCTGCCTTGTTCTCATGTCTCCTTAGAGACAATAGGATGAAGAGAAATTGGCTACAGTCAGGTTCAGAGTGATTGGCTGAGGGAAATAAAAGAAAAGAAATGAGAAATTGGCTAGGAGATAATGTTTTTCTTAAAGCATTCAGGGGTTTTCCCAAAGGAGATAATGCTCTCTGAAAGCATTCTGGGGCTTTCCCATGGTAGGTAATGTTCTCTGAAAACATTCAGGGGTTTTCCCAGCTGAGAGGGCTATAAAGATAAAACAAAACCAATCAGCACTTAGTAGAAGCACAGGCTGCACCATGCGTCTTAGCATGGATGACCTTTCTTTTAGGTTAACTCAAGTCTATGAGTGTGGCTGAACATTTGAGACTTTTGTTCCTATTAGTATTAAGTTAATAGGTTTTAGGGGGTATTGGGTGTTTTTGTTTTTTGTTTGAGGGCTTTCGATAAAACAAAACGTATTGTAATATGTGACATAGGATCAAATGTATATGATGAGAAACAACTGTATAAAAAGTTCAACCTGCCAGTGTATGCATGTAACACAAAAGCTGGAACTAGACATTTAACAAAAAAAGTGTTATACATAAAATGTGGGGAATAATAACTTTTTAATACAATGATGCTTTCTTTAATGTCTTTAAATGTAAATTGCCTCATAGATAAATACAAACAAGAAAGAGTAGTGAACTATATTAAAAATGTAGAGTGCAAATAGCTATGTTACAAGAGACACACTTAGAAAGAACTGAACATGTTAATTTGATAAAGAAAGGTTTTCAGGATGGTTATTCAACAGAATACCTGGGACAAAGGAAAGGAGGACTACTTATATTAATTTCAAGAGGAGCTCCAATAGTGATAGAAGAAGATAAAAAAGATAATAATGGCAGATTTGTAGGGCTAAGGGGCTACTGGCAAGGGTGGATGATTACACTGGCATGTATTTACATTCCACCTAAAGCTGCTATAATGGAGCTTAAGAAAATTCCAGGAGAAATAATCAGTTTTCAGCAAAGAATATTACTTGTATGTGGGGAATGGAATTTGATTTGCTGCAGTGAAGATGTGTCTGGGGGACCCAGAAGGCAAAATATAACAAAGGAAGGGTAGATTTTTGAAGACATTTATGAATATATTTGGCATGGAAGATGTGAGTTCAGTAATAGGAGTTTGGAGTAAGTTTACCTATTATTCTCCAAGATATAAAAATTGGGCTATACTAGACAGAATTCACATTTCACAGCAACATGTGCATTTAATTAAAGGTCTTGATACCACCCAATAACTATTTCAGATCATGTGCCAATAATAGCTAAAATAAAAACACAGGGTAATGAAATAAAAATGAGACATTGGTGCTTTCCCACCTATCTGTTGAAAAGAGAGGAATTTAAGGAATGGCTTGTGAAGATTATTCAGGAGCTGTTAAAGAGGATAGAAATTTCTTCTAACAATATAGCTTGGGAGTGGGATAACATTAAAGTGGAGTTTAAAAATAGGGTGGAAATAAAAGGAAGAGAGCTATGGTTAAGAAGTAACAAGAATTATTTATAGAAACTGACAAATGTTAAAGTATTGCAGAATAGGGCGAATCTCACAGAATAAGAAGAGGATCAACTGCAGAATGCTAGGCAGAAGATAAGGGATTACCTCAATAATATACACAAGCTTAGACAGATTGCTGTTAAGCAACTGTTTTTGATAACACTAGAGCACAAAAACTTTTAGCACAATGATTCAGGCAACAGTAAGTAGAAAGGGCTGTCACCAAACTTAAGGAGCCTATAACAAAGAAAGTAACAGATCCTGTACAGGTATTAGAAATATTTCAGAAATTCTATGATAGTCTCTATAAAGCATAGAAATATGAAAATCAAGAAAAGATACAAATGGAAATGTGTATGGAAGAATTAAATATGCTAAGGTTAGAGGCAGATGAGGCTCAATTGCTAACAGTTAGGACAGGAGGAGATGAGATAAAAATTGCGATGTATAACCAATCTACAGGAAAGTCCCAAGGAATAGATGGTATTCCTGTGGAAGTTTGGAAGCTAGGAGGAAAAAAACTGATAAAGATCTGGAAGGTTTTGTTTAACAGAATTTTAAGAGGTGGAGAAGTACCACTCTCCTGGAAGAAAGCAGTGGTAGCTGTACTACCTAAAGAGGGTAAAGATCCATCAGATACAGCTTCATATAGGCCCATTTCAATACTAAACCACGATTATAAAGTGTTCATGCCTATAATGGCTAAAATAATGGCAAAAGTAATGCCAAAACTAATAGAGATGGATCAATGTGTTTTTGTTGAGCGGAGGCAAACATTTGACAACATTAACAGAACACTGATGATCCAGAGGGAAGCAGCATGTTAGAAAGGACTATTGCTGTTGGTGGTCTTGCAGGGAAGGCATTTGACAGAGTAAGTTAGGACTTTATGAGCAGGGAAATGGAAGCATTTGCATTTCTTGAAAAAAAAACTATAAGGTTGATTAGGAAAATGTATGAGGGATCAGAGGAGAAAATTAAAGTGGGTGGGGTCCTCTCTGATAGGCAGGGGTGTCCTCTTTCCCCTTTATTATTTACATTATATTTACAACCATTGGCAAAGAAAATAAGGGACTCAGAAATTCAAGGATATAATTGGTATGGTAGTCAAAAGAAGTGGCTTTATTTGCAGATGATATTGTTTTGTACCTGACAAAACCAGAAAAAGACATTACAGTGCTGTGCAACATTTTGTGACAGTTTCAGATCTTTTCAGGACACAAAATTAATGAAGATAAAACAAAGACAATAGCGGTAAATTATGTACCCACACATGAACTGGTTCAGGAATACCCATATTTATGGGGACTTGATAAAATGAAATATTTACGAGTATGGATTAAAAATGATTCTAGTGTGGCAGATAATGATATGTGGAAAGAGACTAAACAAAAGATAATACAAAAACTGAGAAACTGGAAGGTTTGTTATATGGATATGGATAGTAAGATACAAGCAGTCAAAATGTTTTTAGCCCCCTTAGTCTTATACACAGGTCAGGCATATTTTTATCAACCAGAGGAGAAGTTGTGGGTAGCAATTAATAAAGATCTGAAGGTCTTTATCTGGGAGGAGAAGATGGCAAGAGACAAGTGGGATAAGCTGATTCTTCTAGTAGATCAGGGAAGATTGGGATTACCCAATTTGAAGGGGTATTTCAGAGCTACACAGTTAAAACTCCTATACATAGCACAAGCTGAAAACTATAATTCAAAGTGGAAAGAGATTATGAAACATGGGGGAAGCTCAAGCAACAAGGAAAGACTGGGATTGTGGATGCAGGCCTTTAAGGAGAATAACAATAATCATGCAGAATATTATATTCATAAAGTGGCAGAAAGTATTCTAAGAACTAAATGAACACAGGAGTGGACTCTGTGGAGAAAGGAGATTCTGATGTTAGGGATGATTGCAATCAGGAATATAGACAACAGAGAAGAAGGGGCTGGAATTTATTGGAGAAAACTGCCAAAGGAACCAAGGTATTGGGAGCAAATAACTGGAGAGGGAAAGATGATAGAATGAGAAGATACCAATAATTTATTTGGACTTCAGGTTAGAGATTGCCTTCCCTATCAGGGACTTATATCAGAGTATAAGCAAAGAGCAAGAAATAGGAAGGGGGGTTCTTAACGAAAGACCAGCACCAGTAGAGTTTTTAATATAATCTAGAACAGAAGCTGCCATTAAAATAGGAATAATTAGTAGAGCATATAAAATATTGCATGATAACTATAAGAATCAATCAGAGGAGGTTAGAAAGGATTAGGAAGAGAGATTGGATAAGCAATTCAGAAAGAAACAATGGGAGGATATATGTATGTCTGCTAAATATGCAAAAAAATCTAGACGATTTAGGATTTTTGCCTGGAAATGTTTACATAGATATTTTTATAATCCAAGCAGACTTCAGTGAATTTTTCCTCAGGCAGACAATAAATGTTGGAGGTGTGAAAGGGAAGAAAGAGGTAACTGGGAACATATTTTCTAGGAGTGCAGTGAATTGGCGGACTTTAAGGATTCCCTGCGGGATGCACTGTTGGAGATGCTGGATGGGCAGATTGATCTGATGATTTTTCTGAGCTATGATACAGAGTCAGAATTGCCTAGACATGGTAATGGCTTGCTGTATCCAATAATGATGGCTGGCAAAAAAGCAATTATTAAAAAATGGAAATCAAAAGCTAAACCAACTATTCCGGAAGTAGTGAATATAGTAACAGAGACCAAACAACTTGAATTGAGATCTTTAGAAAAGGGTAGGAGCAAACTACATAGGAAAAACAGGAATTGTGAAAACAATACATACAAGGGAGGAATAAGGTCTAAAAGGCAGCAGGACTTAAATGAGCTATGTAATGTTTGAGTGAGAAAGATTGGGTAGATTATAAGTGAAGTATAACGTTTGCAACTGGGAGTGTGTCAGTATGGTTTGTGATGTAAAATGTTTGTGACTAGGATTGTGCCTCTCAAACCTTTCTGCCCACTCATTCATGTCCATCGATGCCAACTCCTTTACCCCTGCAAACACCCACCCTATTATACCTAGATATGTTAGCACCAAAACTAAATACTACCAAAAACTGATAAATACATTTCTAAAGCTCATAGCTAGTTTGCCCCACACCCTTACTATTGATGGGGATATCCACTCCAACCCTGGGCCACCATCCCCAGACAACACTGCCTCTAATCGTAACAGCCCAAATATAAGACAAAGCATAAACAGACACCCCCAACTCACTATTGACCTGCCACTTAAACATTAGAAACATCAACAATAAGGTCCACAACCTCCATGCTCTCCTGACAACCTACTCCCCCAACATACTTTGTCTCACCGAAACATGGATAAAACCAGCTATGCCAGATAAAGAAATTCTACCTCCAGGGTATAATATACTCAGGCTAGATCATACTACCAGGAAAGGGAGAGGGGTTGCTGTTCTCTATAAAACCACCCTAAATGTTACTCTAGACATCCTTCACCACCTATATTTAACAAAGTGGAAATTATGATTTCCAAACTACAAATAAATAAAAACAAATGTATAAACATAGTATGTGTCTATGTTTCCCCAGGTAATAACTCAGGGATCCTAGAAGACATCCTCTACTGGCTATTCAATGCCTACCTCCAAGAGACCATTGTTCTAGGGGACCTCAATATAGATTGAAACACCTGCACTGCAGAGACCCCAACCACCCACGTAAACCTACATGGTTTTAAACAAACTATAACCTCCCCTACTAGGATCAGCAAGCCTAACAATAAAGAAAGTATCCTAGACTGGATACTAATTAATAGCCCCCACCACATGTACAAATCAGGTACTCTCCCTGAAGATCTAAGTGATCATTTCTAAATGTATATTATTAGGCATAAAGTTGAATGTCCACATCTACCCACCTATACAACTATAAGAAATAAAAAAAACTTCAACCTTAATAAATTCTTAGAAGAACTTAAATTATACAGTTGGTCATTTTTAAAACAACTACCACTAGATGAGGCAGTAACACACTTTAATAACACATTCCTGGCCATCCTTGACAACCATGCACCTGCACGCTCTATTAGAATTAAAACAAACGTTGCCCCCTAGCTCACTAAAGAAACCAAACTATCATCCAAAGAAATAATGCCTGGAACATCTGGCACTCCTCTAAAGCCCCACAAGATCAACTCAAATTTTGACAATATAGGAATGATACAAAAAAATCCATATTACTAGACAAAAAAAAAAAAAAAACTATTTCTGCCATCTACAGCAGAAACGCCACAACAAGGCAGAGAGGTTCTGGCCAGATATTAACAAACTCCTCCACCCAGGGCAATCCACAACTCCAACCCCCTCAGCCCCAACCCAAATATCACCAGAGTCCATTGCCAACACCTTCAACAGTTTCTTTACAGAAACCATCCAGGTGCCTGCTAGCAAACTTAAACCCAATTGTCCTAACGCTGAACCCCTTAAACCCAGTGACATTCTCTCCTTTAGCTTACAAAATGTTCCAACTTCATTCATTAGAGCCCTAATTAAAAAACTCAAACCAACTACCCTTTCAGCTGACCTCCTCCCTGCAGACTACCTGCAAAAAGGTGCTGATGTTGTAGAATACCCTGTCTCTATTTTGATAAACAGAACCATAAATGAAGCCTCTGCCCCCTCTGTCTGGAAAATATCACGTCATACCACTCCACAAAGGAGGCAGCTCCATTGAGCTGTCAAACTATAGACCAATAGCTATCCTTTCCCCTCTGGCTAAAATTATGGAAAAGTGTATTCATAAACAACTCTTACACTACCTTATTCAACATAATCTTCTGGCCAACTCCCAGCATGGCTATAGACCACAGCACAGTACCACCTCAGCCCTCCTCTCCTTTTCTAATGTCATAAATTCCAACCATAACAACAACAAACTATCTTCTGTCCTGTTTCTTGATCTTTCCAAGGCCTCCGACATGGTTAACCACCAGCTACTCTTACTTACTCTAAATAAAATATCCCTAAACAACCATGCCACACAATGGTTTCAGTCTTATCTTAGTGGAAGACAGCAGGCTGTCCTTTGGCAGGACAAACTCTACACCCAGCAGACACCCAAACAACTACCACCTCACGACCCAACACATGCAACACATAGACCACACAGTCAGAGTGTCAAACAGTCACAGCCCTTAAGGCCAAACAAAATGCCAGACACACTTGTCATTGGTGATTCCATAGTCAGACACACTGACGTCCCGCTCACCAGACTGAGTAAGGAGAAGATCACAGTAAGCTGCCTGTCGGGCGCTAGAATCCGCCACATAACGCAAGCACTCAGGTCTCTCAACAGCAGGTACAAGTACGACTCAGTCATTGTCCACGCTGGTGTCAACGACCTGAGATGTACCTCCTTGGACTACATGAAAAGGGACATCGAGGAGCTCTCTGATTATGTAGCCCAGGCAGGTATGACCCTGACCTTGAGCAGTATCCTACCTTCACCTAGAATGATGCCACAATACAGTGATAAGATGATCAGCTTTAATAATTGGCTTAAATTCTGGTGTCATTCAAAGGGGATCCAATGTCTGTCTGCCTGGGATGACATGCTGGACAAGCCACGCTGCTTCGCAAGGGACGGCTTGCACCTGTCACCCTGGGCTTCGGATATTGGCAAAGGCTCTTGACACCCCATAGTGCCTTTTTAGGTAAGGCTCAAATTCTAAACCTACCACCCTAGAACACCAAAAAGGAAAAAAACTAAGGGTAATGCTGCTCAATGCCAGAAGTCTCAATCTCAAGATGCACGCACTCGAGGCCCTTCTCAATATGGAGAACATCGATGTCTGTGCTGTGACAGAAACCTGGTTCAAGGCTCCTGAGAGCACCCCAGCACTAACAGGTTTCACCTCATATCATGCGTTCCGGCCCCAAAATCCGGACATCACCAAGAAAGGAGGGGGGGGGGGTGTCCATATTCATAAAGGACACCCACACCTCAAGGTTGGTGGCAACGCACGATGCATCGGAGACCATCCAGGTGCAATTAACCATAGGCAAGACTGCTCTGCAATTTGTAGCATGTTACAGGCCACCCTCTCAAACTCAGGAACCTCACATGGCCTTCCTGAAAACATTGGAGGGGATAAATGTATCTCCAAACACCATCATACTAGGTGACTTCAACAACCCTAATATAGACTGGGAACACTACTCAAGCCCGAACACTCTAACCCAAAGATTCCTGGAGTTCATAAACTCAAATGCCATGGAACAACTAGTCACCATCCCCACAAGAGGAGAAAACATACTTGATCTCATCATCACGAACATGGGATCAAAATGTTCAACACCGAAGTATACCCCTCACTGGTGAGATCAGATCATAAACTAATCTCGCTGGAGGTCCTCATCCCGCCCCCACCTGAAACAAAAAAGACCACAGTGAAAAACTTCTCAAAAGCCGATTTCACACTTCTAAAAACTAGTGTGGTCTCCTTTAAGGCCCCTGAGCCAGTGGTAAACATTACTCAAACCGCTGAATCACTTACAAATGCCTTCTACCAGCACCTACAGGACTGCATGGATCAGGCAATCCCAAACAAAACTAAGACTCTCTGTACCAAAGGCAAGCATCCAGTCTGGTGGACCCCAGCCATAAACAAGCTCTACAACAAAAGGAGGAAGCTACTAGAAGATAGAGCAAAATCCTTGAAAGTAAGACACCTTTGATCATCATAAGTAAAAAACTAAGAGCTCTCATAAAATCATCCAAGGCAAATTTTGAGAGAAAAATCGCCAAGGACTCTAAAGACAATCATAAGGCCTTCTTTAGCTATGTTAGAAACCTAGGAGGAAACTCCCAGATATGCTCAGAATTAGTTCAAAATGATGTGAAAATTACTGAACCTACACACATTGCTAACATACTGGCTGACAGGTTCAGTGCAAACTTCTCCCCCTCCCCAAAAGGAGAGATATCTAGTCCAGAGGATTGTAGCCCGCCAAACATCTACAACGCCCAGGTGAGAACTGCCCTCACTAAGGCAAAAACACAGCATCCATGGGACGGATGGTGTCCCCGGCTGTGTGCTTCATGAACTCAATGAGGAATTAAACCCACAGTTAGGACAGCTGTTTAATCTTAGCCTCACCTCAGGATACGTACCCAAGGAGTGGCGCACGGCGACTGTGGTCCCACTTCATAAGGGCGGTGCCTCCACAGACCCTGGAAATTACCGCCCCATTAGCTTGACAAGCCTTATCTGCAAAGCCATGGAGAGGATCATAATGGAACTCATAAATAAAGACATAGGGAACTTGCAGACTTTGGATCCAACCCAGTTTGGCTTTGTCAAAGGCAGATCCTGCCTCTTAAACTTGGTTGACTTTTTCAAGACAGTCACCAAGGCCATCGATGAGGGAAATGCAGTCCATACAGCCTACCTCGACCTGGCAAAGGCCTTCGACATAATACCCCACTCAGGTATCATCGAAAAACTCATCAGCCTGAATGTAAACCCATACATCACAAGATGGGTTGCAAACTGGCTAAGTGACAGAACCCACAGGGTCAGAGTTGCTGGAGCCATGTCAGACTCAAAGCCTGTCACAAGTGGTGTCCCACAGGGCTCAGTCCTGGGTCCACTCTTGTTCGGCATCTACTTTTCTGAAGTACAAGCAAACACAGGAGGGTTATGGCTGACAAAGTTTGCAGATGACTGCAAACTGGGCGCCATAGTCGAAAACACATCTGACACAGATATCCTCCAGAAAGGCCTCACAGAAATGGATAACTGGTGCCAGAGCCATGGCCTGAAGTTAAACGCCAAAAAATGCATAGTCATACCCTTTGGGAAAAACAAGGTTACCCCTAGCTACCATATAGGTGGCAATCCACTGAGCACAGAAAAAGTAATCAGGGATCTGTGGACCCAAGTTGACAGTAGCCTTTCGTTTGACACTCATGTTGCTAAAGTAGTTAGGAAAACCTTCTATATCGCCCACCTGATCATGAAGGGATTCACATCTAGATCAAGGGAGGTCATCGTCCCCCTGTACTCATCACTCATAAGATCTATGATTGAGTACAATGCCCCGTTCGGAATGTATCTGACCAGACACCTGCTGCAGCTTGAAAGGCCCCAAAAGTTCCTCACCAAAAGGATAAAGCGTCTCAAAAATATGTCTTATGCTGCCCGACTGAAAGAACTCCAGCTCTATTCAGTCTCATACCGCTTGCTCAGAGGTGACCTGTGCCTGACATATAAGGCCATGTCAAACCCAGATTTGATGAATATGCTACACCTCAAAAAATCTAGATCCCTCAGAACCACAAGGGCGGGAGACTTAAACCTTGACACGGTTATAAATAGAACGTGCTGGAGGGACAGATTCATCACCCAGAGACTCCCTATGCTGTGGAACAAAATCCCGGTACATGTGAGGCAGAGCACCTCGCTGGCCTTGTTCAAGAGGAATCTTGACCAATGGATGGGAGATCGCAGATATACCCCAGGGATTACTTCAGTGTCACTGCTTGACAGAGGCACAGAAAAATGATAGGCATAGTTTTTATTCAAACTAAAGGGGTGGCGAAAGCCACATAACTATGGGCTAGGCTTATAAATGCCCTTGGGCAGATAGCCTAGTATGAACCTATGAACCTATGAACCTATGAACCCTTCTCCTTGTTACCCTTGGTGTCCCTCAAGGCTTCCTATTAGTTCCCCTTCTTTTCTCCCTGTTTATCAATGACCTCCACACTGTAATCCCAGATGCAACCTGTATACAATATGCCGATGACTCCAGCCTGATTTGCTCAGCCTCTACCCCCTACAGATTTCCTTAGTTTAACCCAGAAAACCTTTAATACAGTGGATAACTGGATCTCTAATCAACAGCTGATATTAAACCCTAATAAAACAAAGGTATTGCTCTTCTCCCCTACTCGCAAATCCTCTCAACCTTCATTTCCTATAACATCTAACAATGGGACCATAATCTCACCAGATATGTATACCAAACTCCTGGGTGTTATAATAGACAACAACCTCAAATATGATATGATTGTAAACCAAACTGTTAAAACCGTTAATAAAAAACTTGGCTCCCTATACAAAAACAAACCTTTTCTCACCCCTCTAGCTAGGACTGCCATTGCCCGTACCCATCTGCTTTCAACTCTACTCTATGCCCCACCAATACTCACTAACGTGAACAAAACTGATCTCAGCAAATTCTCTAGCTGCTATAATCAAATTGCCAGGTTTGCCACAGGTACTCCTTACAGGACACACCATTGTCAAAACCTAAACCTCTTAGAATGGCTAGAACTCCCCAGGCTAATTCAATATAATCAACTTACTGTAGCATTCAAGATTATTAACCATCCAAAAAAAACGCCCTCCCTTAAAAACATTATCCATCCCTACAAAAACGCTAGGCCACTTCATTCCACTACAAAACTTTTGGTTCAGTCTGTTAAAGCTAACAACCTATCTGGAGAATCTTTGTTTGCAAATTCAGTAGGCAAAACCTGAAATTCGCTCCCATATGACCTTACTCTGAACCCCTCCCTTAATCAGTTAAAAAAAAAATCTAACCCAGTATTTTAAAACTCACTGGTTATGTCCTTGCTCTAACCCTGACTAAAGCCTCATCTACTTCCATATCCCTGCAATTTTTATTCACAGCGACTTACCTCTTACACTAAAAGGTTTGAAAAGAGAAACTGTAACATCTTTGAAGATACTCTGTATACAGCTGCACCTATAGGTTTGATAAGAGAAATTGTAACATATTTGTGTATATTTCTGAATATAAACTTTCTTCTTCATAGGCTTGAAATGTGAGAATGTAACTTGTATGTTAATATAATATATTTGTGCATATACTGTAACTTCAAAAAACAGTCGATGTCCAAATGAGTGGAATCAACACACCATAAGCTCAAATGAGTAACGGCAGTACCAAAACGCAATATATACTTCCAATGGTTTATTTGTTAAGCGCTTTCTTCCCCATTAAACGGGAACTTCATCAGAACAAACTGATGAAGTTCCCATTTAATGGGGAAGAAAGTGCTTAACAAATAAACCGTTGGAAGTATATATTGTGTTTTGGTACTGCCGTTACTCATTTGAGCTTATGGTGTGTTGATTCCACTCATTTGGACATCGACTGTTTTTCGTGGTTTAATATTTGATGTCCTTCAAACGTTTTGTTCTAGAGTTAGTCATATACTGTAACTTGCTTGTCTTTATCTGTTTGCAAGTTTGGAGGTTTTCTCCCCAGGCCTCCTCTGAAAATGGACATGTATCCAGTCGGACTATCCTGGTCAACAAATGTAAAATAAAATAAATTATATAAATGTATGATTGCCTATCTAGTAAGTGATAGTTTAATAAAGATGTTTCTTGTTTAAAAAAAGGGGCAACAATTGAATAATTTATGTAATATTGCTTAGGTTATATGACATATGGCAATATATGTGAAGTATAGGATAATAGGATCGTAGGAAGTTACTAGGTTATTGGCCCTGAGGCCCTTATAAGCCTAGCCAAGAGTTTAGCCCATGCATAGATAAATCAACAACTGATGCCCCTGTCCAGCAGGGACACAGGTGGAATCCCAGGGATGTATTTTCTATTTCCCATCTAGTTATCCAGATTGCGCTTAAAAAGGGGTAAAGGGGGACTCTGCTTGACATGGAGAGGGAGTCTATTCCATAGATGGGGGAGTCTCTGGGACACAAATCTGTCCTACCAGCAAGTTCTATTGATGTCACGGACCAGTTTGAGGCCACATGTGCGGGTTACTCGAGTGGAGCTTGACTTGCGGATATGCAGCAGTCTCATCAAGGTGGGGTTCAAGATCACCTTGTATGCCAGACAGAGATCACCTTTGAAGAGTCTGTATGAAACAGAGTAGAGGGATAGGGCATTTAGCATATCTGTGTATGGTAGATTTTTGAGACCCTGGATTCTCCTGGTGAGGAATCTCTGTGGTCTCTCCAGCTGCTGCATGTGCTTTGCGAGATACATGTTGAATGTGGCATTATACTCAATAATAAGAATTATAAGGGAAGAATACAGGGACGTTATGACCTGCTTGTCCCTGAATGAGATATCCTTACTTATGAGGTGGGCCATGTAGATACTGTTTGTTATGTTAATATAGTTTGATTACTTTTATATAAATGTAAATTTGCCTATGTCACAATTGATAATTCAATAAAGGTATTTGAAAAAAAAAGACAGGAGAATATGCATCACAGACTGCATGCTGTGTCTTGGCTAGCCACTCAAAAATAAATTGGCTTTAGGTGGTTTTGGTCATGTTGACTAATGTCACCAAAATTGGCATGGATATTTGATGGTGATAAGTGGGTTGAGGACACGGCCTACTCTGACTTTAGCCAGGGACCCATGCTAATGGTGGGAGGGATGTATGTGCCCCTTTTGTTTAGTGTGTGCATGCCATAAAACTCAGCAGCCCTGGATCAATAAAGCTACTAGCTGATCAGCCAGTGTTCATTTGACTAGCTTGGGTTACCTGGGATAGTTTTGTTGAGTGAAAGCCACATGTAAAACCAAGCAACCTGCCAAACATGAACTAAGAATTGCTACTGTCTGTGTAGGTAAACTGACACAAGTCCACAGGAAATCAAAGGTAGATGGAAGGAGTACTGTTTTGCAGCTTCTGAATGAAGAAAACCCCACAGAAGCTATACTGCCCCAGAAACAGCCTTTGATGAGAGAAGAGGAGCCCACCCTAGAATAAGTAAGAACAGCACTAAGCAAAATGAATTCAGGGAAAGCAGCAGGCTCAGATGAGATCACAGCAGATATGATAAAGCTGCTGAGTGAGATAGGGGAGAAATAGCTTCTGAGGGAACAGCAGTGTGGAGAGAAAGGCGTACCCCAGATGAACGGAGAATAAGCATTCAAGTGCCAGTGTACAAGAACAAAGGGGACATCCACTAATGTGGGTAGCATAGAGGTGCCAAACTCCTGTCACATTGCATGAAAGTTCTAGAGAGGGTGATTCATAAAAAGATATGCAGAGTAGTAGGAAGTACGTTGGAAGATGAGCAGCTTGGATTCAGATCAGCTACACAATGTTTGCACTGAGACAGATAGTTGAAAAGAAGCTAGATATGAGGAAAGATTCCAACTGTGCATTCCTAGACTTGGAGAAAGTGTATGAAACATTCCTAAGAAAGCTGTTGTCGAGAAACCAAAAACTGTAGAACAAGAGCAACCACAGTAAAGGAAAACAAACAACTTTATTAACAAATATCCATGTTGAGCGCTTTCTTCCCCTAAAGTTACAAGGGACTTCCTCAGAACAAAATTCAAAACCCCCACCCAGCCTTTTATAATACTCAATTGTCACTGGGTAAAAGTCTGGATGTACATTTAGATGCCAGTGAACTAAGATAGCTGTTGAGACTTGATGCCACCAAGTATCCAGGAATTAACAAAGCCATTAGTATAACCAGTATTTTAAGTATTTTAAGTTAAAAAAACATTTTAGGTTGAACTTATACATGCATTTTTAAGAAGCAACATTTTCTATGAAGTTACATTTTTTTATTTATGAAATTTAATGTGGCATTAACTGGTGTGTAGGTCAAATCCGATTTTAAAGTGATCTGATTTTAAAGTGATTTTAAAGTGTATTCTTTTGATGTAAAATCTTTTTTGATGATTCTTTTTGAAGTGAATTTTTTTAATTAATACTAATTATTCAATCAGTGACAATTGAATATTATAAAAGGCTGGGTTGGGGTTTTGAATTTTGTTCTGAGGAAGTCCCTTGTAACTTTATGGGAAGTAAGCGCTTAACAATGATATTTGTTAATAAAGCTGTTTGTTTTCCTTCACTGTGGTTGCTCTTGTTCCTAAGAAAGTTAATTTGGTCAGTACTGCAGTGGTTCAAAGTCCCAGAAACATTGATAGAATTAGTGCAGGCTATGTACAAGGACCCAATGACTCAAGTACCAACAGTGTTCACTCTCACAGAGGGGTTCTTAGTAGAAATGAGTGTACATCAGGGTTCCGTTCTGAGCCCACTGCTGTTCATAATGGTGATGGACTACATCAGCAAGCAAGTCAGAGGGGACAAATCGACAAAGTTGCTGTATGCAGATGACATGGCAAAACTAAAAGCACAAGTGATGAAACTGAGTACAGATAAGACAGTTGTAACAGAAGCAGAATGGAGGAGTTCAAAAGAAGCTGAGAACTGAGATAGAAGGGAAATAGTGGAGCATGTTAAGAAGTTCAAGTTTCTGGAAGATGTGGTTGAAGAGAAGGGAAGTCCGAATGAGGAGGCAAAAACCTAGAATCACATTGCTGCAGCCAAATGGTGCAAAGTGTCTGGGGTAGTATGTGACACAAGAATTCCAAAGAAGTTAAAACATTAGGTAGACAAACAATGGTGTGACCAGTGCTTTTGTATGGCACAGAAACCAGGGAAGTGAGGGGAGAGAAGCTGTGGAAGTTTGAGGTAATGCTTGAAATGTATATTAAAATGCTCTCTATGGAACAGATGAAGAAATCGTACATCAGAGCTGAAGCCAATGTAGCCTCAGTTGCAGAAAATGTCAAGAAGAACAGATTATAGTAGTTCAGGCATGTGCAGGAAAGCAGAATACAATTTGATAAAGTAGATTTGGGAGAGTCAAGAAGAATGCACAATGAATGAGGATATGTGGTTACGAGAAGGAGATGGTAGGACTGTGTGAAAGTGAAAGATCACTGACAGGCATGACTGTCAAAGATGGGTGCAAAGTGTCACTGAATCGAGAGAGGTGACAAAAGGTGACAAACACCTCAACCCCATGAAGAAATGTAAAAAAGGGTTTTGATGATGATGGGTTTTGTATACTCCCACCATGTAAATTTCATTCTGCTTCTGAACAGGTTCTGGGTCTTTAGTCAACGTCTTCATCGTTATCACAGAATGCACAAAGTAAATTGGTTAACTGATTAAGAAAACATAACTTAAACTTTTCCAATTAAACAAAACATGACTAAAAGAAAAGATATTTGTATTGCAGACTGCATACATCTATACTTCAAGAAATACTCCGTAAAAGATAAGTTAATATACCAGCTTCCTTTTTAAATGAAATAAACTTTTTTTCATAAGTTTCAAACCTCATTTAAAAGGAATTAACTATTTTCTGATCTTCTTTTCATGCGTAGCATTTGAATGTTATTTTAGTGACTTTGCATTATTTTATTTATTTATTTATTTATTTACATTTATTTACCGGGAAATTCCAACTGGACACAGGTCCTTTTTCAGTGTAGGCCCAGGGAAAAAAGCTCCACAGAACAATAAATGAGCAGCAGAGTACATGAAAAACAATTGAATATACATACCAAAGCAAATAATACATACTGCAGCAAACGTTAGCTATACATATGATATGAAACATAGTAATGAACAGGTATACTAATATCTAGCTAAAGGATAGGAATAAATGTAGGACTATATACAGATAGTACTAAGCTCAAACAGATACTGTTCTAAACTCATATACCTAAATCTTATATACAAATATTGCACTAAACTCAAGCAGATATAAAGCAGAAGCTCCGCACAAAGGTGGAACAAGCTGGAAGGGCTGATGGGATGGAAGGGGAAGATAGAGGAGACAGTGAGTAGTATACGTGGCAGTGAGAGGTAGCTAGGGGTAAGTCAGTTGGATATGTATTTGGAGTTGAGATGAAGTGAGGTAGTTAAGCATGTTATAATAGGTTTGAGAGATTGACTGAGGAGGGAAGGGGAGGGTAAAGGGTGAGCCAGAGCCTGCAGAGGAAGGAATGCAATGATCAGATGGTGTGAGGCACGGTGGCTAGGGGAGGGGAGAGGAAGGCGAAGTAAAAGGAGGGTTACTAGTTGGGATTGGTGCATGGGCATAACCAGAGACTTTTTAAGTGAGTTTTTAGTGCAGTCTTGAAGTAATTGCAAGAAGATAGTATGGTTATAGGGGGGGGGGGTTGTTCTATAATCTGGATATGATGCAGGAGAATAGTGCTTCTCCTGCTGAGTTCTTGGGTTTGGTCACTAGAAGTAGATTTTTGCTGCTGGATCATAGAGGTCTAGTGGATCAGAAGGGCTGGAGAAGGTTTTGAAGGGATGGGACTTTAAGAAGATGGTTTACTAACTTGTGGGCAAGGGAGAGTTGATTCAGGTGAAGAAGTTGAGGAAGTTCAAGCCAGTCAAATTCTCTAAGTGAGATGCAGTGGTGGCTGCGATAAGATGTACAAGTGGCAAACTTTGCAATTTTATTGTAGCAAACCTTGAACTTGTTTAGGTCTGTTTGTCTAAGGTAGGTAAGTATAGGAGAGGCATAGAGTAAAGTGGAGATTAGGTGGGAATTGGCAGCAGAAATTCTGGCTGTCTTGGTGAGGAATTGTTTGTTTCTGTACAATGCACCTAGTTTTTTGTGAACCTTTTTTATGGTAAGAGAAATGTGAGTGTCAAATCTGAGATTGTTATCAATCTCAACACCAAGTAGTTAGGTGTGTTTTGTTGGGGAGATGACGGTATTGTCTTTGGTTAGAATATTAAAGTGGGGAATAATTGGGTTAGATTTAGTGGGTTGGAAGATAAGGAATTTAGTCTTGCTTGGGTTGAGTAATAACTGGGCATTAGTTTTCTATAGATGAAAAGGCTTCCTGTGTGATTTTGTGAAGTTCAGGTATAGTTGGGGCTGAGAAGATGAGGGTGAAGTCATCTGCATACTGTATAAAAGAAGCATGCTTGGTGGCTGTGAATAGATCATTGGTGAAGAGTGAGAATAGTAGGGGACCAAGGAAGGAGCCTTGGGGAACACTGAGTATTACAGGAAGTGGAGGAGATAGGTCATTATGCCAGACAACTGATTGTTGGTGGCCAGTTAGATATCTGTGAAACCAATCAGTAGTTGATTGGGAAAAGGATATGTTAGTGAGAACTGAGATTAGTAGTTTGTGTGAGACCATGTCAAAAGCCTTGGCTATATCCAGAAATATAGCAGAGGAGAACAGGCCAGTATTTTTATGATGAAGGATAGCATTAGTGAAAGAGAGCAAGGTGGTAGTAGTGCTGTGGTATACCCTGAAGCATGCTGGGTGCTGAAGAGGAGGTTATTAGCCTAGAGGTCGTCTAAGACTTGAGAATGGATGCATTTCTCAAGTATCTTGGAAAGTGGAGAAAGGATGGCTATGGGGCGGTAACTGGAAAGTTCAGTGGAGGAGCCACCTTTATGGAGGGGAATGATGTGGGATATTTTCCACAGTGTGGGGACATAGCTTTCTGATAAGGACCGATTAATTAAGATAGAGACTGGATAAGCTAGGGCTTCACTGCTATTTATAGGTATTCAGAGGGGAGACTGCCAGCTGCAAGTTTTGAAGGCTTAAGTTTCAATAGAAGTTTTTTTATATAGGAGGTAAGCATTGATGAAAAAGAAAAGACTGTGGGCAGAGTATTTGGTTTTGATGTAGGGAGGGTGGGTAGAAGGTTGTGTTCTTTAGTCAAAGACAGAATGGTTTCAGTAAAGTGATTATTGAATGAGTCAGCAATACTGCTGGAGGAAGGGGGTGTGTAGGTGGGGGGTGCCTCCTTTAACTGAATAGAGAATGGAGTTTATTGTGGACTAGAACTGCTTAGGGTTGTGATGGAAGGAGTTTAGGGCAGACTGATAATATTGGGTTTTATCTTCTTTTATTTGCTTTTTGACCTTGTTGCGCAACTCTAGGAATGACTGTCTAGAGGAGGGGGGTTTTGTTAAGCGCCAGTGCTCCCAGGCCTTATCTCTGATTTTCATTAGTGCCCTGGTGCTTTTTTGTAGCCAAGGGGAGTACTGTCTTTTGATTCTGGCATTTCTTATGGCGGCATGTGTGCTTAGGATGTTTAGGAAGGTGCTATTGAAGAAGTGAATGGCTTCATCCAAATTGAGGTACTTTAGTGGTGTCCAATCACATTTTTGAAGGGATGAGAAGTGGTGTCTCAGAAGGAATGTTGGAGTGTAGTCACTGAGGCTGCTTGGTAAACAGCCAGCATTACCAGTGTATACATCTACATTGTCCTGAACATAATTTTCAGATGCTTTTACCAGCCTGACTGTACCTGCCAGTAAGCAAAGTTCTAGCTAAGTGCATATTTGAAGTGCAGATTGGACCTTCCTATGGGTCTGGAGCTGATTGCAAGCTTGCCATACAAAATGTCTTTGGGGATTCAACCATCCTGCATATGACTTGACATGACCAAGCCAGCACAAGTGCCTTTAGGAGAGCAGGTAAAAATGCTTGATATCTCTGCCTGCTCTGGGATGTCTTTGTTTCAGATGTATTCCTGCCAGGTGATGCCAGGGATCCTTCTGATGCAGCATAGATGAAACACATTGAGCCTGTGTTCTTGGTAGGAGTACAGGGTCTATGTTTCACTACCACAGAGAAGCATGCTAAGCAAACACACATGGTACACCTTCATCTTAATGTTGATTGTCAGTTTTGAGTTATGCCAGACCCTTGCAGTTAGGAGTGCCATTGCTGTTGCTGCCTTACCAATCCGGGTATTCAGCTCGGTGTCCAGGGAGAGGTGGCGGGCAGTGGTGGAGCCCAGGTAAGTGAAGTGTTTCACCACCTCGACAGTATGATCACTGATGAAGATGCTGGGGGGTGCTGCTGACATTCTGCCTTATGATCTTCTTCTTGAGGCTAACTGTGAGGGCAAACTTTATGCAAGCACCAGCATTGCAGTGCTTCCTCAATGTGAGAAGTCATGGCAGCGCCATCTGCAAACAGCTTCTCTCTGATCAATACCATTCACACCTTGGTCTTTGCTTGAAGGTGTGTGAGGTTGAAGAGGATACCAATGCTTCTAGTGTAGAGGTATACACCATCTTCAGACTCATTAAAGGCAGGGAAGAGTAACAAAGAGAAAAAGATGCTGAAAAGTGTCGAAGCAAGTACACACCCTTGCTTCACTCTGCTCCTGAATGGGAATGGGCCTGAGGAGGAGGAGTACAAGACCTTTCATATTCTCATGAAAAGATGGACTCACCCTCAGGAGTTTGGGGGGACATCCAATTCTCTGTAGCAGGGTGAAAAGGCCTTTCCTGCTGACCAAGTCCAATGCCTTAGTTAGATCAGTGAAGGCAACGTGCAATGGTTTGCTTTGCTCATGGCACTTTTCTCAGAGCTGCCCTAGTGAGAAGATCATGTTGATCATGGACCTTCCCACTCTGAATCCACACTGTGCCTCAGGGTAAATGCGTTCCACAAGTGATTGCAGCCTGTTCAGAACTATGTGGGTGAAGGCCTTCCCAACAACACTGAGAAGGGATATTCCACAGTATTTGTTGCAGTCAGTTCTGTCTCCTTTATACTTATACAGCGTGATGATGCTGGCATCATGCATATACTGGGGCACTCTTCTTTCCTGCCAGCACTGTAGTAGGAGATCATGCAAGTGGTCGAGGAGAACAATTCTTGCCAAACCTGATGACCTTTTGCGAATGCCATCCTTTCTTGGAGCTTTAATATAGGCAAGGGAGTTGATGGCTTTGCTGAGCTCTTCTACAGAGGGTGAATAATCAAGCTCTTCCTGGTAATGCTTTGCCCATCTCTCCATCTGTTTGACTTGGTTTGTAATGACTTCACCAGAGGCAGAGTTTAGGAGTGTAATCTTGACTGTACTGGGGCCGAAGACTTTCTTCATGCCCTCATAAATGACGCAGATGTTGCCACAGTCAGCGGTGAGTTAAATTCTTTGATAGAGGTTCAGCCAGTAGTCATTGGCACATTGTCAAGTGATCCACTGGGCATCATTTCTAGCCTTTCTGAGTGCAGCTAGAGTCACCTCTGAAGGATCACTCTTGTAGCTGAGCAATGCTGCTTGCTTGGCTGTGAGGACTGGTACAGTCTCAGAGATTTCTCCATCAAACCAGTCTGGATTCTGCCTCTTTTTTTTTTCCATGGTGGAGTTGTAGATGGTGCCATGGATATCATGCCACCTCACTTCAACACTTCTTTTAGGGCAGTCCATGAGGCCCTCTGCAATAATGTTGGCAAAATGCTCATGCAGGTCTGGTATCGATGTCCTGTCAGTGGTGATACTTGGGCATGCTTTCTGCTTTGAGCATTGAATTTGTTTGGGCCAGACACACACCTCGCTGCCAAACAGGGAGTGATCACTGTCACAGTCAGCATTGTGATAGTTGCTGGTAACAAGGACACAGTTCAGTAAGCGTCTTCTAGTGATGACAAGATCTAGTTGGTGCCAGTGATGGAACCTCAGGTGTCACCAGGATACTCTGTGATCATACTTAGTAGCCAGGAATGTGATGGTTACACAGACGTTGTGGTAAGAGCATAACTCTAGCAGTCTCTGCCCATTGTCATTCAGCTTGTCAACACCTAACTGTCTGATGCTGCTGGGCCAGGAATCATGGTCAGCTCCAACTCAGCCACTGAGGTCTTCAAGCACAAACAAGGGTTCTGTGGTAGGTACCCCTCTGATCACAGTCTCAAGCTTCATGTAAATCTCATCCTTTGTCTCAGCTGAGGAGCAGAGTGTAGGAGTGTATACACTCCGGATGGTCACTTGACCTGGCGATATAACTTGGTGGGCAGGTTGGGCTCGTTAGCCATGGTTGGCTGCCAGCCTAGGAGAAGGTAAACTCTGACTCTAAACCTGGGCAGATGGAGCTTGTTAGCCTTGTCAGACAGTTTATCTAGGAGAAGGTAACTCTGACTTCAAACCCACAATCTGGCTATTGGATGATGGCTCCGCTGCCTTGTGAACATCTTCGGGAGAAGAAAAGGCTATGGGAGTAAACCCAGACAGAAAATCCAGATTGGAGCTCCTAAGACAGCTGGTTGTCAATGCTGACTTCCATCCTGCAGCTCCTGTAGCCAAGCTGATGCCAAATGTATTGCATCTGCATTCCTTTTGGACCACATCAGGAAGGCCGAGAATGGGATCCTGTTGACTGGGCATCTCAGGATCTCCATATACTATGCCAAGGATTGTGTCCTGGAGAGGTCATTTCATTGGCACTGCTCATAGCATCAAAAACAATATGGGAGACAGCAGTTATGAGTTATAAGTCCAGTGTGATTGGCATAAGCTCAAAAGGTATGTCTCAGATGGTGGGAGGGACCACTGATCAGCTATCACCCGTCTCAAGCTGGGCATCCCCCAGCCAGTAAGATGCTGACCCACCACAGTCTGCCTCCTTAAATGGGTGCTTGGTGCTAAGGTAAATACTGAAGAACAGACTGTAAAATCCTGCACCAGGAAATGGAAAAAAGAAAAGTAAACTACCAATATTGCGGCTGGCAAGCTGGAATCTCAGGACATTATTCCCCAGCCTCTCTGATGATCTTCGCCAGGTTTACAACTCCTAGAAAACAGCCACCATTGATCATGAACTCAAGAGTCTCCACTTCAATATTGCTGAGCTGCAAGAGACCAGACTTCCAACAAACGGTAGCCTCAGAGAATAGAGCTATGCATTCTTCTAGCAGGGGAAGGAACCGGAGGAGCAGCAATTGCATGGCATCAGTTTTGCAGTGAGAAATTCTCTGTTGTCCTCAACTGAACTACCATAAAAAGGCACAGCTTGAATCATCTCTCTCCACCTCTCAGTGTGTGCTCAGTAATAAAACACATCCATGGCAAACATTATATAGATCAAGAAACCTGGGGCCATTTGGAAAAAGAAGCGACTAAGGAAGTGTGATAAAAATAAAGAACAAAATGTAGAGATTTTTGAAAGGTGTGACACCCGTGCCCTGGCCCAGTAATTAAGGAGCCTCAATCCTCACCACTAACACCAGAGAGAGTGTCTCATATATGAGGGAAGGATAACAAATACACACAGTAAAGTGCAATTTCCCTTAAGAGCACACAGAGATCACAGTCAGTCTGGGGCTGGTCGCTCCCTTGCTCTCCAGGTCCCCAATAAGACTCCCCATTGGCACAGCTATAGGGTCCAGATCTCAGCCTAGTGGGCAAGCTAAAACCTCTAGCACCCTCTCTGTCCAACCAGTACTTCATGTCCCTGCCCAAGTAGCTAACACACACACACATACTCACACGCGCACACACACACACACACACACACACACACACACACACACACACACACACACACACACACACACACACACACACAAACTTTGAGATAAGAGTTTATACAACCACACAGACACTCATGGGGAAGGCTGGCACAGTTTCTCTAGCTGTGCCCCTTTCTCCAAGACTATACAGTAGTTCCCACTTGCCACCACCCAGTAATACTTATCAGCTACTCAAAGGCCCTTAAAAGGGTGTCCAATTATTACTGTGCAATATTATTATCCAATTGGTAGTATAGCCCAGCGCTAAAGCTATTAGAGTGGCTTTGTACAATTTTACCAAAGGCATGCAAGTACTCTTAAGAGCTTAAATTATCTCTACACAAAACAGCCACAGTTAAAAGGTTTTAAAATATTTAATACTAAATAATTAAAACCATAAGACAATAAGTGGGAGGGTGGCCTAATGATGAAGATGTTTGCCTTACAAACAAAAGGTGCAGGGTTTGAGTCTCACAAGGGATAATTGGCTAGGCCTAAACAGGCTCACAAGGGCAGTTAGCTTAGTACTAACCTGTGATGTTCTACTACACAGTGCTAGTCAAGAATTCAGAGATCACACAGAAATACTTAAAATAAATCAGTAGTACAATTCTGACATCACAGAAAAACACTTTCTAGTTCATAGCTATTTCTAAAAGAAAACACAAGTCTAAGATAAACACTTATAAGCACACAACAAACTGGAAAATGAAACTCAAACCAAAAGCTGTAGATGGAATGAAGGAGCAAACACAATTCTTTAGTACTTTTGTTCAAATTTATTCTTCATGAACTTCTTCAGAAAAAAAATAACGTCTCAAAACACACCTCTTATACGTTACATCACACATCACATGACTTTCATGATACTTTAAATTAAAGGTATAAAATCATACCATAAAAATAAAAAACTGTCTTATTTTCCAAACAGCTTAGAATATCAAAGCTTCATAAAAAAGTCTAAATATAAAAACATTATCATATTGTTATGATTTGAATGTTATTTTAATACTAAAAAACACAATATTAATACATTCATTCAGACCAGGGGCTCTGTCTGCTACCAAACTGATCTGCCACAATGACTCCTTGCATTCTAAAATCAATTTAGTGTTCCCTATAAAATCCATTTGTTGAACATAATCTATGACTGAAAAAGTGAACTTTTTAAAATTCACACAGTGAATAGCATGCCTAGCTAAAGCATTAGTGAAGTCCTTTTTCTTAATAGCAAGTGTGTGCTCATATATTCTATGCTTTAAACATCTAATGTTTTTTCCTATGTAGTAACTATGACAAGAGTCACATACTGCCACATAAACTATATTTGTACTCTCGCAGGTGAACTGTCTGTGGACCCAAATAGTCCTTTTAAGATGTGTAATAAATGTACTAGATGTATTGCTTATATATCTGCATTGTTTATACTTCCTACAGGAGAAAGTACCACAAACACTGTTTACATCAGTCAATGCTGAAGTGCGCCCCCCACCATTTTCCAAAATGTTTTTGATGTTCTTAATTTTCTTATAGGTGAACTTGGGTTCTACACCTACTACCTGTATGAGTTCCTATTCCCCATCAAAACCTTCCAATTGTCCTTAATTATTTGTTTGATGACACCCATCTCATTGACAATGGGAATGGGGAAAAATAGTAAACACTGTGTTGTCCTTTTTCCTGAGGTTACTTACATCACCAACCCCCCTGATGATAGGTTTGGCAGCATTTTGTCTCAGAATAAACACTTCCTTGTATATATTGGTTAACCAAGCCTGATCATACTCTCTTTGTTCAAAAAAAATGTGTCAACATGATGACCTCTTGAAAAAAAGTGTCATCATCAGTCTAGTGAGGCGAATAAATTGCCCCTTAATCATCCCTTTCTTCATATGCCTAGGGTGTAAGCTATCTCTGTGCAAATATTAGTTGACAAAAACATCTTTCCTATAAATCATACTCACAAAAGTGTTACTGGACGTATCAAAAGCCAAACGTATATCCAAAAAATTAATGGTCCTACCAAAATTTCCCACAGAAAATTCCAAAATGTCTGTGGTGTGATTTAAGTCCCTAACAAAGGACTCAAATTCGCTCTCATCACCAGTCCACAGAAATATCAAATCATCGATAAATCTTTGATATAAAATAATGTGGGACCTTTGTGGATGTACATGCAAATTAATATCTTTGGTTGAACTCAAAAAAATTATTGTCAAGAAGTAAACCCATAAGTCTGCAAATCATCTATATTTTACTGTGTGTAAAGTCAGTGTACCCATTAAGGTAATCTCTCAGATATTCTATACCAGCATCTTGGTTGATACATGTATACAGTGATTTAACATTTAGAGACGCAAAATAAAAATCACCATGGGTGAGGTTAATGTCCCTCAAAGTTTCCAAAAGGTGCCAGGAGTCCCTAAGGCACAACTTCACTTTTTACACTATAGGGTTAAGTATATAATCCAGCCATAAAGAAATGTTTTCTATCTCGGTTCTCTTGGCTGAAATAATGGGCCTAAAGGGCGGATTTGTTTCTGATTTGTGTACTTTGGGTATCCCAAAGAACTGTCCCATACTGGGATGTTCCACTAACAAATATTCATATGTGTCATGATCTAAACTACCCTGGCAAACATGTCGAAATGATCAGTGTTTATTCTCAAAAAACTCTTGTTAATTACATTCTTATCTACAACAGAATAAGCTGCATCATTTACCAACATGTGTTCAATGTTTTTAACATAATCTTCAGTACACATAATCACCATCATACCACCCTTGTCAGCTCTCATTACTCTAATGTTTTTATTTTTACTTAAAATACACAGTGCCTGGTGTTCTTCCACAGTAAGGTTATGCATGTGGGTGTCCTTTACAATATTTCTCATGTCCAGTTCACACATGTCACCAAACACTTGCAAGGTGTTGCACAAGGAGGGGGTTGTATGTACTGTTCTTTTTAAATTTGTTACAAACATCTTGTTTGTCTACATTTAAATCATGTAGTAGGTAACAAAGGTTCAGTTTTCTCAAAAAAGTTTGAAATCAACTAACAGTCTGGTGATATTAACAGAACTACTTGGTATGTAGGAAAAACCTTTTTTCAAGACTGAAATCACATCATTAGATAAAACACTGAGAAATTCAAAATGCAAATTTCAAAGTCTGAAACTTTTAGTTTTTCAAAGTCTGAAACTTTTAGTTTTTCAAAGTCTGAAACATTTAGTTTTTCTTTCTGTTGTTTCTTTCCCTCATTTGTGTCTTGTTCTAAACCTGATTTGACCACCTGGGAGTCCATTTGTTGCCGCCTTGGTCCACCAAAAAAGGACCTGATCCACGGGGGTTATTTGTAGATGAAACCACTTTAGCAAATGTTGGATTATTATTGTCAGACCCCACTGAAACTTGCTGAACTGTGTTACTGTTGTTATTATTATTAATGTTATTAGGGACATTGTTGTTATTATTAGTGGTCATACTATTGTTGTTTCCACTTCCAGTATCATTCACCTCACCCTGTGTGACATTGTTGTCATTTAATCTCATCATGTTGACCCCTGTTTCATTGAATAAGTTGACTAACTCAATGTAAAATGGGTCACCAAAGTTCACACAGTTTGGAAATTTCGATAGTCTTAGTCCCTGTGGAACACATTTGCGCTTAATACATTCATTGAGATATAAAATCTCCAGTTCCATAGATATAAAGTGAACTGTGAGCTTCTCAAGCTCAAAAATGTCTTTCCTGCAACTACCAACATCTTCATAATGACTTGTAACATTATTATTAACAATGGTACTTATATTTTCACTATTCGGTTCGAAAATGATGTCCAAAAAAGGATTGTTGACTTCCTTAAACACATAATCCAAAATGCTGCCATCTAAGTGTACAATTCTGTTCCCACTCGGACCACTGCTGCTGATGGCAGGTGTGTTAGTGGCACCATTACCTTCGTGCCTTTGCTCATTGTTGTTTGTAATTCCTATGTTAGCAGGTGTGTTAATGGCGTCATTACCCTCATGCCTTTGCTCATTGTTGTTTGTAATTCCTATGTTAGCAGGTGTGTTAATGGTGTCATTACCTTCATGCCTTTGCTTATTGTTGTTTGTAATTCCTATGTTAGCAGGTGTGTTAATGGCGTCATTACCCTCATGCCTTTGCTCATTGTTGTATGTAATTCCTATGTTAGCAGGTGTGTTAATGGCGTCATTACACTCATGCCTTTGCTCATTGTTGTTTGTAATTCCCAATGGCAGTCAAGACTGTGAAAATTAACCCAAACCAACTGAATACTGCTGCTGGGACCCACACAATCTCGAAAAACCATCTTGAATGGCTCCAGTAACTGTCCTGGCAAGTCTAAGATACCTTATATATGAGCAAGACAGTGCTGTGAGTTGGATAGTCAAGACAAAAATGCTTAATGCATTCTGATTCTCTCCATTTAAATTGCTATTGCAGTCCTGATTCCCATTACATCATTTTTTACACTTTCCTGGCATTCACAGGCTGACAGAAACTGCATTTACATTCTTTTACACCTAGGCAGAAACCAGAGCAATAAAAGACATTCCATATGTAAATTCTGGTCATTAACTTTAGCCTTAAAACAATAGGCAGGAAGCCTTCATCTAGCCCAGCCGGTGCCGAATTGTAAACATCAAAGGCAGTCATGAAATAATTTCAATTTCAAAGGACAGACATGAAATGCTTGACTTAGCTTTCTTTACAGCAGAGGGCAATGTTGCTACATTGTTTTGAGTTCAACATTTCACAGCATATTCTTTCATTTAAGAAAATAAGCCTGTAATTCAACATTCATATTTAAAAATGACAGAATTATGTATAAAATCCTATCTGGCTAGGCTGGCAGCCTTTACATTTCTACACCCCAAAGAACTCAAGCTAGTTTTTCAAGTGACCCTTGAGAAACGCTGCTTGAGAGGGTCAGGTCTATCTGAGTATATCTACCCCATTCCCTGTCTTGAGATCCCATCTGAATTGGCATTGAAACTCCCACTGTGGTGCTGGACTGACATATAATATGCTTGCAACCCCAGGCTCCATCTTAGCAACTTGGCATTTTGCTGGCTGGCTGTGTTTACCATGTTAGGGGGTTGTGATCTGTCATAACAGTGAATTTCCTTCCATACAGATAAGGCTGAAGTTTCTGCAGTGCCCACACTATAGTTAGACATTCCTTTTCTACAGCTGCATAGCATTCCTCCCTAGGTTGGAGCCTACGACTGAGATAAACCACTGGGTGCTCTTCTCCCGCTGAAGAAATCTGGCTAAGTACAGCTCCCAATCCATGGTTTGAAGCATCCACCTGCACAACAAATTCTTTGCTGTAATCAGGACTGGCTAACACAGGGGGGGTCCTCCCAAAGCTTCTTTAAGCTTCTGGAATGCCTCCTTACATGCTGGGGTCTACACTACCTCAATGGAGGACAAAGTCACTGCCTCAGAGTATCATGTAGCATAATCCACTACCACTAGGATATACTTTTCCCTGTGGAACTTAGGGTACTCAGAGTACCCACAATATCCATAGCTACCCTCTGAAATGGCTCCTCTATCACAGGCAAAGGCATCAAAGGAGCTCTCACCTTGTCTCCGGCCTTGCCTACCTTTTGGCACTCCTCACAGGTCCTGCAGTACCCTGTTACATCTCTGGAAATTCCAGGCCAATAGAAGTTCTGCATAATACGCCTCTTTGTACGTTTTATGCCCATATGGCCTGCAAAGGGAATATCATGGGCTATGGCTAGAAGCACCAGATGGTAGGCTCTAGGCACTACCAACTGCTGTACTCTCTCACCTTCTAGACCTCCCTCAGGGGTCCACTCTCTGTATAGTAACCCTTTGTCCCAGTATACAGATTCCCCCTTTCCTTGAGAATCAGGTGCCTCCCTAGCTACCTGCCTCAGGCCTTGTAATGTAGGATCTGAGAGCTGAGCCTGTCTCAACTCTCTCCTTGTAACCCTTCCCAGCTCCCCGTCCACAGGAAGCCTGGCGTCCTCTGACAGTGGTGCCTCACTGTCAGCCTGGGTACTACTACTCACCTCTACCTTTGCAGTCACTCTGTCCAAAGGAACATCAGTACCCACAAGCAGCTGTGCTTCACATTCAGTCTCACTGCTACAGAGTAGCTCCCTCCCTGAAATAACCACCTCACCAGTCCTGGCTGCAAGTATGTAGTCTGTCTGATTCTCCCCTAGGCTACCAGACCCACGTGCTTGTCTCCTAGCCTGACCACGTGTAACTGCATAAGCACATGGTACTGCCTCATCCAAATCCTTCCCTATCAGGACATCTGCAGGATAGTAGTTTAGTATCCCTGTTGTCTCAAGACAACCTATTATTGGCATTTTGTCTTTCCCACTTACTGGCACCCTCACCTTTAGTTCCCCACCTTACCTCCATGGACACCTGTATGCCACATGGCCCCACTGGTTGCATTCAAAACATTTATCCCTAGCTCCTGGATGTGCACCTGGACTAGTGGCTTCCCCTGCTACTAGCAGATTCTGTTGTGGCAGTCTGTGCTTCCCATCATGGGTTCCTTTAGACCCATGAGCAGTACTGGGGGCCCCTTTCCTGTGCAGGACTGCCCTGCTTGCCAGGTATAGGTCTCCCTTCTTCCCCAACTCATCTGAAGTAGCACATTGTCTATCAGCTAACCAGATTCTCATGTCCTCAGGCAAAGTGTTAAGGGCTTCTTCCCTCACCAAAAGGTCTGCCAGCCCTTCAAAAGTGGTGACCTGAAATCCACTCACCCACCTATGGAAATAAGTGCTCAATTCAGCAACATATTTACACACATTTTCATCCTTACATCTATGCTCACGAAACATTTTCCTATACGTTTCAAGTGTTAGCTTAAAAAACTCTAATAGACAATTTTTTAAGCAGTATAATCAAAACACAATGTCAGACATTTTAGATAATACAGTTACAGCTTTACCATGGAGTAAGGGGGTCAGGAACCGTATCCAGGGCCCTTGGTCATCTTCATACTGTTTACATACCCTCTCAAACATATGACTGAAACTATCAAAAGTATCCTCCTCTTTAAACTGCAGAAGAAATTTACTTACCTTTTGTGCTTTTGGGGTCCAGTTACTCCCTTTCCCATTACCTCCATGACTCTGGCGAAGAGTCAGCATCTCCTTCTCATGCTGCCTCTGCCTCTCTTTTTCCTCAGCTTCTAGGAGTAAAGTTTCTCATTCTCCTCACTCTCTAGATGGCTCAGTCTCTCAGCTGCTTTTAATTCCACATGCCTGGCCTACAACTCAAGTCTCTTTAGCTCCAGATGGATTTTTAAGTCCACTGCAGAAAGGTTGAGCTGTCCATCCTCTGAGGGTATTATATCTCCACTGCCAGTCTGATTGTCCTCCTGGTTGCTGTTTTCTGAAGCAGCTGTAACCAAGGCTGCAATCAGGTCTGCCTTAGTCAGGTTTCCATGCACCAGTCCCCTAGCCTGGCACATCTCTGCTAGCTAGCTCCTTGTCAGCTTTCCATATTCCTCTGCTGACATGCTGCCTGCTCACCCTGAATAACTAAGCTAACAAAAGAAATAAAACAATTGTGATCTGAATTCTGAGTATTCACTGTGTGGCTGTTTTAGAGTACAAAAACACCTTCAAAGCTCACTGTACACAAGCTACAGGATTCACTCTACCCACACCACTATAAGCCAATTAGTACTTGCCAACTAATTAATATGTGATGTGGATATTCCACCGCTGCTAAACAATTAATATGTGATGCCCCCTCTGGTGTTACTGGTGAGGATTGAGGCTCCTTGATGGCTGGGGCAGGGCACTGGCATCACAAAAGGTATAAAAAACAAACATGGACATGGGAAAAAAAGATCTGATCTGGTGCAATATTTGTGCAAAGGAGAAAGCCAAACTAATCAATACAAAAAGCAACACCAAAGATATTTGAAGAGAAATACAGCCAAAGGCATCCAGATATTGAAAATTTTACAATACAAAAAAAGGGAAAACAAAGGGGGAAGTACAAAAGAGAATTAGTAATGGAAAAGTTTAAGAAATAGAAAGTGAAGTTATTGATTACCTGTGCAGTGAAGGATTTAGAGCAGAAAATCCAACTCTGGTAACATCACAGCATTATAGAGCAACAAGTCCCCAAATTAAGGAGAAACTAGTGGAATGGGAAGCATCTGATCAGTTGTCATATGAAGATAGTTTGGAGCCTTCAGTAGGAAACCAGTACGAAAGTTCAGTTGGAGTTGCACAGCAAGGGAAGGAGCAGGAAATGCTGGTAACTCTGACACAGTCAATGTTGTGGAGAGACAGACCAGTAAGTTCCCATATGAAAGAGCAATGGATGCACAGGATGAAGGTGAAGAGAATATGGCATAGTAAGCATTCTGAAACTTTCTATATAATGCCCACAGGAAATGGAGAACAAAGAATATGCCCTTAGTTTAGAAGAAAATGATCTAAGAGAAGAGTTGCTTGCTTTAATAGAAACGGATAGACACATTAAGATCAATGAAAGGTATAGGTTGCAGTTAGAAGACCCATGTAGTTTGATAAAACAAATGAACACAGTAATCAAGTCTATTAACAGAAATGCAAGTGGTATAATAGAAGTAAATATTGATATATCACTGTGCAGCTAAATATAACAGATAAAGTCTACCACAAAGCACAGGGCAATAAAGGAAAAGAAGAGAAGAAATCAAATGCCTTCAAGAAAGTATCAAACAGAGAAAACTCCAAAGCAATTAAAGCAAGAAATGTCATTGTTAGAAGAGTATAGAAGAAGGAACAGATCAACAGAAATACCTAGAAAGATAGATATGATAAAAGCAATGTACAGTATCTGAACAGACCAGGATATATCATACACTACTCCTAATAAAACACTAAAGATATCAGCACAGGTAGAAAAACTTAGAAGATATGCAAATAAATATAAAGGAAAAGTACAAAATAACCAATTCACTGATGACCCCAAAAAAGGTTTGTAGAATATTGGGAAACAAAGCAAAAGGAATAGAAATGCCACCAAAAAAAGAAGAAATAGACCCATTTTGGAGCAATATCTATGAAGACCCTGTGGGACATACCAAAGATACTGAATGGATAGAAAAAGTAAAGGAAACAGGAAGAACTTTAAATATAGAGGATATGAAATGGGATGCAGTAAAAGCCAGAGAAATTGAAACAAAATTAAGAAAAGCTCCTAACTGGAAAACCCCAGGACCAGATACTGTACCTAACTTCTGGCTATACGTATTAACATCTTTACACAAAGAATTAGCCTGAGTAAGAACTATTTATATGCTATATCGGACAAACACCAACCTGGTTAACAACAGGAAAAGTGCCTTAGGAGTGAACCTACAAGCTATTCTAAAAACTCTAGTCCAATAACTTGCCTTCCAATGATGTATAAACTATATACTGGAATTGATGCTGATAAAGTTTAAAGTCAAAACTCAATCATGACAATAGAACAAAAGGGTAATAAAAAAGTCATATGGGACAAAGGATCATTTGTTGTTAAATAAAGTCATAATGGAGAGTTGTAAAAAGGTAAAGAATCTATGTATGGCATGGATTCACTACAAAAAAACATTTAACAACACCCCAGATTCATGGATAAAGGAGTACTTACAGACGTATAAAATATACCCTACATTGATCAATTACATTAAAGTGACCATGAAACAGTGGCAAACCACTCTGCATCTAAGTCATGATAAAGAACAAATTATTATTTTAGGGATAAAAATTCAAAGGGGGATATTCCAGGGTGACTCTTTGTCACCCCTGCTCTTTAACCTTGTCCTTAACAGGACCCAAGTTTGGGGACATTGTAGATGATGTGAAAAGCATTGTTGGCTGACATCAAGGATTGAATCAATATTCATTTCATGTATTTTACTCATACTTTGTCTTAGGAATGGGGTCCATTCCCATCATGGTATTAGAAACTCAAAATATTTAGTGAAATTAAAACAAATATAGCAATACAGTAGTGTATATTTTAAACATTGTATGTAATACAGTATAACACGTGAAGGTTTCTTCTTTTAAAGTAAGGGAGGTGTCACATAGATGGGTATATACACAGTGAAGAGTAAATAGGTAATTATTCCCTTTTATATTAGACCCTATTAAGGAAGATACAAAACTCAGACTTCAGGCAAGCAAGACATTTCTGCATTGCTGAACATGATCATTGGAGACCAAGTGAAATAAACCTGTGTCTCCTCAAGTTAAGGAGGAGCTATCATTTTTATAGTAAAATCACACAGCATAAATCAAACACTTATTCTGTAGCTTCAGCTGACTTACCAGAATGAAAAATAACATTTCTTTGAAAGATTCCACTGACAGTACAACCTCGTGTTTTTGTCATAACTTTCACCATAATGAATAACTAATTCTATTTTTGTATAGCTGAGCTAATTATGCATGAGAATATGCTTATGTCAGTAGAAGAAATAATATAAATCACATAGACTTAGACTACATTTTAATTCAAGATGGGATTCCAGTCTTGATTTGTTTTCTCACAAAAAATCTAATTTCTTCAGAGTCTTTGATCTGATGTTATGAAGCATTACTCTCAGTACATTTTTATCACGAAGCTGAAAGCTGAGAACATGTACAGACAACATTTGACATTTAACAGACATTTCTTGCATGCTGTACTAACATAATCTTTACATGTACATTTTTTAAACTTTATTAAAAATCATTTTTTTAGCAATGAATGTATTTTGTCTACCTGCAATGTTAAAATTTTGACAGGTAATGTTTTTGGGGTTTATTATTTTATCTAAACACATTATTATAAATCTTTTTAAAACTGCTCAGTCAAGCTGTTTGCACATTTTGCAGTTTTTACTTTAATACCAAAGCTTTGCATAAAAATAAAACTAGAAATAATGTAAGAATAATTGTAACCAACGTTATTTTTGGTTTGCAGCACAAAAGCCCAAATTTTCAAATAGCTTTTGGTGCATTATAAGCTGGAAGTTTGCCCACTCCAGATATGACATCATATAAGTCCATACAGGAAAAGTCCTTTAAATGTACCCTGTTCTAGATTATGACAATAAATCTATGATGTCTCAGGTTTGCTCAGTAGCATACCTAGGGCAGGGTGAGAGAGGCAACTGCCCTGGGTGCAAAGTATTGAGGGTAGACATGATCTGGCATTCAGGATCTCTCTTTTATGCAATAAAAGGATTTTAAAAGCTGGTATTGCATTTGCGGTCAAATCGGAGTGCTGTAATGCTCCATGTGTGGTTTACAGTTTAAAAGTAAAAGAAAAAAGAAAATCTCTTTTTTTAACTAAAACCTGATTGCTGTAATGCTCTGTTCAGGCAGGGTATAAACTGTAGCAACTTTTTGCTACATTTTAAAAGAAGAACAATTTTTTTAACCAAACCATGAGCACAGTGGCACTCTGTGCAGGCAGGATATAAATTGTAGCAACTGTTTGCTATATTTGTAGCATGCAGTTTGCTACAGTTTAAAAGAAGAAGAAACTTTTTTTTAACACAATATGCTGAAGAAAGGTCAAGGGCAGGGTTCAGTAATGAGACCTCAATGGCTAGGGCAATAGGGAGAGGGGGCACATCATGCATGTGGCTACCAGGTAGGTGTGC
Source organism: Protopterus annectens (assembly GCF_019279795.1). Classification (NCBI taxonomy): domain Eukaryota; kingdom Metazoa; phylum Chordata; order Ceratodontiformes; family Protopteridae; genus Protopterus; species Protopterus annectens. The sequence goes on from NC_056730.1 coordinate 148,615,414, forward strand.
CAGTACAATGAATGACCGAATGACTGTCATAAGCCAATAGCTACATTATAATAAATTAGTGTAGCAACTGGCTAATTATGGTGAATTCTTTTTTTTTTTTTTAAATATTTTTATTCATTTCCAAAAACAAGAAAACATGAATGCAGGTTATTTATGACAATGAAGTATTTACAAATTATTTAAAAAGGTAGGCTAAAACCTCTAAACAGATATCAAACATTAAAACCAAAATAAAGTATTTACAAGGGTGTCTATTGTTGACATATAATTGACTTTCTATACAATTGTTTCCTGATTATAATCTGCTGCAGTCATTATTCTCCAGTATTTCAGTTACTTTTTGCCATGCTATTTATAATGATGTAGTTCTTTCAGTTCTTCCTTTAATAGTGTTCATTTCCAATTGCGATACTGCTGACACCATATTCATGAATTGCTTAAAAGTTGGAGAAGCTTTGGATTTCCAGTTTGATGTAATGTTCTTCCTTGCAATATTTAGGAGAGTCCATAAGATTACACATTTTGTTCTTGGCACACAGTCGGGTACAGGTGCATTAAACAAAATAATAGATTTGGAAATCTGGAATTTATCATTGAATACCATTTGCAGAAAATAATTTATTTTATCCCAATATGGTTTAATCAAATGGCATTCGTAGAACATATGTTGCCAGTCTGCTTTTATTGATAAATCACATCTCCAGCAGCCAATATTTTTCTTAAACATAAGTTTCATTTTATGAGGGGTTACATAAGATCTGTGTATGAATTGTCATGTAAAAAGTCTCCAATGTAATGAAAGTGATGTCTGCTTTGGAGACAGAAGAATTCGTTTTTTATCTCTGTCATTTGGCACATGTCCATTAACTGATCTATAATAATTCCATATTTTGTCATTATTATACATTTTTATTTTTTTGTTTGTTTTATAAATAGATGATAAGTATCCCTTTCCAGTAATGGGTTGATTCGTTTGTAATATTATATGTTCTATAAGGTTAGGAACATTTTGTCTTATTGATGGTTGCATTGATTCTTGTTTGTTTAATATATACTGTCTTAATTCTTGTACATGTAACCACAAACTATCTTCCATATTTAATTTCTGTTTAATCTGGTCTATTGTCAGAGGTTTTCCAGTGTTTAGCAATTGATGCCAATATATTAATCCCTTTTCTTTAAGCATGTTGACTACTTCCATATTAAATGTTATTATATTACCTTGTGTGTACGCTACTGGATATAAAAGAAATGCCCATGCTTTAATATCAGGATTGCTATTAATAAGATTTTGGAAAATTTTTAATGTATAAGTAATGTATTTGGAACTTATATTTTTATTGTTATGTATCATCATATATTCCTTCATCAGCCATAGAAAATTGTTTGGTATGAAATCTGTATACTTATTTGCTACTACAAATCCTGATTTTAACCAGATTCTCTCATGAACTAGCTTCCATTTTGATGTATATTTTGTATTTAGCCATAATGATATTGTTTTAATAATGGATGAATGCAAATATATTTCTATGTCTGGTAAACCTATGCCACCTATATCCCAATCATCTAGATGATACTTCATAGCTATCCTTGGTTTTTTTGGATACTATAGGAATCTTACCATTAAATCATTTAATTGTTTTAGGTGCAATTTAGCTGGTGGCAAAGAACAAGCTTGTATGACATAAAGAATTTTTGGAAATATGATCATTTTAATTATATAAAGCCTTTCTTCCATTGAAAAGAAGAATTTATTCCATCTTTGTATTAGATTTTTAATATTATTTAAGGTCTCTTTATAATTTGTTTCAAGTGTAGTATCTAGGTTGTTAGTTATTATAATTCCCAAGTATTTAATTATATTATTGGTAGAGATATATTTATGGTATTTTTTATTTAGATCTTTTTTATTAGTATTTATAAGCAATACATTTGTTTTGTTCTCATTAAATTTAAGACTTGAAAAGTTTTGAAAGTTTTGAATTGAGTCCCATAATGCTTTTAAACTGCTATTATTAATTTTTAAGGTAATTAAAATATCATCAGCAAAAAGTTGAATTTTAAGCTCTAGGCTGTTGTCTAGTTGTATTCCTTCAATATTTTTATCCATACGTATATTATTTGCTAAGGGTTCAATGACTAGCGCAAACAATAACGGAGAAAGAGGGCAGCCTTGTTTTGTGCCCTTAGTTATTTTAATAGATTTAGACAGACAAGATCCCAGTTTTATATAAGCCAATGATTTTTCATATAATGATTTTATTAACAAAGTGAAGTTGTTTGAGAAGCCATATTCTTCTAAAACTAACCACAGATAATCCCAGTTCACTGAATCAAATGTGCTATTTATGTCTAAGCTAATAACATTCATTTTATTTTTTGTGACATTTATATAATCAATTAAGGAAAGAATTCTTTTAATGTTGTCATAAGTGTTCCTATCTTTTATAAAACCTGTTTGATCCTCCTCTATCAAAAGTGGTAGTAATTGTTTTATTCGAGCAGCATGTATTGCCATAAAAATTTTATAATCTATATAAAGATGTAAAATGGGTCTGTATGATGAACATTCACTGGGATCTTCATTTTGTTTCAGAATTGGTGATATTAATGTGTACTTCCAAGAAGGAGGAATGTCTTTACCATTTTTAACTGATGTAAAGACATTCAATAACAACAGCAAATCCTCATTTGATAGTAATTTAAACATTTCTGGGGTGATATTATCTATACCTGGAGCTTTGTTTAATTTTAGCTTATTTACTTCAGCTTTAAGTTCTGTCATTGTTATTTGTTTATCTATTAGTTGTACCTGCTCCTCTAATAACCTAACTTTAACATTGTTTTTGAGAAAAGCTTTCAATGCTGAATGTGTTTCTGTTTTCTCATTTTGATTATTAAGTTTATGAAAAAATAGCCTAAAAGCTTCTAGTATTCCTTCTAAATCAGATACTTTCTTTTTGGTTTCTATATTATGTATTTCCTTGATTTGATTTGTTTTAATAATCTTTTAGTCCTATTTGCTATTCTTCGTTGGTTTTTAGGGTTCATTGAATAGTAACATAGTTTAATTTTTTCTAAGTTGATCATTGTTTTGTGATGTAGCGTCTCTGAGTGTTTTTTATTAGTATCTTCTAGTTCTTTTATTAAGTTGGTGTTTCCATTTTGAATATCAAGCTTTAAATTATCTACTTTTGACTGTAATTCCATTAATTCCTTATTCCACTGTTTTTGTTTATTTTTAAACCATCCCACCGCTCTTCCATATAGGTATGCTTTCAATGCATCCCATATATATATATTTCAGATACATCTTTTGTAAGATTGATATCTAGGAATGTTTGTGTCTCTTTAATATAAAATTCCTTAAAATCTTTGAGATTTGTTATGTAAGATGGTATTCTTGTTACTGATATCCTTCTCTTGAAACATAAGTCTATCTCAAACGTTATGGTGTTATGGTCCGAAAATGGACATGAAATTGTCTTGACTTTATTTAATTTAGAGGTTAAATCCTTTGTTATGTACACTCTATCTATTCTAGAGTATGTATTATGTCTATGGGAAAAATGTGTAACGAATAGTGAATCTGGGATAGCATACTCATTTATGTCAACTATATTAAAAGTTTCAACAAACTCAGACAACAACTTTGTTAAAGGTGATCTCTTACGTGTAGTTTTAGTATTTGTGTCAGTTTCTTTTATAATGCAATTGAAATCTCCAGCTATGATTAAATTGCCTTTGGTATATTGTACAATGTCTTCTAAGTGTTGTTTGGCCACTCTAACACCTAGTCCTGGTATCCAATAAATATTCACTAATGTATATATCATTTCACTGATAGATATTGTCACTAGACAAAACATTCCTGAGTTGTCATGGAACGTGTTTATGATTTTAGGCATTAAAGTAGTGTTTTTCCACAAAATTGCTACTCCCCTTCGCTTCTGATTATAGGTGGAACTTACTAGTATTGTATAATTTTTATTGTTTATTTTATTTATGTCTTCCTGTGTAAGGTGTGTTTCCTATAAAAATACTAGTTGCGCTTCACATAGCTTTAAATATCTATAAAGACTTCCCCTTTTGCAGCTATTATTTAAACCATTTACATTAAGAGATATACATTTTGCAATTGGATTTATATTAGCTTTGCTTTTTTCCTCTTCAGTTGTTGGGCTGAGAGGGAAGAGCACTGGTTTGGGGAAATGGCACAGGGCACTGGTTGATCCAGATATGCCTCTGATTTTGTTGACTGGCTTTTAAGGGTTACAGTCATTACAATTTGATTTTCTTTTTTGTTTTTATTAAAGATTTTTTTACTTTTTTTTTGAAGACAGGGTGTTTGTATGATGAATAGCCAGTACTAAAAAATTAAGGTAACAACTGCCCAAAGCACCAGTTTTTTGGAAGTCATCAGTAAGCTTTATTGCCACAAATAACATACCTTTTGTCACATAGTCCAAAGGATAAGGTGGCCAGAAAAGTCACAGTCTATTAGTGCCATGTCTATTTGTGTCATTTAGAGTGGTATGGATGGTAAGAGTCAAGCAACAATACCATCAGAGCAGATTATCCAATTGAGATGATGCTGAGTATATTCTGAGATATTAAACGATGCGTTGTGTGATGGATGTCTGCTTTTTTACTGATAAAAATTGCCATCAGGTTGACAGCAAGGTTTTGCAGGGCTGTATAGTTTATTTTACTGCAGATTTTGTTAAGAATGTTCTCACACTGGATTGTACTAACATGGTAAGCTCTTTGTTGTTGGATACAAGTAACCATTATTTTGCAGATGGAAATGGATGTTAGGAATAGTCTGTCCTTGTCTTTTTGTTGGTTGGCATTTACAATTCACAAGACTATTTTGGTGGAAGAAAAATGTTGTTTGTGATGCTCAGGAAGAAAGACGTGCAGCTGTAGGGCAAAGGTGATTGCAACATTTATTCTAAAGTTGCAGTTCTGTTGAAATAGAAATAACTGCAGTGGCTGTTCAGGGAATTGTAGGCAGGGGTGAGTTATTCTGGCTCGAGACTACTTTGATGACTGCCAAATATATTTTGACATCTTGCATATGGCATAATGATTCTCACAGGTAGGACCTAGTTGCTTGATTTGCATGATGTATTTAAAGTCAGGTTACCTGGATTACTTTTGATGACATCACAGATAGCGACAGGTCACCTAATTCCTTTATCCAGTGATAGCAAGTTGGTTCTTGGCTCTGGTCTGACTAGAAAGCCCAGGGTCGTGGTCTAGGGTGGGCATAGCTGCTCCTGGTCCTAATGGTCTTTGATGTTTTCCAGCATCTCCAGCTGTCTTTTTCCCACTGATATAGATTTTTTTGATGTGGGAAAACAGAGACACATTGGATGGCTGTGGCTGTTGACCAGGAAAGGATGCTTTTGTCTGGGTTGAGGCTGCCAGGTAAATGATCTAATGTAGATTCAATCATAGGTTGGTACTAGGCTATCGGCCCTAAGGCCTATACAAGCCTAGCCATAACAATTCCCTGGCTATTTCTTCCCACACTATTTACTTCCCTGGACCCCTGTCTAGCAGACTGACATGATCCCTGGGGTGAATTTCCTTTCTCCCATCCAATCATCAAGGTTCCTTTTGAAGAGGGCCAAAGAGGTGCTCTGCTTGACATGTATGAGCAGTCTATTCCAGAGTCTGGGGAGTCTCTGGGTTAGGAACCTATCACTCCAGCATGTTTTGTTTATTGTGATGGTAAGGTTTAGATCCCTGGAGCATGTGGCTCTGAGGGATTGAGATTTCTTTAAGTGTAGCATGTCCAACAGCTCTGGGTTTGACATGGCCTTGTATGAGTGAGCTAGATGTCGTGTCTGAAAGAGGGGTGAGTCAGCTGATACTGTTTAGGAGTGGATCTGCAGCAGAAGAAAAACATGTCTTCATAATACAGACATTTGCTTTATTAATGTTTTACTATCCCAGAGGCTTAGGGGAAGTGAGAGCAGTGATACTGAAAAGTCATAGTCATTTTATTTTTTACACAACTCTTACACTATCTGGTTAGTGAAATAGGTGCTTCTGTCTAACTGTATGCAACATCTGACATCAGACCTCAAAATGAATAACTTTTTGGTTACTGTAATAGCATTTTACTTGCTGGCATAGAATTGAACCTTCTCAGAAAATTTATTTACGATTAGGGGTCTGTATTACATTTTTCAAAGAGTCAAACATCGAACACCATATGGTCGACACCATATGAGCGATGTTTGAAATTTCAAAAATATAATAAAAAAATAAAAAATAAAAACTATACTTCCCTAAATGCTGTAGGCAGGTGGGCAAGCCCCCCTGCACCCCCCACACCCCCGCTACTTAAATATTCCTACTCCGAGATCGCACTGCATTGAAGTAAAGGGAAAATATTCCCTACGGTGATTTCTGTGTTATGCATGCGACATTTTGACCAATCGGGTTCGCCCAATATGCATTTGCCGTTTACAATTTTCGATCACATGATAGGAACCCTACGATTAGTAGTAAATAAAAAGTTTGACATTTACGCAGCTCAGAGAAAACAAAAAAGGATTCCATGATTTATTTAAATGTTGTCTGTGAAACATTATATTAAATGCATAGCTGTTATGTATTAACCACTGCTGGATACCTCTGAAAATGTAAGGGATGTAGTGTGTCAACTTGGCACATAAACATTTTTTTTTTGAGAGAGAGAAAATATGCCCAAACCAACTGTGGCAAAAATGAATGTGGTGCTGCTAGCCCTTCACACGGATGGAGCCATAATTAGTCTAATGAATGGCAATAGCAATCACATGGTCACCGTTTTCAAGAGTCTCCAGGCGTTTTTTGAAAAAAACAACACATCTCATAATGATACAGGAACATATTCAGTTTGAAATGGTAAAAATGAAAAACCAGAGAAAATGTGTAGTCTGTTTGGTCAAAATATCTGCAAGGGGATTTTCTTTTAAAATGAAAGAGTCAACAGTTTTGTCAGCAGTACATTTAATGTCAAAACCTGATGATTTCAAATATTTTCTTTTCCTCTGTAGTGTCCCAGACTTATGAATTACCACATAGTCACAACGTAAGTCTGTGAAAGTATTAACTGTCTTATCCTTTGCTAGTTTCCAAGCTTCAGTGATAGCTATCAGTTCTGCAACTTCTGCAGGCACATTTTCAATTGATTATCCTCTAAACAGGATTTCATTAGTAGTGCTAAGAGAAATCATTACCATCAGAGAGCTATCTTTTCCGTGAATACAGCATCTGTCTACAAACAGGATGAGCTTTGGATATTTATCAGGTAAGACATAAGAGGAAGCACATGGTTAAAAAATAAACCCACAGTCATAACACATTTTTTCAGCCCTTCTTAGAATTAAAATGCAGGATTTAAAGGTGGACATCCAATAATTTTCAGGGAGGGGTTATTTAATAGTGAAAGTTTATAAGTAAAGATACTGATAAGTATTGAGTCTTTATAATAATAAGGTGCCTACAGAATGTTGATGTGTAACAAAGGTTCTGTGTCAAAGTGTAAATGAAGATGCCGTCTCTAGTATCCTTGCAGCTGCTGCCACTGACATAAAGCAGTGTGGGAGAGCTGCTGCTACAGGATAGAAGTTAGTGGTAAACTATGCTACAGGTCTAAAAATGTTACTTCTGTGATGCATTAGTAAGCCTAATGCTACTGTGTGAACAAGAAAAACCTCTTTGAATAACTGGGTGAGCCAAGTGCATGAAGCTTAAGGAGGAGGGTTTTTAGACAAATGAATGCGTTCTCAAGTTTTTTTTTTTTTTTCTTTTTCTGCAAATGTAGTGGTTTTGGAATGAAACTCTTTTTAAAAACTGCTAGAAATTTATTGTCTACGCTAACCAAGTAATCAAAGGAAAGCATGGCACTGCTTCAAGGTTACGGTGCATGGTGCAGACTTCTTCTTTCGGCTTTTCCCAGGTAAGGGTCACCACTGCAGATCACCTGTCCGCTCATGATTGGCAGTGGAGTTTTACAATGTCAAGTTGCCAGCCCAGCACCCAACCTTCCACAGAAGGCGCACACACTCACTCCTTGGGCCAAATTAGAGTGTCCAATCCACCTACAGCATGTCTTTGGGATGTGGGAGGAAACCAGAGCACCCAGGGGAAACCCACACGACCACAGGGAGGACATGCAGACTCCACACAGAAGGCACACCAGCTGAGGATTGAATCGGAGAATTTCTTGCTGTCAGGCAGCAACACTCACTGCTGCACCACCCCGGCCTCCCGGTGCATGGTGCAGACTGAAAAGCAGAAAGCTGAGAAGAAAGAATGTGACATGCTTTTGCAGAAATGAGATGTCCTAAATATTGAACCTATGGCTTTTACAACTGCAATTTTTGTGTCCTTTACAAAATAAAACTAAACAGATACTGACTCTCAGGGTGAAATGGAACAGAGGAGACAAAAACAGATATGTTAATAACAGAAAAAGTAGTGGGAATTGAATTAAGAATTGTTGTTGAGTTACAGGTTCATAGGTTCATAGGTAGGTACTAGGCTGTTGGCCCTGGGGTCTATACAAGCCCAGCCAAAAAGGTACCCTGGCTTTTGCCACCCAAGAAAATTATTTTCCTGTGCCACTGTCGAGCAGAGCCACAGAGGTGATCCCTGGGGTGAATTTCCTATTTCCCATCCAATCATCAAGATTTTTCTTGAAGAGTGCTAATGAGGAGCTTTGTTTGATATAGATAGGTTGTTTATTCCAGAGTATGGGAAGTCTCTGGGGCAGGAATCTATCCCTCCGGCATGTTCTGTTTATTGCGGTGACAAGGTTTAAGTCCCTAGAGCGTGTAGCTCGGAGGGATTGGGATTTCTTTAAATTAAGCATGTCCAACCGATCTGGGTTTGACATAGCTTTGTATGTTAAGCAGAGATCACCTCTGTCTAGGTGATATGCGACAGAGTAAAGCTGGAGTTTTTTGAGACGGTCTGAATAGGGCATCTATATGAGGCTGGTAATCCTCTTTGTGAGGTATTTCTGCGGCCTTTCCAGTTGTTGTAGATGTCTTGTGAGGTACATACCAAAAGGGGCGTTGTACTCTATAATGGGTCTAATGAGTGATGAGTAGAGGGGAACAATGACCTCTTTTTTTCTGGATGAGAAACCTTTTGTAATGAGGTGTGCCACGTAGAAGGATTTTCTGGTGATGTGATTATCAAAGGAGAGACTACTGTCCACCTGTGTCCCAAGGTCTCTTATCACACTTACGGTGTTAAGTATACTACTGCCTATGTTGTAGTTCATGGGTACAGAGTTTTTACCAAAGGGGATGACAATGCACTTTTTGGCATTGAGTTTATGGCCATGGCTTTGACACCAGGCATCTGTCTCAGTGAGGCCCTTTTGTAGGATGTCCACATCGTTAGAAGTTTCAATTATGGCTCCTAGTTTGCAGTCATCTGCAAACTTCATTAGCCAAAGACCTTCTGTGTTAGCCTGTACTTCAGAGAAGTAGATACCAAACAGGAGATGACCCAGGACTGAACCCTGTATTACTTCACTTATCACTGGTCTGAAGTTGGATTTGGAGTCTGCTACTTTCACAGTGTGGGTTCTGTCAGTGAGCCAGTTGGCAACCCATCTTGTGACATAGGGATTTATACTTAGTTTAGTGAGTTTATATATAATTCCAGAGTGGGGGGATGGTGTTGAAAGCCTTGGCAAGATCTAGATAGGCTGTGTGAACCATCTTACCCTTGTCTACGGCTTTGGTAACTGCTTCAAAGAAGTCTATCAGGTTTAGGAGACATGATCTGCCTTTTACAAACCTGAACTGGGTGAGGTTCAGAGTTTGGAGGTTACCAATGTCTTTGTTTATAAGTTCCATGATGATACATTCCATGGCCTTGCAGACCAGGCTCGTCAGGCTAATGGGGCGGTAGTTCCCGGGGTCCATGGTGGCTCCCCCCTTGTGGAGTGGGATAACCGTTGCTGTGTGCCATTCAGCAGGCACAAAGCCTGAGGTGAGGCTATCACTGAATATGGTACTTAGGTGGGATGCCAGTTCGTTCTGTAGTTCATGTAGAATGCAGCCTGGGATGTTGTCTGGTCCTATGGATGCTGTGTTCTTGGCTTTGGAGAGTGTGGTTTTTACCTGTGCAGCCGTGATTACAGGAATTTTGTATTCTTCCGGTATAGAGATGGGCTCTTTAGGGGTGAGAGGGGGGTAAAGTTAGCACTGAACCTATCTGCCAGGATGTTGGCAATATCAGTTGGGTCTGTATATTTAGTGCCATTGTGCTGTAACTTAGAGCAGATCTGAGTGTTACCATTGAGATTCTTGACATAGCTATAGAATGCTTTGTGGTTGTCTTTAGAATCAGTGGCGATTTTGTTTTCGTAACTAGCTTTGGAGGATTTTATCAGGGATTGCAGCTTCTTACTGAGGCTGACCAGAAAGCTCCTCCACACATGGGATTTTACTCTCTTTTGCAACAGTTTCTTCCTTCTGTTGTACAGTTTGTTTATGGCAGGGGACCACCAGATTGGCTAACTTTTTTGGAGGATAGCGTCTTGGTTCTGTTTGGGATAGCATAATCCATGCACTCATGTAAGTGCTTAGAAAGTGCAATTGTGTAGGATTCAGTAGTCATAACTGTATTGTCCATCTGCATGGGTGTCATGAAGTTCACCACTTCTGTCTTAAGAAGCATGAAGTTGGCTTTGGAGAAATTTTTTACCATGGTTTCCTTAATGGGGGGTGGGGGCAGGATGTGGATATCTAGGGTAATTAGCTTATGGTCAGATCGGACCAATGAGGTGTTGACTTCAGGTGTGGAACACCGGTCACTCATGTTGGTAATGACTAGATCTAGGATATTGTTGCCCCTGGTGGGGGTGTGGATAAGTTGATCCAGGGCATTGGAGTTTATGAATTCCAGAAAGCGTTGAGCAAAGGAGTTGGTACATGAGTAGTTTTCCCAGTTAATGGTGGGGTAGCTGAAATCGCCCATTATTAGGGTGTTTGGTTGAACCCTAATATTTTACAGTCCATCAAGAAAAGAGGAGTGGGAATCCTGGGGCATGGTGGGTGATCTGTAGCAAGCTACAATTTGGATTGCACTTTTGTCCAGTTAGTTGCACTTGGATAACCTCGGCTGTATTATGCTGAGCAACTAGCCTGGAGGTTTGGATATCCTTAAGGAATATGGACACACCTCTGCCTTTGGTGTTCCAGTCCAGGTTACATGGCCGAAAAGTGTGTTATTAGTTATAGCCTGGTAGTGCAGGGGTGCTATCTGGACCCTTGACCCAGGTCTCAGTCACTGCACAGATATCAATGTACTCCATTTTAAGGAGTGCCTTGAGTGAGTGCATTTTGAGATTTAGACTTCTAGCATTGAGTAGCATCACCCTCAGTTTTTGCTTGCCTCTTCCTGTTACGGTGGTGAATGTGTCATTTGAACCTTGCCTAAAAAAGGCACTATAGGTGCGGCAAGAACCTTAGCCAGTATCCGGAATCCCAGGGGTGACAGGTGCAGGCCATCTCTGGCAAAGCATTGTGGTCTGTCAACCATGTCATCCCAGGCAGACAGATACTGGATCCCTTTAGAATGGCACCAGAAGCTTAGCCAATTGTTTAAGTCAATCATTTTGTCCTTGTACTGTGGCATAATTCTGGGTGATGGCAGAATGCTACTCAGAGCTAGGGTCATACCTGCCTGGGCTACAGGATAAGAGAGCTCTTCCATGTCTCTTTTCATGTAGTCCAAGGAGGTACGTCTCAGGTCGTTCACACCAACATGGACAATGACAGAGACATATTTTTACTTATTGTGGAGTGACCTGAGTGCATGGGTTATGTGGCGGATCCTGGCACCCGACAGACAGCTGACAGTAACCTTCTACTTGATAGCCTGGTGAGTGGGACATCAGTGTGCCTGACTATAGAGTCACCTATGACTAGTGTGTTGGGTACGTTGTTTTACCTTATTGGCTGTGGTTGAGTGGCACACTGAGTCTGTGGGCTATGTGTCATTTGGGTTGTGTTGGGGGTGGAGGTTGCTTGCATTTCTGCTTTGGAGGTCTCTGTTGCTTGAGCAGATTATTATTGAGAGCCTCTGTAAATGTTTTTGTGTTTCTATGTGTGGATTTTGGTGGTGTAGATTTAGTGAGACTATGTGATGAGTGTGGTGTGGTGCAAGTGTTTACCTTCTCCTCTTGACTGTCAAGTTCAGTCTTGATTGGAGAGAGCTTTACCTCCAGTTTGGCTAGATAAGTGCATCTCTCACAGGTTGTAATGTTGGATGGTAGGAGGAGAGGGTTGTCTGTGTACATGAGGTAATTTCTACATTGCCCCAAGATGCCCAGATTCATCAGATAGACAGGAGAGAACACTGGGAGCTGACTCTTGGACATGCCTGAATAAAAAAACTATTTTCCTCTAGATAAGTGTGGAAAGTGAGTACACGAGCTGTTTTTCTCTAAGCAAGTGAGGAAAGTAAGTACCAAAACTGTTTTCCTCTATGTAATGAGGAAGATTGAGTGCTATAGTAATTAGTACCTTATTTAGTGCTTACAAGTTCTGAACAAGTGCTGAGCATGAATAAGTAAATTCAAGTGCTAAAACTAAGAATCTGTATCTGGACTAAACTAGTTACAGGAAAGGGGGGGAAACAAGTGCAAATGCAGGATTTGAAATCAGAAAGTTGAGAGATATGGAAAAACTGCCCAAACGGCCAATAACTACCATTTCTGGGCCAGAACCACTCCTTATGTGGTAGATAGGTTACCTAGTGTTTACCACTCCCACTGATAAGCTAGAAGGCTTCCCTCCAACACAGAAAGCTTGGGGGGTGGGGGGGTGGGCTCAGAAGCTTACATACAGTCCTGGATACTGCAAATCTGAATCTGGACTACACTAGTTACAGGAAAGTTTTTTTTTTTTTTTTTTTTTTTCATATATATATATATATATATATACACACACACACACAGAAAAGTAGCTAAAACAGCAGTCAAAACAATTCAAATGCAGTGCAAGCTAGCATACTTGAGTATGTAGCAATGTTAGACCAAACAGTTTAAAAAATGCAATTAAATTAAAAATGGCTAAAAACAAGTGCAGAAGGAATCTATTAGCTAGAATGAGGTAAAGAGATTTGACTGGGGGGAGTGTCCCAGATCAAATCTACAGTGGGGGTGCCCCGGGCAACTGCAAAAGCCTCCAAATTTAAACAACACAGGAATAGGGAGGGTGGATATGGGAAAACCAACACCTTCAGCAGAGATCTGAAAAAACTATACAGTGAAGCAAAAATAACAGTGCACAACTCTGAAGTCAGCCAGCAATGATAGAAAATTAGTCAAACAACAATTAACAGTACACAACTCTGAAGTGCCAGAAAAATATACTCAGCTCTGTATATCTCCAGATAGTTTGAAGAGCACTCTGTCAGGACACAGGAAGGCTCCAGCAAGTTAAGTAGAAATAGCTGCTGAATTTACAACTCTAAGGTCTTGGAACAAACTGACACTGTTTTTGTTTTGATTTTTAGCAGTATGTATGAGTGTGTTACAAAGACTTTTACTCTGCAATATGATTTTTTTTGATGAAATTGTGCTGAAATTACAGGTTTATTTTGTTTTTCTGCTGTCTCTTTTGAGATGGAATACAGAATAATCTGTCTATCTATGGTAGTGACTCTAGGTTTAAAATTAATTTTACTGATTCTGCATTTTTTTAATACAGCCTGCCTCATTGTCATGGTACATCTGTAGCTGTTCTGTGAAGGCATGAGCTGCTATTGAATTGGATGTTCAATTCCTACAATAGCAGTGTCTGTATCTATTCTGGGAATTGTAGGCTACAAATCAGAGGATAGTTGTTTGTCTGAAATGTCCAGAAAGATCCCATCAGTGGTATAGTAATTCATATGGTTTCATTTACAAAGAAAATCTCTGCCCAGCAGGTTGGATGGTGCAGAAGTTTCTACAATGAAAGCATGTTTAATTTGCAAAGGCATATTTTTTGGCTGATTTATTAGTATTTTTCTCTACACAGAATGTTTAAAAAGCAGGAGGGCTATTGTATCAGATGACACTACCATGTATTGTCTATAAGGATAGGAATGCTTCCATCTTGCACTTTATCTTAACAGAGCCTTGATTATTTACAGGCAGCAAAGGAAATGACTGTGATTTTTTTTAATGATGTCTTGTTGCCAGACTGTGGTCATGGACAGCGGTTATGGAATTTGAGAGGGAGAGGGCACCTGAATTTGCATGGGCATATCTTATTGTAAAGCTAAATTATGCTGCCTTTTGTTTGCAGTAAAAGGGTTAGCGTTTTAGATAGCTGTGTTTTTGTGTTGCAGGAAAGGACAGCTGCTTTTAAATGTTCTTTACCTTCAGTTAAAACACAAGTTACTCGTTGAATTAGTTTGTGTAGGTATTTATATATTGTTAATGCTCTTTTGCTCTTACTAGAACTTTTTTGGGTCTTGTATAATTTGATTTTTATGTGCAAGTCATATGAGTATGTCTTTAAGCTTTTATTTTGTCCCGTTTTTCAGCTGCTTGTGAGATTATTGAGGAATACTGTGTGTGGTCTGTTTACATTTTGTAATCGAAGAGTTCTTGAAGAGTCTGTAGTAGGAGCAATACCAGAATGCTGACCACCAGTTACACAGACTTGACAGCGAGTACCTTTTAGATGAAAACAGACATGACATCTGTTTTTTTAGCTTTTTTATGGGACACAATCCAGTGGTCATTCCAGTGTTAAATTAAAACTTTTTTTACCTAATTTTTTTCTTGCTAGCACCTTACACTTTTTACAACATTTTTTTTTTTTAGTTTTACTTTTATTTTCCAGTCGTTAAAAGCTATACAGCAGGAAGCAGGTACCTTATTTCTTTTCTGTTTTCCTTGTATTTATTTATTTATTTATTTAACTAGTTAGGTTTTTTTTTAAGCTAATCTAAGACATTCTCCAGGATTCACTAGAATCCGTGTAGGCACAGTGTAGAGCCTATAAGGAATGTAGTCATGTACACGGCCATGGTACCCTCTTGTCAGCATGCCATGCATATTAATGATGGTGTGCTGCCGAGGGAGAGCTAAGGAATATGGATACTGAGTCAGTGTAGAGAGAGGCATAGCAACTACCCGTGGCTACAGACGAGTGTGAGAATCCCTGTAATGCTTCCCGCCACTGTTGTAATGTTGTGAAGTATGTCAAATGTATAATATGTCATTTTATTGATGTGTTATGTTTTTAAACTACTTTTCTTGTGTTTTTATTTTGTTTTTTTTTTAATTGCATGTTTGCACGGCACGACATGGAGCGCAGCAATGCCAAGCTGTGCTCACATATAGACAGCTGACACCTGCCAGGCATCTAAAAATAGAAATCAGATGTATTTATTTATCATAATTCATATTTTTCTTTTTTTTTTAAATTTTCATTTACATGGCGTGGCGCTGAGAGCAGCAGAGCTGAGTGGAGCCTATACATACATGGCCGACATCTGCCAGACATCTAAAAATAGAAACCAGGTGTAATTAATTATTTATTCATAGGTGTGTTTAAGAGTGTTTGCATGGCATGGTGCCCAGTAATGCTAACATGTAGCCTAGTAGAGTATGTGAAGGTATACTAGTTTTTATAACATCCTGTAACAAAAGGAGACACTGCCAGCCCAGTTATCTGGAATTTTGTAAATAATTATATGTCATTTGGGAATATTAACAGGATTTATATAGAAGTGTAACAAAAGGAGATACGGCCAGCCCAGGTATCTGGAATTTTGTAAATAATTATGTCATTTGTGAATATCAACATGATTCATATGCTTGTCTTATGAATGTATTAGAACTGTATGTCATATAAGATGTTTTTTACAGATGTGTGTTGATGAGGTATTTTACAAAGTGCTGTTTAAAATGGATCTACAGCATGCCCTGTTGGAAGTGAACAGAAGTGTACATACACTATTGTAACTCTTTGAATGTATATATATTAACAGTGGAAACTGGAACACAAGTGGTTAACTTCAGAAAAAGATAGCTGAAATTAAATTACTTTATGGCAGTAAGAAGACACAATGTCTAAAATTAGGGAACTTTCTGCATTGTCTTGCAAGTGTTTTATTGTTTTATGACTTCCACCAAGTACCAAGATTTGAGGAAAAGCCCTTGTGTATGTATTTTCACAGGTAGATGCTAAATGCTACCAGCTGCATCAATGGTTGTTTTTCACCTGTGATAGAGTCAGATGACAAGAAATGATGTCATCCCTGCAAGCTATCCCAGCAGTAATATTTGCGATATTAATTTAAGAACCATATGTGAGAGACAGTATTCTGTATTTGTCTTTGACCTGACAACATCAAGATCCACTCACCACATCTGCCTTGCTTGCTCTGAAGTAAGTGTGTTAGGGTACAGTATAATTCTTTTAGATATAATCAGGAATATAGCAACACTTAGGTTAGATGCTTTTCTTTATTTATTTGAGACTGTCCTGCAATGTTTTTTAAAATATTTCCTGTGATGTTAAACTCTGATGTTACTGTCAATGCATATTTCACATTGTCTTTTTCTTTTATTATTTATTATTAAATATATTTAAACCTTTCATTGTGGCTGTCTGTATAGATATATTTTAGCTCTGTGAGTATTTGCATATTTATTTGGTGACACTATGTAGGCCACTCCTAATAGCTTTGTTGTTGGTCAAACTACCATCTGTATTGATAGTAACATTACACAGTAAGATTGGACACCCTTTGTTAAGGGTCTTAAAGTGTCTGATAAGGAGTGACTGGTGGCAGTAATAACTACTTTATAGTCTGGGCATAAGAGGTTATAGCTAGTAAACCTGTGCTAGCCTTTCCCAGGTGTGTGTGTGTGTGTGTGTGTGTGTGTGTGTGTGTGTGTGTGTGTATAAGTAAAACCTCAAAAAGCATGTGTTTCAAGTACTTGGGCAGGGACATGAAGCACTGGTTGGACAGAGAAGGTGCTGGAGGTCTTGGCTTGGTCACTCAGCTGAGACCTTAACTCTATAGCTGTGCTAGTGAGGACTCTTAATGGGTATCTGGAGAAAGAGGGAGAAACGATTCCTGGACTGACTGTGGTCTCTGTGTGCTCTTAAGGGAAATTGCACTTGCTCCAGAGAGCTACATCTGGAAATACTGTTTGTGTACCTGTCATCCTCCCAATGTACATCCCCCACTGGTGCTAATGGTGAGGATTGAGGCTCCTTGATTACTGGTCCATTGGTGGGGTGTCACATATATTGGTTGGCAGTGGTGGGTTATCCACATATTGGGATTCAGTGGTGTGGATATTGAACTTCTGTAGCCTGTAAACAGTGGTCACTAAGGAGGGTGTTTGTACTCTCAATCAGCCAGATAGTGAACATTCACAGTTTCACATCACAACAGTTTTATTTATTTTTTGTTAGCTTAGCTAGTTGGGGAGAGCAGGCAAGGATGTCAGCAGAGGAGTATGGCAAGCTGACAAGGAACCAGTTGGTTGAGATGTGCCGGGCTAAATGACTGGTGCATGCCAACCTGACTAAAGCAGAAATTATTGCAGCCTTGGTCACAGCTGCATCAAAGACCAGCAACTAGGATGACAGCCAGACTGACCTTGGGGAAGTACAACTCTTAGCAAATGGGCATTTCAACCTTTCTACAGAGGATTTAAAAATATACCTGGAGTTAAAGAGACCTAAACTGGAGGCCAACTGGTTAGAACTAGAATCAGCAGAGAGACTGCACTGTTTGGAGGCTGATGAAAATGAGAAACAGATGGCATTAGAATCAGCAGAGGGACTGAGATGTTTGGAAGCTGAAGAGAACGAGAGGCAGAGGTAATATGAAAAGGAGATGTTGACTCTTCACCAGGGTCATGGAGGTAATGGGAAAGGGAGTATCTGAACCCCAGAAGCAACAAAGGTCAATACATTTCTTCCATAATTTACAGAGGGTGATGATTTTGGTAGTCGTATTCATATGTTTGAAAGGGTATGTAAACAGTAAAATGTTGACCAAGGGTTCTGGGTATGGTTCCTGACCCCCTTACTCCATAGTAAAGCTGTGACTGCCATTTCTAAATTGTCTGATACTGATTGCTTAAATTATAATACTGTTAAAAATTGTTTGTTAGGGTGTTTTAAGTTATCACCTGAAACTTATAGGAAAAAGTTTTGTGAGCATAGACACAAGGCAGATGAAAGTGTGTGTGAATATGTAGCTGAGTTAAGCACTTATTTTCATAGATGGGTAAGAGGGTGTCAGGTCACCACTTTTTTGAAGAGCTTGCAGACGTTTTGGTGAGGGAACACACCCTTAGCACTTTGCCTGAGGACATACGAATCTGGTTAGTGGATAGAGAATGTAACACTGCAGATGAGTTGGGGAAAAAGAAAGACCTATACCTAGCAAGCAGGGCATTACTGTACAGGAAAGGGATACCCAGTGCTGCTCATGGGTCTAAGGGAACCCATGGTGGGCAGCCTAAACTACTCCAACAGAGTCTGCCAGTAGCAGGGACATGGCCAGGACCAAGGGTTAACTGTTTTAAACGTAACTAGTGGCACCATGTAGCATATAGATGTCCATGGAGGCAAGGTGAGGAACAAAAGATGGGACAGCCAGTATGTGGGAATGACAAAATGCCAGCAGTAAGTTGTCTGGAGACAAGAAGGGTACCAAGCTACCACAAGAGGTTATATCCTAGCTTAGTGGATGGGAAACAGGCCACTGCTAAGAGACACACAGCCTCTTAACTAACCATTGTGAAGCCTGCAATGGTTAAAGAGGAGCACAGCTTGCTTGGGCAGTCTACTCCAGGCAGAGCTTTAGGAGGGACTCCATTCCAAATACCTTTGGCTAAAGTCCACCTTGACTGGGAGGGTGGAAAAGGAAGCAAGCAAGTAGGTGTGTTTGAGGATATCTGTGCAGATGTCCAGATAGGAAATAATTTTGATAATGTAATACCTTGTGTGCATGCAGTGAAATACAGTCAGGCTTGGAGACAAGCATGTGGGTCTGGTAGCCTGCGGAGGACCCAGACAGGCTGCAGACTTGAAGCCAGGTCTGGTGTGATGGTTACTTCAGGGAGGGGCTACCCTGTGGCAGTGAAACTGAAGGTGAGTCATAGCTGCTTGTAGGTACTGATGTTCCTTTTCATAGAGTGACTACAAGGGCAGAGGTGAGTAGTAGTACCCAGGCTGACAGTGAGACACCACTGTCAGAGAATTCCAGACTTCCTGTGGAAGTGGAGCTGGGAAGGGTTACAAAGAGAGAGTTGAGACAGGCTCAGCTCTCAGACCCTACATTATAAGGCCTGAGGGAGCTAGCTAGTGAGGCACCTGATTCTTAAGGAAAGGGAAAATCTGTATACTGGGACATAGGGTTACTGTATAGAGAGTGGACCCCTGAGGAAGAGCTAGAGGGTGAGAGAATACAGCAGTTGGTAGTTCCCAGAGTCTACCATCTGGCACTTCTAGGCATATACCATGACATTCCCTTGGCAGGTCATATGGGCATAAAGCATACAAAGAGGCATATTATGCAGAACTTTTATTGGCCTAGGATTTCCAGAGATGTAACAGGGTACTACAGTACCTGTGAGCAGTGCCAAAAAGTAGGCAAGGCAGGAGAAAAGGTAAAGGCTCCTTTGATGCCTTTGTGATTGAGCAGCCATTTCAGAAGGTAGCTATAGATATTGTGTGGCCTCTGAGTACCACAAGTTCCACAGGGAAAAAGTATATCCTACTGGTAGTAGATTATGCTACCAGATGCCCCGAGGTGGTGGCTCAGTCCTCCATTGAGGCAGAAAAGGTGGCAAATGCTTTGTTAGAGATTTTCAGTAGGGTAGGTTTTCCAAAAGAAATACTGACTGACAGAGGTGCCAATTTCATGTCAGACCTGCTGGCTTGTATGTGGAAGCAGTGTGGGGTGAAGCACCTAAAGACCTCCCCCTACCATCTCCAGACTAATGGACTTGTTGAGAGGTTAATCCCTACACTCATGGACATGCTACAGGCATTTGGAGACCAGTATAAGAGGGAGTGGGACAAATATTTGCCCCATCTGCTGTTTGCTTACAGAGAGGTGCCCCAGGAATCCACATGTCTTTCACCATTTCAGTTGCTGTATGGGCATTAAGTGAAGGGCCCTCTAGATTTGATTTGTGATGAGTGGGAAGGAGAATATGAATCCCACAGGACAAGGCTCAGGGAACTCATGGGCTTCACCCAGGAGAACTTGGCAGAAGCCCAACACCAGAAAAGGGTCTGCTATGGCAGGAATGCTCAAGCTAGAGAGTATGCTGTGGGGCAGCAGGTTATGGTTCTCATTCCTGTCAGACACAACAAGCTGCAGACAGCTTAGGAGGGACCCTTCAATGTAATAAGGAAGGTCAGTGCTGTTAACTATATGGTAGACCTGCTAGGTAGGAGGCAGGGGCACAAGCTGTACCATGTTAATATGAAACCAAACCTTACAATGATAGGGAGGCCCTGGTGCTAAGTATTTGCAGTAAGAGGCAGGAGGAGTCTGAGGGGGATCTATGGCTACAGGGAGCCAGCCAGCAAAATCTCAAATTAGTATGGTGATGCCTAGGGCTGTAGGCATAATGATAGGACAGTGCAGCACTGTACTGGGGTCAGCAATGCTAAGGCAACTGGGATCTGAAGACAGGAAATGGGGTATGTATTCCCAGACAGGCTCATCCCTCTCAAGCAGCGTTTCTATAAGGCTACTTGAAAAACTAGCTTGAGTCTTCGAGTGGGGGGGGGGGGTGTGTAACAAAAGAAGATACTGCCAGCCCAGCTATCTGGAATGTTGTAAATAATTATACATCATTTATGAATATCAACATGGTTCATATGCTTGTGTTACAAATCTATTAGAACTATATGTCATATAAGATGGTTTGTACAGACATGTGCTGAAGAGGTATTTTACAAAGTGCTATTTAAAAAGGGATCCATGGCATGCCCTGCTGGAAGGAAACAAAAATGTGCATACCCTATTGTAACTTTTTGAATGTATATATTTTAACAGTGGAAACTGAAACACAAGAGGTTAACTTCAGAAAAAATAGCTGAAATTAAATTACTTTATGGCAGCAAGGGGACACAATGTCTAAAACTAGGGAACTTTCTGCATTGTCTTGCAAGTGTTTTATTGCTTTATGACTTCCAGCAAGTACCAAGATTTGAGGAAAAGCCCTTGTGTATGCATTTTCACAGGTAGATGCTAAATGCTACCAGCTGCATCAATGGTTGTTTTTCACATGAGACAGAGTCAGCTGACAATAAATTATGTCATTCTGCAAGCTATCTCAACAGTAATATTTGAGCTATTAATTTAAGAATTCTCTGTAAGAAACAATATTCTGTATTTATCTTTGACCTAACATCAAGATCCACTCACCACATCTGCCTTGCTTGCTCTGAAGTAAGAGTACTAGGGTACACATAATTCTTTTTGATATAGTCAGGAATATAGCAGCGCTTAGGTTAGATGTTTTTCTTTATCTATTTGAGACTGTCCTGCAATGTTGTTTTAAATATTTCCTGTGATTTTGAACTCTGATGTTACTCTAAATGCATATTTAGTATTGTCTTGTTCTTTTATTATTTATTATTAAATATATTTAAATATTTCATTGTGGTTGGTCTGTCTAGACTTGCATATTTATTTGGTGACAGTGTGTAGGCCACTCCTAATATCCTTGCTCTTGGTTAAACTGCCATTTGTATTGATAGTAACATTACACAGTAGTATTGGACACCCTTTGTTTGAGGGCCTTAAAGTAGTTGATAAGAAGTGACTGGTGGCAGGGGAAACTACCTTATAGTCTGGACAAAAGGGGGAATAGCTAATAAATCTGTGCCATCCTTTCCCAGGTGTGTATGTGTGTATATAAATACAACCTGAAAGAGTGTGTTTGTCAGCTACTTGGGCAGGGGCATGAAGCACTAGTTGGACAGAGATGGTGCTGGAGGTCTTGGCTTGGTCACTCAACTGAGATCTCAACTCTACATCTTTGCCAGTGGGGAGTCTTATTGGGGATCTGGAGAAAGAGGGAGAAACCAGCCCCTGACTGACTATGGTCTCTGTGTGCTCTTAAGGGAAATTGCACTTGATGCAGAGAGCTGCATCTGGAATACTTGCCATCCTCTCGATGTACATCTCCCACTGGTGCTAGCTGTGAGAATTGAGGTCCAGTGGTGAAGCGTCACACATCCAACTAGCTACATGGGTAGAGTTACAGTCTTATGTGTAGTAGGTCCTGAGTTGGAGTTCAGAACAGGCAGAATATGTCTGTAAATGAATGTAATATTTTTGATTAATTTTATGAAACTATTGTGAATTTTGGCACTGCTATACTCTGCTAAGCACTGCTCATTCATGCTAAGCACTGTGTAAACATACTAACTGCTACCAGTGTTTGGGCACTGCTAAGCGATGCAGCAATTTTTTGAATGTTGCTAAATGACATGTTAGGGCAGGAAAATAGCCTATATTAAGCCCAATAGGCAGGAATTATGCAACAGTCATTGAAGTTCAATCAACTGTTGGTATGGTTGGCGATGTTGATGAAGACGTGCACTTTTGGGAACAGAGGTGGGGTATTCAGGAGTCCATGGTCATGGTTGGGCTCCTTATTAAAAACCATGAACCTCAGCTGATGCAAGGTGGATTCCAGGGCTCAGAGTGTAAGGCAGAGCCCTGGGACTAGTTGGCCAGGGAACTCACCAGTGTTACTGATATCCCCTGCACAGGTGAGAAGTGTTGTCACCATTATGACAACCTGAAAAGGAGAAAGAGGGAATCCTTGGACACCTGGGTACAAGAGGCAAGAGCAGGGAATGCCCCAGAAATATGTAAGTAATTTTTCCTCTGTTTTACTAATGTGCATGCTGAATGTCTGCAAAAGTGGTATGCGTAATGGTGTGCTTCTCTCCCAACAGCTGCAGCTGACAGGGCTTGCAATGTTGAGTCCCATGTTGGGCGCCTGGCCAGGTTGCACCATGAGCATGGTAAGTACGGATATACTATGCTAACTGTAGTGCAATAAACAAGAAAGGTGTTAGAAAAATATGTAATAGTAATATGCATGCTTAGTGCATTTAGTGCATTCGAGATTTAAAAGGGTTAATACATTTATTCTGTTCACACTGCATGAATCTGCACAGCCATTAGAAACTTAACAAGAAGCATTCTATTTTCTGCTAATGTCAGCAAATAACAAGAAGTAATTCATTTCTGCTAATGTCATGAAAATTAACAAAGGGATATTGATTTTTGCTTATGCCATGAGAAAACATGCAGCTGCTAGAAGCTATTGATAAAGAAAACAATAGATGCTTGAGAGTTTAAACCGTAGTCAGCATTACTTGTACTAAAGCTAGAAATGTACCTTGAATCTAGGTAAAATGTAACACATGTATTAGAACAGTACAATAGAAGAATTGAAATGCTGAAATGGACTGACATAAACCCAAAGCCAGGTTGTTTTTCTCAAAATGTTTTTGCAGAATGACAGATATTTTAACTTGGTCAGCAATTAGTCTAACAATATTTTCTGTAGAACATACAGAAAGCTGTGTCTAACTACGTCAGCAATAGAATGTAACATTTTCTATGTGACAGGAAGAGAACTGTATAAGTATAACCTACTAGTCATTAATCATTTAGACAAACCTTGTGCCTACATGCTTTGTCTCCTTGCTGCAAGTAATAAAGGGTGCCTTGCTTGAACCTAACGTGAATTGGTCTTTGAAGTTTTTTCCTTTGGCAGATTGGTCCTTTGGACCGGAACCCTCTCTTCACCTCGGATCAGACGGCCAGGTGGTTGAAACCGTACGGGGAAGAAACCAAATTGGTTCTTCTTATATGGAAAGTCCTCCGACTGAATTGTCGTTCAAAAGAGGCCAGCCACTTTCTGATCTGTGACTGAAGGACGGGTCTCCGCGAATTGGTGATCAATCACGTGGGCTCAGGTAAGGTGAATTTAGTTTTTTCTGTTTTCTGTTTTAGATCAGGGACTAGATGTGTATTGTTTTTGTTAGATTGTATTTTTCTTACAAGTCAGGGACAAAAAAGATTATTGTCTTGTCATAGATCAGGAGAAACAGAATAAGTAGGCAATCATTCTGAAGAGACTATAACAAAATCCGTGGTACCACGTTAAAAAATAAGAAAAGTTACGTAACGATAAAAGGTTAGAACAAAATGGATAATAATTGCACAAAAAGACCCCAAAATCCACTTTTAACAGAAGACGCAAAATATATGCAGTCGCAGCACGCCGACAATATTAGATATTATTCAAAATGGGTTAATAAATACAAATTTGATGGAAAATTAGAAAAATCCTCGCTTATCAAACTTTTCAAACAGCTCAAAACCAATTCCAAAGGTCAGGTAAAAAAACAATGTAAATTAGGAATTCCTCAGGCACACAGGTGGATTGAGGAAGTAAACCGTAGGGAACAAAAGAACAAAAATTCAAAAGCAATGTTTTTAGACAAAGAGGACAATAACTTAGTAATAGCATCAGCACCTCCGCCTCCCTTACCGGAATATGAAGCAAGTGAACACGTTAGTCCACCCTCACGATATCCTGTGGTCACTGAAGATAGAGATATTATGAAAATAAAACAGACTAAAATTAGAGATCCCATCGAGACCAGGTCTCGAACAAAGGCAGGTAACTCAGATGAAGGCATCAAGTTATGGCAAATGGTTAAGAATTCACGATCTATAAGTGAAGAAAAAGAAATATGCCCACTTATAGAAGTACCCAACCCTCAGGCAGGTCAGGACAATCAGGACCCAACTATTTTAGTGTATAGACCTTGGACTCTGGACGATATCCGGAAAGCCACTGAGGGAATTCCCCATCCAAAGGTTAATTTTAGAAAATTCTCAGAAGATTTACAAGGAATGAGGTTGAGTTATAACTTAAATGGAGAAGAGGTAGAAAAGGTAGTTAGACAAATTGTAGGGCCAGATTGGTATATAATTAGTGGGAACTGGGATCCCCGTGATGCTGCACAAAGACCCCTCCCACATAGCAGCGCAGAATTAGACACCAGAGTAAAAGGTCTTACAGACCGCATCTCTGAAAAATGGAAACCTAGGGCAGACTGGACTTGCATTAATCAATGCATCCAACAAGAAGGTGAAACGATTGACTGGTATTATGCCAGACTATTAGAGTGTTTTAATAACCACTGTGGAATGCAGGTTCCTGAACATCAAACACAAGATTCCCCATATGAACAGCAGTTAAAGAATGCATTTTTAAAGGGCAGTATTGCACCTATAAGCAGTTTTATTACAAAACATATGGTAGACCATCGTTTAAGCAGGTTACAATCATTACTTGAATATGCTAGGCATGCCGAAAGGCATTTTAATAGCAAAAAGAAAAAGAAAGCTCAAGTATTTTCTGTAGAAGATGAAGCAGAAGTTTATGTAGTACAGTCCGGGAAAAAGGGCAAGAAAAATGCACAGGGAAACAAACAATCTGATCAACGATCAGAGGACTTTGAAGGGCGAAAGAAAAGGGGAGAATGTTTTAAATGTGGTAAAAAGGGACACTTGGCAAAGGATTGCAGGAAAAATAAGAAGGCAACAACGGAAGACAAGGAGGGTGAGGACTAACTATATGGTAGTCAGGAATCACTAGAAGGGGCTAGCGAAGAAGGGATAAATGAGAATGTGATAGTGCGAGTAGAGGAAGTGCAGGAAGTTAGTGACAATGAAGAAGATGAAATATTAGACCTAGCTTTATTGAGCTTGGAGCTCTATTTAGCAGACACAAAACCAGAAGTTACACTCTTGGTAGAAGGGAGGGAAGTCAAATTCTCGTGTGACTCAGGGGAATAACGAACCCTGATACATCCCTCCAAACTACCAGAAAACACAGAGACACCTGACTACATACTGGTTAAAGCAGCTAATGGACAGCTGTATCAGGAGCCACTCTCCCGTAACATTGCAATAGCTGATCCAGTTTCAGGATTGACACAAAAAAGCAAAATTGTTGTTTCTGCAAAATGCCCAGTAAACCTCTTGGGCAGAGACCTCATGCAGCTATTTGGTATAGCAGTAGTCCCAGCCATGCAGGGTATGGAAGCACAGCAACAAATTGATACCTTTGCAGTGCAAAGAAAGAAATGTTTTATTGGTACAGCCAGGACTTGGTTACGACTGGTCCTGAGACTGTAACCGAAGAGTTAATGAATGTAGCCATCAGCAAATTCCCCTCCCTTGACATTAAGCAACACCTGTTGCACTGTACCCTGTATTATTGTAACACACCAGGACCTGATAAGGAATATGAGCAAGAATTGTTTAAGAATCATGCAAACAGATTGATATTGCGTAACCTGTACTGGGACACAGAAGGGAACAGTGTTGCCAGCTGTTCATTGCCCCAGGACTTCTTTGCACTTTATAAATCTAATCAATTACCACATGTTAGCTTAACCAAAAACAGAAATATAGAATGGGCAGACCTAGGAGAAAAAGTCACAAGATGGGAGAAACAAACAGAACTAGAACTGTCAGAACAGGGAATACAAATACAGAAGTTAAATTGGATAACTCAGACCAACCCAGCTGTGCACTTGCAGTCTGGTGAGGACAGCTGATTGACACTCCTGTTAAAGGAG
Source organism: Protopterus annectens (assembly GCF_019279795.1). Lineage (NCBI taxonomy): Eukaryota > Metazoa > Chordata > Ceratodontiformes > Protopteridae > Protopterus > Protopterus annectens. The sequence continues at coordinate 148,642,116 of NC_056730.1, forward strand.
GAAGAAAATGCCTTACAAAATATACCAGAGACCCTCTGGTCAACAGCGAAATCAGATGTAGGACTCATTCGTACAGCGGGACCAGTTACTATCATGCCAAAGTCAGCATTCAGACCACAAAAAAGACAGTATCCCTTAAGAAAAGATGCAGAGGCAGAGATAAAGCCTATTATAGCAGCCTTACTTAAAGGAGGGATACTAATAGAATCTCCCGATTCACCATGCAACACACCCTTGTTTCCAGTCAAAAAAGTAAATGGAGAATGGCGTATGGTCTAAGATTTACAAGCTGTAAATGATGCAGTAATACCAAGGGCACCCACGGTGCCAGACCCACACACCCTGTTGAATGATTTAAAACCTCAACAGAAGTATTTTTCCGTGGTAGACATCAGCAATGCGTTCTGTTTGATACCGATACACCCTGATAGCCAGTATTGGTTTGCATTCACATTTCAGGGGAAAAGGTATACATATACGCGACTACCACAGGGATATTATGAAAGTCCAACAATATTCTCACAAGAAATGGCAAGCAACTTGGTGGTATTCACCCCACCAAGAGGCAGTCAGATTTTACTTTATGTTGATGTCATCTTGCTGGCAGCCCCCACCTAGCAGAATTGTAGTGAAGATACCATAGCACTTCTACAATTCTTAGCCACTGAAGGACATAAGGTAAATAAAAGTAAACTGCAGATTTGGAAAAAACAAATTAAATACCTGGGATATGTAATATCCAAGGAAGGTAGAACATTAGATGAGGACAGAAAAATAGCAATTTTGCAAGCACCAAAACCCACTACCAAGAAGGAAATGATGTCCTTCCTGGGTACAACTAATTTTTGTCGGAGCTGGATTCCAAACTATGCTTTGGAATCTGCACCTCTGACTGACCTTATATATAAGAAGCCTATGGCAGTGCAGGATTTGTTACAATGGACACCAGAACCAGAATCTGCTTTCTGCAAACTGAAGCAGTTAATAGCGTCCTCATTAGTTCTGGGATTGCCAAACTACCATAAACGTTTTTTCCAAACTGTAGATTGTAAGCGGGGTTACATGACATCAGTACTAACACAGCAGCATGGGGATAAGCAATGCCCCATTGCTTACTATTCATCACAACTAGACCCAGTGGCACGATCCTTACTCGACTGTGTACAAGCAGTAGTTGCAGCTGCAATGGCAGTACAGGCTTCGGCCTCAGTAGTCTTATTCCACCCTCTCACTTTGAGAGTGCCTCATGCAGTTGCAATTATTTTACTACAGGAAAAGGTGGCATATCTTTCCCCTGCTAGGCATCTTTCCTGTATGACTATATTGTTGAGCCAACCTCACATGACAATTGAGCGATGCACAACTTTAAACCCTTCTACTCTGCTCCCCACCCCTGCAGATGGCACACCGCACTGCTGCCTGCAGGTAATTGTGCAAAAGACACTACCTAGAAAAGATCTCACGGATATCCCCTTGGATGATGCCAAGGTGACATACTATGTGGATGGCTCATGCAAAAGGGGTCCTGCAGGACAGAACCTAGTAGGATATGCAGTAGTTTCTGATACTGAGATTATAGAAGCAAAACCTTTACCACACAACTTATCTGCACAGGCAGCAGAATTGATCGCCCTGACATGGGCATGTACCTTAGCAAAGGGTAAATCTGTAAACATTTTTACTGATAGCTGTACATGTTTTTGCGCAACAGTGGAAAAACCGGGGAATGATAACATCTACTGGCAAACCTATAAATCATGCACAGTTTATTTTAGATCTTTTAGAATCTATTCAGTTACCTCAGAAAGTAGCCATTTGTAAATGCACAGCTCACACCAAGCAACAAGATAGACTTTCAAAAGGTAATGCGAGAGCTGATACAGCTGCAAAACAAGCAGCCACAGAAGTATTTCTTTTAAATGAGGAATTACAACCCTCTGAGATTTTAGACTTAGAAATGTTAAAAACAATGCAGACACTCACTACGCAAGCTGAAAAACAACGATGGATAAAACGAGGAGCAATTCTCGAAAAGGGGCTGTACATCTCTAGAGAAGGGAAACCGATACTACCCTCTAATTTGTTTGGATATGCAGCTTTGTTGAGCCATGGGCAATGACATGTCTCAACACGGGGGATGGTACAGCTGGTGAACCAGGTGTTCACAACGTACGGATTTACAAACTACTTTAAAAAATTTTGTTTGATGTGTCAAATCTGTAACAAACATCATGCACAGGGGGCGATAAAGCCTAAGCAAGGGAGTTTCCCTACACCACCATATCCGTTTCATAGTATCTGTATAGATTTCATATTGAACAAATGTGAAAATAAGAAGTATTGTCTTGTCATTGTAGATATGTTTTCCAGATGGGTGGAAGCCTTTCCAACCAAAAATCCAGATGCAGCTACGGTGGCAAAGGTACTTGTCAAGGAAATCATTCCTAGGTTTGGTATTACGGAAAGGATCTACAGTGACAATGGTACACACTTTGTAAATCAAACCATACAGCAGTTGAGTAAACATTTTGGTATTTCTTTAAAAAAATCATTGGGCATACCATCCACAATCTGCAGGGCTAGTTGAAAGGCATAATGGTATATTAAAAAATAAATTGAGAAAATTGATAGCTGAGACAGGGAAAAACTGGATATACTGTTTACCCCTGGCACTGTTGAGCATGAGAACTGTCCCTACAGCAAAAGGATTGACTCCTTTTGAAAAGTTATTTGGAAGGGATTACTATACACCCCAGTGGAAACTTCTCATGTCATTAGACCAAGAAGCTGATTTTACACTAGCTGAATATATGAATAAAGTCATGATTTCTAAACATCTGTTGCAGTCAAATTCTGTTTCAGATAGAAAGCAAACTGAGACATCAGAAGTGGCAGTAGTGACACCTGGGGACTGGGTGTGGATAAAAGTTATCAAGAAGAAGAATTGGTCATCGCCAAGGTGGGAAGGTCCCTACCAGGTGCTTTTTTCAACACCCACTGCAGTCAAAATAGCAGAGCGATCTTCGTGGATCCACCTGATGCACTGCAAACTTGTTAAGAACTTTGAACTGGACAAAAATCTTACCTCTCCATCGGGGCCCTCAGCACAAAGTCTGGCTACAAACGGGGGGGTCAGATCAATAGGACTGATCCGTCTCAACCCCAGTGAAGAAACCATAGGTGCTGAAGGTCCTATTAGGGCAGAGAGTAAGAACACGTGTCTGAAATAAAGATGACAGAATCCAGTAAGATCCAAATGCACCTATTCGGAAGAGTCGGAGAAAACAGAAATGCAGAACAACCGTTTCCTCAGAAGTATTGCATAACCATCCTGTTGACTGGATTAGTGACAATAATCTTTTTCTTGTGGCCATTCCTTTTCACAGCCACACAAACTGAACTGAACAAGCATGCAGAGTGGCATGCAGAGTGGCACCCAAACTTTAATACTTACCAGGCAATCAAATATGTGTATGCTGAGACCTTCAATGTTTTGAATTGCTGGATTTGCACAGCTTTGCCAACAGCATATGGGGGGTTATTGTTAACTTCAGTCCCCCTAGGAGCCAACAAGACCTGGGAAAACTTAGTCTATGATACATCAGATGTCACATCACAAGATAAATTAGCATTGCACTTGTCTGTTCGACAGAAGGGGACTGTGTGTTTTTACAAAAATTATACAGTTCAGGTGGGTTGGAGCAATTGCAATGTGACTGTTCCTTATAGATGCTACAATAAGACTGATAACACAGGGTCCTATTGCAACAGGAGCTATGATTCATTTGTTGAACTGATGCATAGGACAACTGATGAAGTAAAACATAATGCTGACCTTTATAAACAACTGTCTATGATAGACAAAAAAATGTTTCATCCAGATCCAGGACATAGTAAAGTTACTACCAAAGTAGAAGACTGTTATTTTGTATGTGGTAGGAAAGCATACAAGTAGTTACCTGAGAATTGGTCCGGCAGTTGTTATTTGGAGTACCTGGTTTCGGCCATACGACACACAGCAGTTTTACCTCAAGGGAAAATTCGGAATGTTCGACGAGAAATCAAGAAGCCTGTCAATCCAGTGGGGCAAATCAATGTGGGCTGGAAAAATTATCATGCTGTGGGCTTAGGAAAAAATGGACTGTCACATATGGACTTGGGTGATACCATCATCTCGTGGGCAGGTGTACTGCCAGCATATGGAGCAATGAAATCAATCTGGGAACTGAGAAAATTGTCTAAACTTCTCGAAATAATGAGCAATGCAACCTTTTCTGCCCTAGAATTGGTGACTGATGAACTGACTGCCATGAGAACTATAGTGCTTCAAAACTGCATGGCTCTCGACTTCACCCTAGCAGCTAGAGGAGGTACGTGCGCTTTGATCCAGGAGGAGTGCTGTTCATATATTCCTGACCATAAACATGAAATAGACAATCATCTTGAGGTAATTCAGCAGGTGTCAGCCTTGACCAAACCAGGACCAAATCCATTGACGGACTTTTTTCCAGAGATTGATTGGGGGATGGGGCAGTATCCTGATGAACATCCTGATTGCCATCTGTGTAGGAATGATCCTACTGGTGGTATATGTATGCTGCTGCATCCCCTGCATGAAAAGACTGATTAAAGACTTTATAGACATGTCAGTTTCAGAAACCTTATACCAAGGTGCTGAACTTGAAGAATTGCTGAAAAACTGAAAATGCTTTCAAAAGTTTAAACTGAATGACTCTCTTAACTGCAAATCCTGAGTAGGAAGAGGTTAGGGGAAGAAAAGCGGTTTATGCTTATCTTGAAAGTAGAATAAAAGTATTAAAAGGGGGGAAATGTTACAAAAATATGTAATAGTAATATGCATGCTTAGTGCATTTAGTGCAGTCGAGATTTAAAAGGGTTAATACATTTATTCTGTTCACACTGCATGAATCTGCACAGCCATTAGAAACTTAACAAGAAGCATTCTATTTTCTGCTAATGTCAGCAAATAACAAGAAGTAATTCATTTCTGCTAATGTCATGAAAATTAACAAAGGGATATTGATTTCTGCTTATGCCATGAGAAAACATGCAGCTGCTAGAAGCTATTGATAAAGAAAACAATAGATGCTTGAAAGTTTAAACCGTAGTCAGCATTACTTGTACTAAAGCTAGAAATGTACCTTGAATCTAGGTACAATGTAACACATGTATTAGAACAGTACAATAGAAGAATTGAAATGCTGAAATGGACTGACATAAACCCAAGGCCAGGTTGTTTTTCTCAAAATGTTTTTGCAGAATGACAGATATTTTAACTTGGTCAGCAATAAGTCTAACAATATTTTCTGTAGAACATACAGAAAGCTGTGTCTAACTACGTCAGCAATAGAATGTAACATTTTCTATGTGACAGGAAGAGAACTGTATAAGTATAACCTACTAGTCATTAATCATTTAGACAAACCTTGTGCCTACATGCTTTGTCTCCTTGCTGCAAGTAATAAAGGGTGCCTTGCTTGAACCTAACGTGAATTGGTCTTTGAAGTTTTTTCCTTCGACAAAAGGCTAAAGCATTTATAGCAATAAAGTATACACAAGAAAAACTGTAGTGCAATAAATGGGCAGGTAGACTTGTAGTGCAATAAATGGACAATTAGAGCTGTAGTGCAGTACATGAACAATACAAACTGATGTTCAATAAACAATAAACAATACCAATAACAGTAAACAAACTGGTGTTCAGGAGGATTGTGTTGTCATAACCATGGCAGTAGAGCTGTATGCATTGATTGTCTATGGTAAGATTGCTACAGCCAAGTGTAATAGCTTTGCAGTGCAAAACTAATAGCCTGAAAACTGTATTGCTTAACTCATGGTACTGTCCAAGGCTGTCTCCAGGCCACTTTCAGTCACATAATGCTCTCTGTTCCTCCTACTTCAGGTAATAAAGGTATATAGGTGAGGTAGCCCACTCCATGGGCAGATACTGTGTGTGTACTTCACAGATATTTCAAAGCAATAACAATACAAAATGTTCACCAGCATTGTTGATACTACAATAAAGCTGTTTTACTATATGCAGGACAGTTGTATTCCATGCATCTGTGTTCTACTGTCAGTAAAGTCAATTATAAAACTGTAATAGTTCTAGAATACACAAAGAATGTCCTGTAACCTGTATTGTTCAACTCATAGTATGGTTCAGGGTTATCAACAGCACACTATCAGTCACTTAATGCACACATTTTCTCTCTCCCCAAGAGCAAAAGGTATATGAATGAGGTAGCCCATGTTATGAGCAGATATTGTGTTTACATTTCACAGAGTTTTAAAATCAATAAGAACAACATGTTCACCAGCATTGTTGATTCATAAATAAATCCGTCTACTTCCAGTATGGCAGTATGACTTGCATGGCTGTACTAAGTTGCTGCAGTCACTTATTACATTATTTGCAGATGTCCCCTGCAGTCACAGCTATTAGGGTCTATTCCCATGCCTGGCAACTAAGTCATGAGGGCTGTCTAGTTTATGAACCATACACAAACATGCCTCTCAAGTGTCATGATATCTTGTACTGTAATTAATATTGCATAATCCGCCTATCACACGATTACCACAGACATTATTACTTAGAATGCAAACTCTTACCAAATCTGCTTACAGAACACCATGGTAGTTATATAAGTCCACATGATGTGCAAATGTTCTGTCTAGTTGTGTACTTGCATTTGTTATTGTATGTACCTGCTACCTCACCTATAGGAGACTTGTAGTTACTGTACACAAAACTGACAATACACACCTGTTAATTTTACCACTGTTTTCAGGGATATATTAGTATTGTTTAGTATTAACATATTTTGTTAAAATAACTATATTTTTGGAAATGTGGTTTATTATTGTTATGTGTTATTATGCTTTCATATTGACATATCTTGTTAAATTAACCTTGTGTTTGCCCTTAAGCTTTACTGGTTACTGGCATGCTATTAACATACTGACTGTTCTGTTATTTCATGTTGTGTCATTCATAATATACATTGCTATGTATTTAGGTTAATTAATATGATGCTCCATGCTGTTAATACTAACAATGATTTGTTCATAACTAACCTCAGCTTATTGCTATACATCAATTACCACAGAACGTCAAGGTAGGCCAGTTCCGGCTGATCCCCCTACCTTGCCTCAGCCAGCTGTGGCACCAGGTCCCAGCACATCTGGGATCCAGACATGTGGTGCCTCCTCTGCTGCTCCTGAAATACCTGTGGCGTCGGGTAGTGCTACCCTATGGGATGGGGATGTGTCCCCCTTTAGGGGCAGTGGAGGAGGGGGAGTTGTCACCTGGAATGAGCTGCCAGTCTTGATGCATAGGATAGTCCACCATGGGGCAGCCTTACCCTGGTGCCCAGCCTCTAGCACTGGCACCCCCAGAGCAGTGAAGGAGCAGTGCCGAAAGTCCCATGGGTGGGAATGTGAGTCATGCTGCTGCCATTTGGAGGCTCATGGGACTTGAATTCCACAATACCCTCCCTATCCAAGGTGTTCACCCCCATCCTGTATCTGACACGGCCCCTGTCTGCTGTCTTGTCTGTTTGCAAATGCATTCTCATCTACCCAACTTACCTCCCTCACATGTACCTATGTCCCTTCCCCAACATTCCACTCTCGCCTTAAAAATAATGGCCACCTGTCCTCCCCAAAAAATGTCCACTGGACACATGTAATTTGGTCCAATTGGGTGGACAGTTATGTTGTCCTCACCCCTCTCTCTGTGGTTTGAGAATCCAAATTCATCTACAAAATCTGTCCAAGTGTGCAGTTGTTGCTGTAAAAGAAATGGATAGCTATGGTTCTTTACTACACCCATCCTGCACATCTCTATCTGCCTTTCACTATGTTTTTCCCCCTGCTTGCCCCAATTTCACCACTTTCCTATCTCACTTTTTTCTTTTCTTTATATTTTTAGCACAGTGCTGTGTGATGCACTGCACTGCACAACTTTGCTAAGCTCAGCTAAATAGAGCTATAATGACTATGCAGTTGATATAAAAAGTTTACACACCACTGTTAAAATGCCAGGTTTTTGTGATATAAAAAAATGAGAATACAATAAATAATTTCAAAAATGTTCCCACCTTTAATGTGACTTATAACCTGTACAATTCAATTGAAAAACAAATAAATCTTTAGGGAAAAAATATAAAAAATAAAACACATACAATACGCTGGTTGCATAAGTGTGCATTCCTTTTAACTAATACTTTGTTGTGTGTGCACACCCTTGAACTAATACTTTGTTGGAGCACCTTTTGATTTAATTACAGCATTCAGTCTTCTTGGGTAGGAGTCTATCAGCATGGCACGTCTTGACTTTTCAATATTTGCCCACTCTTCCTTGCAAAAGCACTCCAAAGCTGTCAGATTGTGAGGGCATCTCTTCTGCATAGCCCTCTTCAGGTGACCCCCAGATTTTCTATTGGATTTAGGTCTGGGCTCTGGCTAGGTCATTCCAAAACTTTAATTTTCTTCTGGTGAAGCCATTCTTTTGTTGATTTGGATGGATGCTTGGGGTCATTGTCGTATTGAAAGGTGAAATTCCTCTTCATCTTCAGCTTTCTAGCAGATGCCTGAAGGTTTTGGCCCAAACGTGACTGGTATTTGGAACTGTTCATAATTCCCTCTACCTTGACTAAAGCCCCAGTTCTAGCTGAAGAAATGCAACCACAAAGCATGATACTGCCACCACCATGCTTCACTGTGGGGATGGTGTTCTTTTGGTGATGTGAAGTGTTGTTTTTGTGCTAAATGTACCTTTTGGAATTGTTCAACCTTGGTCTCATCAGACCATAATGCATTTTCCCACATGCTTTTGGGAGACTTAATGTATTGTTTTGCAAATTTTAGCTGGGCCTGGATGTTTTTCTATGTAAGAAAAGGTTTCCGTCTTGCAACTCTACCACATACTCCAGACATATGGAGAATACGGGAGATTGTTTTCACATGTAGTACACAACCAGTACTTGCCAGAAATTCCTGCAGCTCCTTCAGTGTTGCTGTAGGCCTCTTGGCAGCCTCCCTGACCAGTTTTTGTCTTATCTTTTCATCAATTTTGGAGGGATGACAAGTTCTTGCAATGTGACTGTTGTCCCATATTTTCTCCACTTTTTGATGACTGTCTTCACTGTGTTCAATGGTATATCCAATGCTGTGGAAATTTTTTTGTACCCTTCTTCTGCCTAATACCTTCCAACAATGAGATCCCTTTGATGCTTTGTAAGCTCTCTGCAAACCATGGCTTTTGCTGTAGCAGGCAACTGAGTAAATGTAAGGAAACTCCTACTAGAACAGCTGAACTTTATCTGGAGTTAATCAGAGTCTTTTTAATTGATGGCAGGTGTGTACCCAAGAAGACTGAATGCTGTAATTAAATCAAAAGGTGATTCAACAAAGTATTAATTTAAGGGTGTGCACACTTAAGCAACCAGCATAATGCACATTTTTTTATTTTTTATATTTTTCCCCTAACAGATTTGTTTGTTTTTCAATTGAATTGTACAGGTTATAGGTCACAATAAAGGTAGGAAAAGTTTTGAAATGATTTATTGTGGTCTCATTTTTTTATATCCCAAAAACCTGGCATTGTAACAGAGGTGTGTAAACTTTTTATATCCACTGTATGTGTTTATAACATTGCAAGACACGTACAAAATAAACAACTCTGCCATGTTTCAATCCCGAGCCCATCACGCCTGCAACACATAGCATTAACCTGCCATGCCATGCAACTCTTAATTAAAACAGGTGGTTTAAACAAAAGATAGTAATCGCCAATTATAGTCATTAGGCATGTTTCAGAGGAGTTGCGTGTTGTGCCACACTGTGGAAACTGGAATAAAAAGTAATGGAAAAAATGGGAGTGTACCTTGGACTCTACTGAAATAGTACACACTAGACAACCAAAGACAGGACAATGGATGTAACTGAGGTCTGTGAAGGAACATGTAGAAAGTCACCTGCTAAGAAATTCATGGCAAAATGCATATTCAACTAGTCCTTTGGTGCAGAAATACATCCATATAAAGCCATGTAGATATAGAAAATGTTTGTCACAGCCTGTATGTGTGAACATATATCTTGCAAATACACCTGCTGTAGCAGTGACTCAGTAGATCAGTCTGTTAAATGCCTTGCATACAGTACATTTTGCCACACACAGTCCTGGGTTCACATCCAGTGTTGTGTTGCATTTCAATTACATTATTGTGAAGACAACATGCACTCATTATCCACACAAAGCAGTGCAAATTAAATAACTGCTTTTCAGTGCTGGAAGTCACAGGCCTGCAGATAGGTACACACTTCATATATCCGTATAGCATTACTATATATCACCTAGTACTCTGTTATTGACACAGTTCCCTAATTGGAATGTAAAGAGTACCCTCATCCTGGCTCTGCCTCTGCAATAAGACTGACACAGCTGAAATGGATACACCTACAGCTTATTGTCCTCCAAAGAGTGCACACTCTCTGCCTGTGTCTATTACCTGCAGTAGCAGCTGAAGCCTATGTTACACACAACACTTTGTAAAGATTTCTGATACAGACCTATCCTCTGTGATGATGTACTCTCCTCACCCCAGTAATGTCCATCTCAACAGCTAAAAAAGAGGTCCGGTTCTACATGAAGGCCTTATATATTGCACAGTTGTTGCATGGCAATTCAGCTGTTTTGGCTGCAATTAGCATATCAGAGTCACAGATTGGTTTAGAGGCAATTATCTGCTAATGAGAAACATGTTAAAATGCAAGCAGCTGGCTATAGGGAAATGTTCTGTATGAGACTTTCCTCATACAGGGCACACTTTTCCTAAACATTACTAGTAGCCCATTTCAACAGAAGAGTACTGCACTCCACCAGGTATGAACTGTTTTTGTTTATAACAGGATGCAGATGGGAGGATACAGATATGGGGAATAGGGATTACAGCAGTAAGCCTGTCTTAGATCTGCGGTAATGACATGTCATTGATACCCTGCTGTCTTACACATACAGGGGACATTACAATATATCAGGGTTGAATTGTCTTTTGTCATTGTGGCACACTGGTGTTGTTGGACTGTCCCTACATTATAGTGGTTGTAATAGCACATGGCTATTTGTCTGGAACTGGTCTTATGACATATTATTGGGTGGCTGGCCTTGGAGGATGCACCACAGTGAACCGGAGTGTTGGGTGTATGATCATACTGCAGAATCTCTAATGGCACACAGGGTACTACCTCAGTAATGATATTACCTTGGTTGTATCCACACATGTAGTATGTTGTCACACTGTGGGGTATGACATGGAGCAAGCAGTGGATAGTGTCAGCCATTTTGTTCTTGCTGCATCTGTACATAGTGGACATCCATGTATTTGATCCTGTGATGTGTTTCCCATTTGGTGTGTTTCAGGACTAATGTATCACTGAAGGCATGCCCCCTTCTCAGATGCAGAGAATGAACTAATACTTCAAGGACTATGGCAGCAACATCACATTCTCCTATCCAGGGAGAGGCATAACAGGGAACAGTAGGCTGCATTGTGGGCAGACCTTGTCTGGGATGTGAATGACAGTGGCCACCAGGACAGGACATATGAGCAGGTTCAACACTGCTCTACAGACATGGTGAATTTTGCATAACAAAGGGCAACTGATGTAGCCAGGGATCATGCCATCACTGGTGGAGGGCCTGCAATGGAACAATCACTCATGGCCAGTGAAGAATTTCTGGCAAAGCTAGGAACACATGACAGCTCTCAGGTATCCGTCATACCATACATCATGGAGGTGGGTGCCACAGTATCCACAGCAGAGGAGCATGTAGGTAAGCATACTGTGATCACCACTGTAATACTGTAGCAGTCATTCTGTCAGGCTGTACATACCTTTATGTGGGTGTCAGGTCTATGTGCTGTGGGGGGGGGGAGGTTTAAGCTCAGTTGTACACTCACACTCAGGATGTCACCAATACATCAAGTAACACAGTAGCTACTGTACATGTGAGATAATGCAGGTATTACCTTGTGCTGCAACATGCAGTGGTACTGAAATTACTTCACCCTCTCCTTCCTACAGGTCTGTCAGGAGTTGACCAAGCCCATGGTCCTGCTCCTGGTAAGCTTGATACTGTTTTGTTATGGAACATATATATGGTATTAAAGTTAAGGGCCAGGATAATTCCTTATGTACACTTAATGTTGTGTGTAACCAGAGTACAATGTTTGTATGTTCCAGTCTGGGACAGTTACCTAGGTTTCCTAGAGTGGGTAATTACAGTAATGTAGCTGAATGAGCAGAAACACTTTTGCAGTTATAGTTCAGAACAAATAAGCCTCCTGGTGTACATGAGGCAATTAATCTGACATGCCTTGTAAAAACTGAAAGATTGATGGTACATACTTTAGACATTGAAACTTGTATTTGTATACATTTGTTAAGATAGGTGTACTGGGTTTTATGTGTTGTTTTATCAAGTATAATGCAATATTAAATACCTAAAAGGTACATTGTACTGGTCAAGTATCACATGATTTACCTGATATGCTTGTTATAAAGGCCTTGAGTCGAATGTGTATTTTGTTGTGAGGAAATCTGTTGTGCATGAAAGCACAGATGAGAAGATGTGAGACTGGTAATGCAGTTGTGGATCCTCATTATTATGACTATTTGTGAATTTTCCATACATAATAGTGCAGGTAGTAATGTACTGCTTTTGTCTTGGTTTCCACAGCTGACTGGGAGGGTTGGGGTCTCTCCCCACAAAACCTGATGACAGTGACTCTTCAGACTCTGCTGCTGATGGTGGCCACAGTGAGGCACAGGTGGGGTTGTTGGGGGATGAATCTGTCCCAGAGGTTGATATCCCTTTTCCGCCCCTATTGTCACTGCACATAGTCAGTATGCCCACACATACCCAGTCCCCACAGGCCTCAAACATTGGAGAGGCAGAGGGTGGAGACTTTGAACAGGCCAGTGCGGCAACTATGGCTTCAGTGAGTGTAGACACTGGCCATAGCCAGAGAGCTGGCAAGGTCCCACACAGGTGGATTAACAGGGGTGCTCATAGGAGGACTGCTGTCCATCCACCACCTTTTGCAGGTGTCACATCATGAGTCACTCAGCACATGTTTCAGGCTGTAATAGAGGCACAGGCAACATTTTGAATGGCACACCAGATGTATGTATAGGGTTATGGATGCAGCACAGTCTGGAATCTGTGACCTCCTCCACCGCATTGGGGACACCCTGGATTGGTTCACTGATGCAGTGGACAGATGGTGGGCTGAGACAGTGCCTGTCTTGGACCACACTGTCTGTGCTGGAAGGTGTGGCTGCAGTTGGGCATTGGGCTGGTGGACATAAGTCAGCAACATCTGCTGAGAGTCCATGTGGCTGTCCACAGTTATGCTTCCATAGTGGCAGTACATACAGTGCTACAGAGGAGAGTGTGCTGTCCACACCACAATGTGGCAGGCCATGGGCACATGGTCCTGGGTGGTTCTGTGGGGCACACGGTCCTGGCAGACAGCAGTCACCATCAGGTACTAGTACAGCATTTGACAGACCTTGGGCATGGTGGTGCCAGTGCAACTCCTGGCAGACCCAGTTCCCGTGTTCATTGCCAGAGACAATGAACTGTCAATTCTACCATGTATGGTTCAAAGCTGTCCAACATACACAAGTGTAGGGTCTGCAGTGAGCTTGACTGAATACATGCACACACTCACACATCACTGTCACATGCAGGTCACGTACCGACACACACAGCACCTCTCCATGGTCCATCTAACCCACTCACCTTCCTGACTCACACACATGTCAACCATTTGGGCCAGCCTAGGCCTCCAGCACCCCCACACATCACCCTCTGCAAGTGATGATACTTCTGCCACATCCCTGTCATCCTTCCAACTGATGTAGGGAAATGAAGCTATCTGTCTGATGCACAGGGTGACTATATTACTTGACATGTTCTTGTGTAAATCAATATTGTTTTGACATGCCACTTGTAGTGGTCACCAACATACACTGTATGCTGGCATGTGTCATGAGTATGCAACATAATTTTGTGGACCTTACTGTATGATGTTGTACTGGCAGTATTGTTACACAATGACAGTTAAGTCATGGACCTGTGTATCTTTCTGTTCTCGGAGTCTGAGGGGATAACCTATGGACACATGGTGGCAGTGAAGTGGCACATCATGGCATGGAGCACAGCAGAAATATGACTTCAGCAAGGTACAGCAGTATAGGGTCTATATTATATTCTCAAAAGCTGACAATTTTGAATCTAATATTGTCTACATGAGAATATGGAATGCTCAGAATCTCGAGCGTGTAAACGTAAATCTCCATAAGGGGAGATTTCCATTTACTGCAATGTTGTGTGGTCTCGGAGTTGGTTCTATTTAAGTAGCGGGTGGTGTGGGGGTGCACAGGGGCTTGCCCCCCTGCTTAAACCTGTTAGGGTACTTTTTGTTTTTGTCTTTTTATAAGGTCGACATTTGAAGACATTGACCATATGGTGTCGACCATAAGTTGTTCGATGTTTTCAACTGTCGATCTTATAATATAGACCCGCAGAATACATGCATGGCTCCATAGGTTCACATCTGTATGACAGTCTACCAAGGACAATGGCAGCAGTCAGTGTACTTATGCATTCAGAATTTGTGATAAGGTTTGCTACAGGGGAAGGTGTGACCCTGCTGGAGTACATATGCTGCCTATCTGCATGGAGCATAGTAGATGGATGACTCATTGTAAGGACATTAACCTACTATGCGATGTTAGTACTACATGCTTGTGGGAGACATTTGTGTAGTAGACATAAACACACCCTTGAAACAGACCCTGCCTAATTGTACACAGAGCACCTCAGTGCACCTCTGCACATGCCATCTGTTTGACTGACTGGGAGGCCATCATCTCAACACACAGAGTCTGCCTGAGTCCCTCTTGGACTTGGGCAATATGTGCTGGTCCTGTACCAAGAGATATACAGATGTCTCTGATTGTGAGTGCTGCATGGCCATTATGCTAGTTAAGTTCACATGTCCTTTGGCTCCATAACATGATGTATACTGCTGTAATAGCCTCACACACAAACATGGCGACATTTAAACTAGCACCACTTCCACTTACTGCATACAGGACATGCCAAAGCATGCACATACTGCAAGTTGGCTGTATATATATTAGAACACTTACCTATGTACTGGTACACACTACAGACCACAGTACCCAATGAATGCAAAAAAACAAATGTCTGCTAGTACTATCAGTTTAGAACATATAATGGTTGTTGATATCAGCAAGCCTTGTTGTGGTCAGTTATTTGGGGTCTACATCACCCACTAGTAATAAAATGATGCAAAACCTTAACTCTGTCTAAGTTACAAAGGTTATCATATGTATGCCATATGGCTATACACATGCAGCATGTTGGGTGGAGTGAGATTAGAACCCCTACCTATCCAGGCTTATACACTATAGATCACAGTACTTATCACATGTGCCATGGCTTACATCTAATACTACACCGTCAGCTGATATTCTTAAGATTGCTGACATCATCAGGCCTTGTAGAAGAGGGCAGTTTGGAAGCTAGCAGCAAGTTATGGCCCAAAAAGTGCATAACCATGGCTGCTAGATAGCCAATGAGGGCATGCCCATTGTTTTGGAGAGGTACATGTTCACGAGCGTGCACACACACACACACACACACACACACACACACACACACACACACACACACACACACACACACACACACACACACACACACACACACACACACACACCAAGGGGGCTGCAATGAGATTAGAATTCCTACCTATCTAGGCTTATATACTATAGATCACAGTACTTATTGTATGTGCCACAGATTAAGTCTGTTGTATATGTGATTGCAGGCACAGTACTTGTGCATTATACAAACTAGGCTTGTGTTGAACAGCATCTGTGGCCTGCAGAGTGATATTGGTTCATGCTATCTGCATCTAATATCCTAGTTGTGAGATAACTGTTGTTATTCTAGCTATGTGTGTACAGTTACCAATATAGCCATATGTGGCTGCTTGCAGTTAGATAGGTGACACTGTAGACTTGGACAATGTGCCCTGTCAATACATGCATTGACGCCATTATATATTACAATACCTGCTCACCTGTGTCTATCTACATGGTGACATCCAGCAGGCATAGTGGTCTGTAGGAAAGTGGATTATGTACTGTTGTGCCCTTAGTTTGGATCCTTTGAGCAACATTATGGCTGTGTGATAGTGCAGTTTACTCACCAGTATTAGGGTATGTCAGACAATGGAGACATCCACACATATACTTCTGTATATAACAGGGGTATATATATAAATGTAGCTGTATGTGTGTATGATATGTATATATGTTATGTAGATATATGGGGGGAGTCTATGTATCATTTTAATATATATATATATATATATATATATATATATATATCAGTATATATCTATTTGACACTACATAGCGATAGATATGGTATGCATGTGAGAAAGTTACTGACAGATGGATATGTATATGTCTATATGTATAGACATTTATACATAACAGGTCATTTCAATGAAAGGCCAACAGAATTGTGCTCATTTTTACTAAGTGTACGGGCATGCCCAGTGGGACTGTCAGTACTTATAATGTGACTCCAGGCCACACCTACCTGTATTCCAGTCAAGGATTTTATATGTTACAGACATTAACATCCACCCCTGTTTTTGCAGTACTCACTCAAAATGTCCACAACATTCCCCAGCTTTCTGCTGTACTTAATATGTGTGTGATGTTGGTAATCTTACACCACCAGCAGACTGACAGTCTGCATACCTCTCAACTGTCCTAAGTTTCACAGAATGTCCAGAATTTTACCTCATGTGTTTGGTCTGTTCCTCACACATTTGTGGTCATCTGGTGCTTTATTGAATATTGACATCAATACAGTCTAACTACAGACAAACAATTGTATAGACTTTGAATCCATCAGAAAATATATACTAATGCAACACCTTTAATTCCAGCAACTGTCTAGGTTTATGTTACCAATATTTAAAATCTGTCCCTATGTTTGGGCCTTTGTTCCCCAATCTTTCTGGCTTTGTCCAGATTTCTTGCACTAATGAGATTGGGAGTTATGACATTCTGTGAAAACACCAACATACTACTATCTCACATGCAAAAGATGTGAGTAATTCCAGATTAGAACCATCAACACCATCACCCATGCTAGCTTCCCTAGCCACTGAGCCACACAGGTCACTAGACAGAGATGGGTCATTCATCACACAATCAACAGCATACATATATACATTGTTATCCTGTGTGAAGAGAGACATATGGTATGTGAGCGCTGTCTATGTTACAGCCCTGAGATTGCCTGGTCCACTGATGTACCATAGCTGATTTTCTGTTAAATTGGTTATATGGGTACACTGCTGTGGTAAGGGTGGGGGAACAACAGGACATGATCAGCTGGGGTAGACAGTAGTCCAAATATCATGTGTGCCCACTGTTTAACATCTCCCTTGCCTGATGTCGTGAATATTCCAGCCATGAGGCCTAGTGAATATTAAGAAACACATACTATTGGACTGGGTGTGAGTAATCCCATATGGATGTTAAATCTGACCAAAGAGCCTACTATATTTCCTTGTATAACAGCAGCAGATCCATACATACCTTATTATAGTAATCCTTACAATTAGTGTGTAAGTTATAGACTTACCTTGAGATTGGAGCAGTTGACAGAACTGTAGTGCAGGGCTGACTCTGTGCGATACAAGCAGTACACAGCCAATACATGCATAGGTACAGGTTGTGTGGGTTGCCTGGCATCAGCTATTTTAATATATGTATGTGAGTAAGAGTAAGGTGTCAGTCCTTAGGGCCCTAGGTTGTCAGTGAATGTGCTATGAGTTGTCTCTTCTCCAATGCCAACATGTACTGGACACACCTACATCTGTCTACAGGGACATCATCAGGGGGTTCCTCCTCTGAGTCCTCCTGTGAGTGTGGCTGTGGTGACCTAGACACTGGTGGGGGGGGGCTGTATCCCTTCTCTATGCTGATCCTGCTGCAGCTACTTCTGCGGGATCATATTGTGTAGCATGGCACATGCTGTGAATATATGTGCACATGTGTCTGGAGAGTACTGTAGGGCTACACTAGATATATTGAGGCACTGGAACCATGACTTCAGCAACCCAAACACATGCTCTGTGATGTTCCTAGTTTGTGGGTGTGCCTCATTATGGCATTCTTCTGTGGGTGTGTGTGCAGTTCTGATGGCTGTCATCATCCAAGATTCCAGTGCATAGCGAGCATCCCCCACTAAATGACCATGTGGATGCCCCCCCACCAAACATCTGGTAGAGCTGTGATGCATGCCAGATATGGAAGTCGTGATAGCTGCCAGGGTTGCCAGCACACACATTCACGATAATGCCCTGGGAATTGCATATGACCTGGCAGTTAATAGAGAGGTACCTCTTTAAGTTGACGTAATTTCTACCCTCCTCACCGGGTGATGCCTTGATGTGTACATGAGTGTAGTCTATGACACCTAGTATGGTAGAAGTGTTACAGATTGCTGGCCCTTGCCTCAGTGGTGAGGGGAAAATATATGTGCTCACTGGCATATGGTAGCATTGCATCCAGGAACTGGTGGAGTACCCTGGATGCTGATACCTGTGAGACCCCCATCATGTCTCCAGTTGGTCTTTGGAAGGTACCTGTGGCTTTTATACTAAAGGCTACACATACCTTTGTTTCCACTGGGATGGGTTACCCTCTGTTGGCTCTGGGACTGAGTTGAGGGTGGCAGAGCTCAGTGAGCATTTGTAGTATGTCCCTGTCCACCCTGTAGCACTCTACAATCTCCAGGTCATGTAGCTCCTGGAAGGTTATACTGGGCCTGAACACTGTTTGCCTTCTCTGTCTAGGCCTGTTGCCAGCAGCAGCATTGACTTCAGCATCTAATACATAGAAATGTATCAGACCTGCAGCAGCCCCTACCATCCCTTCACTTAAAATTCCCAAGTCTGTACTCCAATGGTGCAGAGTATGGGGAAAATCAGATTGTAGGGTGCATGCATACTTTATAGTGCTCTACTGTAGGTGCTGCCTGAGTGACTGGCTACTTATGATGCAGTGCACCTGCCTAGTATATCACTGACATCATTTAATGGCCCTAATTTAAGTTAAGCAAGGCTCAACACTAATTAATACATCATTGGCCTTTTAGATACTCTGAGCACTGTGGCACACTGTGCAGTCCATGCCCAATAGGTAAACAGTGCTTAGATGTCAGTGCACACCCCCTCAAGCTTGCATGCTCAGCACGGTGGCCTGCTATGCAAACAGGAGCAGCTATGCTCCAATCTTCTCAGATGTTAGTGGACACACCCTCTCCTGATGTCAGCTACCTCCTCTTTGGACACCAACACAGTTTTCTGCCTACACGGAGGGGATCTGCGGACACAATTACACCATTATGCTATTCAGTATATCCACCTAATTTGCATAGGGATCCATGCTCACAACCTGGATACTACACACTTCCAAGCCCTACCACATTAGCAACAGCACCAATGCACCATTGTACATATTGCATGCAGGATCTGTTATAAATTTATGTCTCATCATATTAATATTTGTTTTTTCCCTTTTTTTAATAAGGCATTTTGGCACACTGCAGTATGGTGTGAAAACATGCCAAGATTATGAAAAACATATTTTAACATATTTACTGTAATATTTGGAATGCACAGAGGATAGTTTTACTCGTATCTGTGTGTGCTATGCTGTTTCTGTCTATCTACCTACATTTTTACAGCCTCTTTTGTCTGTCTACAGTCCTGTACATGGAACTTTTCCATGTACACTATGGACACTGACACGGGGTCTGCAGGGCTGCCTATCTGCTTGCTGGATCACTCTACCTGCCTCATTTGCATGAGATTCACCTGGTTATGAGGTGATTTGTATGCCTTGGAACTTCCCGTGTTGGTGGGTGCATGTGTGCCTCCCAGCAGTGCTTACTGGATCGCAAACCTGCTTACTTTCTGGTAAGCAGTGTGGCACGATGCCTACATGGTAAAAAGACCATGTAGGCATTATTAAATCCCCCCTCATTGTTCCTAAATGATCTTTCTGCAGAAAAATAAATGTGCACTATTATATATATTGAGTTCAGACTACTTTACCAAGTAAATACAGCTGTCTTGACCATATTTATTAAACATATGTCTGGCTTGACTCCCAAACTTTGTTTCTTTTAATACACTTACACTGGCACCCATGATAAAAAATACTCTAATAGCAAAGGGATAGATATATGACTATGATTCTACACTCACTCTCATTTTAGTAAGGAATTCTGTGTCTTCCTTTAATTTTTTTTTTTGTTTTGATTAAAATCCAGACTCATACAAGAAGGATACTTTATCCTTTTGTCCTGGATGCACTGTCCTTGTTATTATTTTTTTTTTTTATTAAAACTTAACTCATTACATTGAAAGAAGTTTGCTGTGTTAATTATTGTTATTTTTTACATACAATTTTTCCAGTCTCATACAGTTTACCCATTCACATACAATTATATGTAACATAGATATTGTTAGTAAATCTTACCTGTACAGACTACAAATTTTGCTGAAGGTGAAAGAAGTAAATTATGTATTGACACAACAGAAACATGCCTGACAGAAAACCTATCACAGTGGGCCCAGTGGCAATTGTTGGTGTAGCAACACACAAACAGTGTAAAAGATCCAAGTCATGGCACCAAATTGTTAAGGAAAGATACAAAACTCAGACTTCAACCAAGCAAGAAATCTTTTTATTTGAGAACATGGTCATGAGAAACCAAATAAAATAAGCCTGTGTCTCCCTGAGCAAAGGGATAACTTTTAGACGGTTTCCACTCTTGATTTGCTTTCTCATAAAAAGTATTATTTCTTCACAGCCCTCATCCCCTAAATGAGCATCAAATCTCCATCTTAGACACCCAATAGGCCCATTTATTCCTTCCAGGCTGAGAGCCCACTGGCCCATTTGTTCTCCTGGGAAGTGATTACTGGGTGCAAAGGGTGACACTGTCATCTGCTGGTGGGAAGGTGGTGATTTTTTTATTTACATTGCTAGCTTAACCCCCCACCAGGAGCTTGAGTGCTAAAGAATTAGTTACTTACCAGTAAACACATGTGTGCATGACGTGTGCTAAAATCTTCTGGTCAACAGGTCTATGACTATACAGCATGTGCATCCAGGGTTCCTTGCTGCAAATGATACATCTACAGTCCTGCAGGTTACCAATGCAGCAAGCAAGCTACCACATTCCCCCCAGCATTGGGAAGCTGACATTAACTGCTGACTGCTATTCTTCCCCACCCAATCCTCATTGTTCCTTTACTGTTGGTAGAACTTAGGTCATTTGAGGTGCAGTCAAGGCTTTATACATCTGTGCCATTGTGCCAGACATGTAACTGTGTCTTTAAGTTAGATGTTGATACTGGGATTGGTGTCTCTTGTGGCTTTCTAATGAAATCATTCTACAATAAAGTTTCTTAGTGAATGATATCATGTCTAATGCCTCTTAATTGTTCAACCTGACAATTATTATACTTTACACAACATAAACCTGCCTGACAAAAACCTGTCACAGTGTGCCCAATGTCAATTTTTGGTGTAGCAGCACACAAACGGTGCAAAAGATCCAAATCATGGCACCAAAAGATCCATGTCATGGCACCAAACTGTTAAGGAAAAATACAAAACTCAGACTTTAGCCAAACAAGAAATCTTCTTATTTAAGGAAATGACTGTGGAAGGCCAAGTGAAATAAGTCTGTGTCCCCCTGTGGTAAGAGGTTGGTGTAATGGTTAAGGTGTTTATCTCACAGTCAAAAAGTATGAGGTTTTATTCTTACCTTTGAAAGGAAAATTGACTAGGCCTAAAATGGTCCACTAGGGCAGATAACCTACTACTTACCTATGAGCCAATGTACATATACTACAGTGGCCAATAAATCATAACAGACGGGTAGAAATGCCAGATACTGTCTTTAGGGAATGGGTTAACAGTCTTAGGAAAAGAAACACAAAGTGTATGAACATAAGGAAAAGATACAGCATCAGAGTCAATACCTACAGCATCAGAGTCAATCAGCATTATGAGGGGAGATTAATGGATCTGCCTGGCAGTCAACTCACACATTTAACTACCAGACTCTTTGCCATGGAAGAATTAATGGGCGAAAATGGCTGACCTATAAGAGTACTCTGACTTTTTAAGACAGACACTCTGTTTTTCTGAACACTGAAGATTTTTCCTTAGAATGATGTTTCTGGAACTAAGGAAAAAGAGTTACTGAAGATGAAAGGGAACAGAGGCATAACCAGGGTGAGACTAAAGGGGCAGCCTTCCCTTTCCCATCTGCAAATGTCATGCTGGAGACTGAAACAATGTAGGCATTTGATGTGCCCATTGGCAGATGGAATACACCTGCCACAGACATAAGCAGATGGAATCCTGTGAGATTTCAATATGGTAGGCTTAAGCCTCACAAGTAAGAAAATCAACAAAACAAAAAGGGAGAAAAAAGACCTTTGTGATGATAATGTAGAGGTAAGGCAAGCACATTATAAAGACTGCTGAAACCATTCAAACCATACTTTATAACTCAAAAATATCATAGCAGTCTGCGGTTGTTTCCTTACATAACTGAAACTTTTGTGTAGCACAAAAGAAACAATATGTCCTAATGCCTGTAGGCCAAATGTTAGTAGTTACTGAAGAGGAAACTATTCCTATCAGATCCTACTGGAGAAAAAATGTTTAATTTTTTTTCCCAAGGTGGCACTAGTTTGCTCATGGTAGAGGAAGTTAGTTTCACAGGCTGCATGTGTATTCTATGAAGATGTCACAGTATCACCAAGAATTTATAAAGGCTGTTCAGCCAAGTACAATTTACATATTAACAAAAACATAGTCAACTGTGACTCTCATCTGAGATGCAAAACATTCTTATTGAAGCATGTAAAAGTATACCAATGGCATTGTAAAACATCATAAACAGAAAAATCACAAAACAGCCCTAAACAAATACTTTGTAGGGGCTACACCCCCTAATATGGAGCTTTGCTCTCCAACCCAGTTTCTATATATGCTAACTGCAAAGTCATGCAAAGTTAGAAAAAAGCAGAACATTTTAAATAAAAGAAACACGTTTTCTCTCATCTCTAAGACACATGACTTCATGTACGGCATTATAGCAGCTGTTACACAAAAGAAAAAAAAAATACTTCAAATGTACAGGCACATCAACAACATAAACATATATGCTGTAAATATTAAGATAATTTGAACAAAGACAAAATACCGCATGAAGAACAGTATTGGAACCATAATTATTTATTATTTATTTATTTGCATTTGTTTACCGGGAAGGTCCACTGGCTCAAAGGTAACCTTTTTCTGTGGAGGCCCGGGGAGAAAAGCTCCACAATGAATAATACATGCATGAAATAGAAAAACATTAAGAACAATAATTTAAAAAAAAAAAATAATGTACACATTTGAAACGTAAGCAGTAACAGAGTAGGGTACTGCAACAACAAGTATCACAGTATTTTGTTTTAGCACAAACACTATCTTTCTACTGAGTTATGGAGTGGCAGGAGAGAGATGAATTCAGGTTATGGGTTGTGAGGAACTAGCACAAGAGCAAAGCCATTTGGAGGAGAGATGATGTCTCAAAGATTTTTTGAAGAGGGAGGTGTTACTAGTGGATCTGAGCTGGGGAGGAAGACAGTTCCATAGTCTAGCAGTTGAAATGGAGTGGAGCATTTGACCAGCCAAAAGGTTAGGCTTTTGTACTTGTGAAAACATTTGATTTTCAGAGTGGAGTGGTCTGTTAGGGTGGTATAAGGTAAATAGGGAAGAAAGGGAAGGACAGGTAGATGGCTTGAATATTAGTTTGTGGGCAGTTGTTAGTTGTATGTATGTAAGATGATGAGGTAGTTCCAGCTAGTTTAGTAGTCGCAGAGAGTAGCAGTGGTGAGTGGAGTGTTGTCTGTTTCTGACAAACTTGGCAATTTTATTGTAGCATGAGTCTAGTTTGGATTTAAGACTGGCCTGTGTGTTGGTGAAGAGAGGAGCCCCATAAAAAAGTGATGGGAGCAAGAAGGAAGAGGCAATGGATAGTTTTATAGGTTCATAGGTTCATAGGCTGGTACTAAGTTATTGGTCCTCGGGCCTATACAAGCCTAGCCATAACAATTCCCTGGATATTTCTTCCCACAATATTTACTTCTCTAGACCCCTGTCTAGCAGGGTGATTGACGTGATCCCCTGGGTGAATTTCCTATCTCTCATCCAATCGTCAAGGTTCCTTTTGAAGAGGGCCAAGGAGGCGCTCTGCTTGACATGCATGGGCAGTCTATTCTAGAGTATGGGGAGTCTCTGGGTCAGGAACCTATCCCTCCAGCATGTTTTGTTCATTGTGATGACAAGGTTTAGATCCCTGGAGTGTGTGGCTCTGAGGGATTGGGATTTAAGTGAAGCATGTCCAACAGCTCAGGGTTTGACATGGCCTTGTAGGTTAAGCAGAGATCGCCTCTGAGTAGACGATATGCCACAGAATATATACAGAGTTTTTTTAGATGGTCAGCATAGGGCATCTGCTTTAAGCCTGTGATTCTTTTAGTGAGGTATTTCTGCGGCCTTTCCAGCTGTTGCAGATATCTTGTGAGGTACATACCAAACAGGGCGTTATATTCTATAATGGGTCTAATAAGGGATGAGTACAGTGGGACAATGACCTCCTTTTTTCTGGATGAAAAGCCCTTAATGATGAGGTGTGCCACATAGAAGGATTTCCTGACTGCTGTGGCGATGTGGTTATTGAAGGTGAGACCACTGTCCACCCGTGTCCCTAAGTCTCTCATCACACTTTTGGTGTTTAGTGTACTGCCGCCCATGTGGTAATTCATGGGCACATGTTTTTTTCCAAAGGGGATAACTATACATTTCTTTGCATTAAGCTTGAGCCCATGGCTCTGGCACCAGGCATCTGTTTCTGTAAGGCCCTTTTGTAGAATATCCACATCATTTGGGGATTCAATAATGGCTCCCAGTTTGCAGTTATCTTGCAAACTTTGTTAGCCAGAGTCCCTTAGTGTTGGCCTGTACTTCAGAGAAGTAGATGCCAAACAAGAGTGGTCCCAGGACTGAACCCTGAGGTACTCCACTTGTCACTTGTCTGGAGCTGGATTTGGGGTCAGCTACCTTTACAGTCTGGGTTCTGTCAATAAGCCAGTTGGCAACCCATCGAGTGATGTAGGGATTTATGCCCAGCTTAGTAAGTCTATCTATGATTCCAGAGTGGGGGATGGTGTCAAAGGCCTTGGTGAGGTCCACATATGCTGCATGGACCGCCTTACCCTCATCCACAGCTCTGGAGACTGATTCAAAGAAGTCATTCAGGTTCAGGAGACAAGATCGTCCCTTCACGAACCCAAACTGGAGGGGTCCAGTGTTTGAAGGTTGCCAATGTCTTTGTTTATAAGTTCCACGATAATGTATTCCATGCCCTTGCAGATCAGGCTCGTCAGACTGATGGGACGGTAGTTCCCAGGATCCAAGGTGGATCCCCCCTTGTGGAGTGGGATAACTGTAGATGTGCACCACTCAGTGGGCATGAAGCCTGAGGTGAGGCTGTGATTAAACATGACACTTAGGTGAGGTGCCAATTCATTTTGTAGTTCATGTAATACACAGCCCGGGATGTCATCTGGTCCCATGGATGCTGTATTCTTAGCTTTGGAGAGTGTGGTTTCTACCTGTGTGGCCATGATTACTGGAATTTGGCAATCTTTTGGTACTGAGATGGGCCCTTTAGGGGGTGAGGCGGGGGGGGGGGTGAGGTTGGCACTAAATTGATCTGCCAGGAGATTTTGAGGAGTAATTTAGAAAAGTTTTGTGGCGGTATAACATACCTAGTTTATAGTGTGTTTTTTTTTAATATTGCTATGTATGTGCAAGTTGAAGGTTAAGTGTTTATCTATAGTGACCCCTAGGAGTTTAGTATGTTTGACTACTTTGATGGCAGTGTTATCTTGGGAGAGAACAGTAAAAGAGTCTTTGTTAATGGTAGTGGACGTCTTAGGGGTAAATAGTATTATTGTAGACAGAAGCAACCATTAAAATATGGATTATAACCCAAATTAAATTTTCATGACTTTAAAGACTCTTTTTCTTCCCTTTTTGTTCCCAAACAAGAATAGTCTTCAGAATCACTGATTTTTGTTTTAGAAACATAGATTCCACTGAAAGTACAAGTACACCAATAGAAATTTGGTGTACTGACAGCATTGTGCATTAGGAATTCAACAGCTGGTCATCACAAGCATACTGTCTACCACACCTTGGCACTAGTATATTGTGCACTTAAACTGCAAGTGTGATGCCTTTTCAACTACCAAGCTTTCACATTATGCAAAAAGGAACATAGCAGTGTTGTCATATGGAAGTGACCCACAGGACACTTCATCCACTGGGATTACCCAGTTAACAAATAGATGAAATAAAAAAAAATGAAACAAAAGGATTCACTTCTTCCACTTTAGTCTGCATTGCAAAAATTTATGCATGCATATTCTAAGCTAAAAGCTGGTCTCATCAGTTTTTATGAGCAAGTGAAAAAGCCACTAATTTAATTCATTTATTTATTTATTCATTCTTCCGCTGATAGCCCATTTAATCCATTTCAGGGCTATGATGACTTGAAACCTATCCTGACACAAAATTCAGAGAAGGCAATTAAACTATTTCTAAATAGGGGATCATTCCATTGCAGGACATAAACACGCATACATATGCGCGCACACACACACCACACACACACACACAGACACACACACACACACGCACACATGCACACACGCACGCACGCACACACACACACACACACACACACACACACACACACACACACACACACACACACACACACACACACACACACACACACATTTACATGTTTACATGTCAAAAACATTCCAGGGAAATGTATACTTTTACAACTATTTCATCACCAAATTAAATACAACCTTCATGCAAATTTACAACATGATTTCAGACCTAACCTTGGCATTGCTTAGCTACTACCCTGTTGTTGTTGTTGTTGTCTTTTCCCTGTTAGGAGTCGCCACAGCAGA
Organism: Protopterus annectens; assembly: GCF_019279795.1. Lineage (NCBI taxonomy): Eukaryota > Metazoa > Chordata > Ceratodontiformes > Protopteridae > Protopterus > Protopterus annectens. The sequence continues at coordinate 148,669,403 of NC_056730.1, forward strand.
ACTCCGGTCCGCTATTGATTGGCAGTAGATTTTCACGAACGCCGAGGTGCCAGCTCGATGTTCAACCTTCAATGAAGGCACGCCCATTTACGCATGTCTTTCGAATGCCCACCCAACTGCTGGGAGGACATGCAGACTCCACACAGAAGGCACTCCCCGCACTCCAGCCGAGAATCGAACAGGAGAACCTCTTGCTGTGAGGCAACAATGCTAACGCTGCACCACCACTTAGCTACTTCCCTATTGAATATAAAGAGTGAATCTTTAATCAAGAACATCATGGCCAAATTGTTGGATTATTTTTTTTTCTTTCCTCTCCAACCCTTTCAGAACCATTGACCATTGAAAGCTTTTCATGACCATAACTATCAATGGTCTTTATCTCAGTGCCATTCAGTACTTCAAATACGATCTGGAAAAGACACAGCCCAACTAGTCAGATAAAATGGTGCTATCTTACAACCACTGTCTTTTACTGAGCCACCACAAGAATCTGAACTAGGGCTACTCCTCTTTCACTGTTTTGCGAATAACATGGTCTATCATTGTGAAGAAGTACAACTGGTCCAAAAGGCTGACTCTGCAATCCTTTTTGTGTACAATACAATAATCACAATTAATGTCACCCTACAATCCATCTTTAATTTACCTCTATTATGGTTCTGATGAAACTTCATCTTAATAGGACTAAGATAAAAACTATGCTCTTCTCAAACAAGGGCTAAAACCCTTGTCATTATTGCATTATTATCCTATCCAAAGACAATCTAACACCTCTGTCCCATCAAAAGCATGTGGTATCTCAAACTTAGTAAACTGCAAATGACTTTAGTCCAAGTCCTATACTGTCTACCTTTAGCAGAATTCTTGAGAAACTAATATTCATTTAACTGTTTGAATACATTCAAACATACAATATCCTCTTAAGACACCTACGTATGACATCTCACTACATACTCTCAGACAAGATACTCTAAAACTTGGATTAAGATCTGCCCCCATGTTCTCTCTGGACTGACCTCACAAAGGCGTTTGATCTAGCTGACCAAATCTTTTTTACAATCGCTAACTATGGCAAGAATAACCCCTAGCACATAACTATCATTCAAAACCTTTCCAGATGATTGATACTTTTAAAGTTCAAATCAGAAATTCCATAAACAACTCCTTTTATGCAATCAAAGGTATCCTTCAATGTTCCTTTCTCTCCCTATCCTATTGTCACTATTTACTTACAAACTACCAGCCAACCTCCAACATATTCCGATTATTTTCTATGTTGATAACATGGCACTATACAAAAAAAATAAATCCATTGCCAAAATGAAAACTGATCTTTAGCAAGACATTTTTTAACTTGCCGACTGTCTATACTCATATAAGCTCATACTCACCTCTAACCAAACAAAAGCTATGTTTATTAGGACAACCCACAAAATAATAAATACCCCCACAATTGGGTTAAGTTAAGCAGCTAGGCTTATAAAGGTGCTAGTGGTTGTTAGCCTAGTGTATACCTGTGAACGTATGAACAAACTTCATTGCACTTATCAATCATTCTCCATACTAATTTCTAGAATCTGGGAATCCCAGACTTTAAATGTAAAGTCTACCGATTCCTTATACAACTTCAGTCAACAGTAAAATTAAACATCCACTTGATAAGTAATCTGAAATGAATAACATCACTTGATTGCCTGTGCTTATGCTTACAGTTTTACTCTTATATCCTGGGTTGGAATATTAAAGGGGAGTAGTGAAGTGTGTACAGAGGGTGGCCACGGTGGTGCAGCAGTTAGCATTGTTGCCTCACAGCAAGAGGTTCTCTGGTTCGATTCTCGGCTGGGGTGCCTTCTGTGTGGAGTCTGCATGTCCTCCCTGTGGTTGTGTGGGTTTCCTCCGGGTGCTCCGGTTTCCTCCCACATCGCAAAGACATGAAGTAGGTGGCTTGGACACTCTAAATTGGCCCTGGGTGTGAGTGTGTGCATGTGTGTGCGTTCTGTGGAAGGTTGGGCGCCGGGCTGGTAACTCGACACCGTAAAACTCCACTGCCAATCATGTGTGGACAGATGATCCGCTGTGGCGACCCCTAACTGGGAAAAGCTGAAAGAAGAAGAGTGAAGTGTATACAGTAAGCTTTAATAAGTATATGGAGACTAAAGATGGTATGTGGTGCAGCATTTCCCATGATTTTTGCTAATTAATAAGTGTGACCAAGTAGTGCATGCATACTGTGAAAATATGCTTATGCAGATATATAACACTGTATATGCAAATGAACAGTATATAGCATCAATAGGTGTGCAAATGTAGTGACAGTTCTGTAAATAGCTGAAGAAGAAAAGCTGCGGTGTAGATGTTTGTAAGTAACCGTTAATCAGACTACAGAGAGTATCGTATGGATGAGCAGAGGCATACAACAGGTAAGTGTAAGGAAACACAATTTCAGGTGTTAGGAAACAAATAAGACATAAATGAAGCACAGGGCACACAGCTCTGCAATACTACAATGCAGAGAAAAAATCAGCAGGGTTAGAAGAAAAGGTACATGATAGGCTGGTGTGATGGATCAAAGTGTGCACTACAAGGACAGTACAATAAGCATAAGTGGTATGTGTGGCCAATGTGCACAAACATGGAATTCTTTTGTGTGGAACCATCTGGTGGCACACTGTAGTATGATACTGGAGAGGCTAGTGCTTTATTCCTGCTGGATATGTTGTACATTTCACAGTGTCCTGTCACTGTGGAACATCTCACAACTCTGGTGATGGTGATGGTAGAGCAGTGTAGGATGAGAGAAATGGGTGGAAAGATAAAGGTTCCATTACAGCAGACCGAGATAATGGGAATGGGAAAGGTAGCAAGTGGCTGTGGCAAGGAATACAAATGCCGGACAACTGGCCAAGGTGAAGTATATTCTCCAGAACTATTACATGGGTGAGTGCAGGTAAGATGCACAGGACAGGAAACTGTATAAAACAGTAAGAAGCATATGCATAGCCCTGCAGGATGAATCTACGAACACTCAGTGTGCACAGGTAACATTCACATCCTAGAAGCATATAAATCACCATATCATAAAGACTGACATAGATCAGATAAGTCATGCCAGCACAGTGTAGACCGATGCAGAAAGCCATAAACTTGGTAACTATGCCTTACAAAAGATGCTGACACGTACATGGTACGTACATGCCCCATGATTTAAATAGCACATGGCAACCATTTAGATACTGGCAGCAGTAGATGCAGCTGTTCATAATGGGATGGCATGAATCAGCATAGTCACAGGGAATTTAACAGTATTCAGCCAAAACATTTTCAAGTAACTGATGCAACAAATAGCTGACCTAAACAGAGGCAACAATATACTGGAAATGTTAATCACTGAGATGCATAATGTGCTTAGCCTGTGCATGTTTTTACTGGAAGCTCTGTTTTTCCCGTTTCATCCAAAAGACCTGTTGCAATTGAAGTAGTAATCCTGTAGCTTGTTCATTGGTCCATATGCTGTGCAGGAAGTGTATCCACGTGTTTACTAGTGAGTTAGTACCCATTCAGGGTGACCTTCTATACCATGCATCCACTGAGTGTCAGAATAGACTTTGGCTTCTCATGACCCTGCACTCGATTAAGCATGTAATCAGCAAATGAATGAATGGATGAATGTTAGCTGTACTGGAATCATTAGAAAAACAAAAAATGTAAAATGATCCGGCATACTAGTTTTACATATTGCTTTCAAAATACAATTTTTAAACACCTTTACTAAATATCACTTAATATATAGGCCCACATGCATTAATAGAAAAGAAAACAAACCATATTAATATTTATTTTCATTTACATACTACATAAATTGCATACGTTTTCTTTCTTTAGAACGATTGTCTTTCAAACATTACATAAATTGCCTTCTCTTTAACCTCACTTCTCCTCCTGAACTTAATTATGCATGTATCATTCCCACAAATTCCATTTATTTGTATATAGGTTGCTCCTTCCCCTTTCTTAAGATCCCTTCTTCAGTTATTCTATCTCAGTTAAAATGCTCAATACTTCAAACACAGTTGGTTTAGATCTTGATTTCCATTTTCTCGAGATTGCTTTTTCTGGCAGCTAACATAATTAAACTTGATAAGGCTTTACTATATCTAGGCAGTTCAGGTCCTGAATCTGAGTTCAAAAGAATAATTTATTTAGTTACAGCCATTTGCTCCCCAAATATTTCTGACATAGTACTCTGTAGGGAATTTTTACAATCTTCCAAGTCCTTATACTCCCAAAAATGTGTCCCTAATTAACTCCTTTTTTCCCATTATACCTTCATCATTTGCTATCTACCCGAGGAAAGATTCTTGGGGTATAAAAATACCTATGCAAACACCTCCAAGCAAAGATCCTGAACCTTCTTCAGTTTGCTTTATACTTGGGAGCCATACGTATGTCCTCCCATTCTTCCCATACAAATTGCTTTTCCTGTGTCTCCTCCCAATCTTTTCTAAACTCCTCTGATTGAATCTTATAGTTATTATGGAATATTTTATATGCCCTACTAATTTTCCTTTTTTTAACATCAGCTTCTGTTTTAGATTTGACTTAAAAACCCTACCAGAGCAGATCTTTCATGTATGACGACCATATCATTTTGTCTTTGCCTATACTGATATCAATCCCTGGGAGGGAAGGCTGTCTCTAACCTGCAGCCCACACTTCATTCCCTCTTATATTATTTGTTCCCAATATCTTGGTTTCTTTGCCAGTTTTCTCCAATACATTCCTGTCCCCTCTTGTCTATTTTCTGTACTCCTAATTGCAGTCATCCCTAGCAGCAAAATCTTCTATCTCCATTCCCATGTTGGCTTAGTTCTAGAATGCCTTCTGCCATTTTATGAATATTTTTAAAAATACATTTTGATTCTAAAACAGAAATGAGAAAGGATAATATGCAATATAAAATGAATATCTTGTCCAACAGTAACAGAAGATAAAACACGATAGGAGTTGCAGAGCCTGTCATCTTTAAGGGTGCAGAAAAGAATCCATTCCACCTGACAGATGGAAAGGGAAACTGATCATGTACCGGGATGTTTACAGTACCAAATCTAAAATAATTAGAAATGTAAGAAAATATTTCATTTGCTAAATATAATGCAGTCTGCACACATTTTAGAAAAAAATGAATGTCTGACATGAAGAATTAAACATTGCAGAAAAGTGCATTAGTAGCCAAAAGAATGGCATGCAAAAGTAGGGCCAAAACATTACCGGGATATAATAAGAGAACTGAAGAACTGATGCTTTCTTCAAGGACACACATGAATTAAAAGGAGGAAATATATTTAACAATGGATTAATGAGAATGTAATTATAGAATACCTGACTACAAAATGAACAAAAGTGTAGAGGCTGAATTAAAGGATCTAATTTTAGCTAGATCTCTAAAGGCTAGTCGAGATATAGCCATCAATATTAAAATATGTTATGCCTTTGTGCCTGAACCAGCAGCAGCCATCCAAACAGCTAAGCTAGTTCGGAGTTCCTGTGGTGTGGACTGTAGGTAAGACAGTGGTCATAGTGTCTCTGACACACACACACACACACACACACACACACACACACACACACACACACACACACACACACACACACACACACACACACACACACACCTATGGACAGTTTGGAGGATACAATCAGTCTGAGCAGCATGCATTTGTGCATTTGTAGGTGGGAGGACTCCAGAGGCATACTTTATTATAAACACACAGAGAACATGCAAATTGCATACCAGTGACAGAAGAAGGAAAGAGTAAAGAAACATATCAAAGGGTTAGAGAGACATATATGCAGTGACAATACAGCAAACATAGGATAGAAGCATAAATTATAGATCAAGAAATCTAACACAAGTTGTTCTGAAAATCATTGAACAATATAAAAGTTAGAAATAAACAGTCACTTTAGATGATGAGGAATGAACATTACTACAGTAGGACAATTTACCCCAAACTCATTTAGTGAAAACAGATTATGTTTTCTTCTAGTTTTCATACATTTGTTTACATGTTTGTTATATTAGCTTAGAGCTACAGGAGGCAATCATTCTAATATACTGAAATGAATAAAACTTGATAAAAAGTCATTCTGATTTCAGTGAACTGTATTTTCTTTGGATAGTTCCAGTCCTAGAAATTATTCATCATGGTTATATGCAAGGATAGGCTTTGTCAGCACTTTGACGAACCAGTAGTAGAATTAAGATATCTTATGCTTTTTCTGCACTTATTGTACATTTCCTACAGAGAAACACAGTGTCTTTCATAGGGTTATGTGTCACAGTCTGATCAGGAACCTCTGTGATTCAGCACACAGTGCATGTATGACACAGTATGGCACCAGACATTTAGCCCCTCTTCTAACTTGTATTACATGTATGTTCTACTACACACGCTACCCTGCAGTGTCATCTGCATAGTACTCTGCTGGAGGTGGGTCTCCATAACTATAGCTGCATACAATGTGGCTTGGATGTGGGTATCTTGCAATACAACCAAATTCCATTATGCATGAGCTCCAGACTCACAGCTCACTTCTCATCTGTCCTGAAACTGATTTTTCTGTCCATTTAATTGTTTCACTGAATATTGTGGCCTGTTTGTCCCTCTGCCGTTAGAGGGGGTTATTGCCATTCTCACCTCTTTGTTATTCGATATTTAACTCTTAGCCTAGAGGGTTTTTCTCTAATTTAAGTGTTAGCCACATAGCTGGGAATTTATTTTCTGTTCAATATCTGAGTGTTTTGGCTGGCTACAATCAGCTGTATTAGAAGCTGAAGTTAAGTACAAGCTTGCAATTTTAAAGATAGTACTGTATTTTATTTTTCTGTCTGTTTAATTGTTTAACGTAAGTTTGCCTGACTGAAATATTTTTTTGCCTGACTGAATTATTTTATATATTTTCTGGCATTGCTTTCTGTTCTCATCTGTCCTGAAACTGTTCCCCCCCCCCTCTCTCCCACCCTATTCTTGTGGTGTTGTTATAGTTGGCGATTTTGCAGTTGCCCGCCCCTACTGTAAATTTGATCTGGGACACCCCTCCCAGTCTAGTGTTCACTCTACTTAATACAGAGAGAACATATGAGAAGGCCAACCCACTTCCTCACTCTTTGCACTTTACTAAAAAAATTGCACTTATTTTATCTGCTTTTACTGTATTTGTGTTTCTTCCTACTTTATTACCTTATTTTGCTTTTGCCTCTTTTTAAAAGTACTCAGTTGTATTTATTCTGCTGCATTTATTACTGCTTGGTAGTAGCCTGATGAAATTGTAACTGTTATTCTCAGCCTGTTGATTTAAGCACTTGGGCTTCAGACCATTTGTTTTACATTAAGAAGGTTTGTGGTCTGCACTGTTGTGGCAGGACAGGTAGCTTACATCCTTCTAAGTTGGGAACTGCTGATTGAAGGCTCAGTGTCTGTTATTCTAAAAGTGTATTAGTTCTGGTTTAAGCACTTGGGCTTCAGGCCAGTTATTTTACATTAAGAAGTTTGTGGTCTGCACTCTTGTAGGAGGAGAGGCTAGATTATGCCCTTCTGAGCTGGGAATTTCTGGTTAAAGGCTTATTGTACTTGCTTATTTGAACTGTTTCTTTCTGAAATTGGTGGGCCTTGTTTGCTGTAGCAGAAACTATATTCAGGCCTGCTGAATCTAGCTTTGTTTGTATAACTTGAGCACTAATCCAGGCCATCTTTTTTGGAGAAGGTTCCCCTGCACCCTAATGGCAGGAGTGTGCAGTTAGAACTTGTCTGATTGAAGACTGCTGGAACAGGGCTCAGTTTTGAGCTTTTTTACTGGTTAATTGGGTAATTTGATTAAATCAGTTTGCTCGTTTTCTATTGTTATTAAAAAATGTGCACTTTATTCATCTGCTTTTACTCTATTTGTGTTTCTTCCTACTTTATTACTTTATTTTGCTTTTGCTACCTGTTCTTAAAAGTACTTAATTGCATTTAGTCTGCTGCATTTATTGCTGCTTGTTAGTAGCCTGATTAAATTGTAACTGTTATTCTAAGCCTTTGGTTTAAACACTTGGGCTTCAGACCAGTTGTTTTACATTAAGAAGGTTTGTGGTCTTCACTGTTGTGGCAGGACAGGTAGATTATATCCTTCTAAGTTGGGAGTTGCTGATTGAAGGCTTAGTGTCTGTTATTCTAAAAGTGTATTAGTTCTGGTTTAAGCACTTGAGCTTGGGGCCAGTTATTTTACATTAAGAAGGTGTGGTCTGCACTCTTGTTGGAGGAGAGGGTAGATTCTCCCCTTCTGAGCTGGTAGTTAAAGGCTTATTGTGCCTGCTTATTTGAACCATTTCTTTCTGAAACTGGTATGCCTTGTTTGCTGTAGCACAAGACTAGATTCAGACCTGCTGAATCTAGCTTTGTTTGTATAACTTGAGCATTAATCCAGGCCATCTTTTTCTGGAGAAGGTTTCCCTGCACCCTAGTGGCAAGAGTATGCAGTTAGAACTTGTCTGATCGAGAGTGCTGGAACGGAGCTCCGTTTTTAGCTTTTTATTCATTAATTGGTTAATTTGTTTAAATCAGTTTGCTCATTTTCTACTGTTATAGTAAAAAAAAAAAAAAAAAAAAATATATATATATATATATATATATACACACACACACACACACACACACACACACACACACACACACACACACACACACACACACACTTTTATGCATCGCCGCTTAGCTAGGGTTAAAATATTCTTGGCGCCATAAAGTCTGCTCTTCAAATTTTCCCTTAAAACTAGCTAGTATTTTAGTTTTAGCACTCAAATCTGTTTCTTTGAGCTCAGCATTTGTTCAGAACTCATTGTAAGCACTAAATAAGCTACAAATTACTATAGCACTCAACTTTCCTCACTTGTCTAGATGTAAACAGTTTTTAGTACTTAATAAATAAGCACCTATCCAGGCATGTCTATGGGTCAGCTCACCTGTGTTTTCTCCTGTCTACCTGATGAGTCTGGGGCAATGCAGCAATTGCCTCATGTACACAGACAGCCCTCTCCTCCTACCACCCAATACTACAACGTGTGAGAGCTGCACTTATATAGCCAAACTGGAAGCAAAGCTCTCTTCACCCAAGACTGGACTAGACAGTCAAGAGGAGAGGGTAAACACTTGCACTACACCACACTCATCATATAGTCCCTCAAAACCTACACCACCAAAACACACACATAGAAACACAAAAAACACACCTACATTCACGGAGGTTCTCAATAAAAATCTGCCCAAGCAACAGAGACCTCCAAGGCAGAAACACAAGCAACCTCCACCCCCAACACAACCCAAATGACACATAGCCCAAAACTCAGTGTGCCACCCAACCACAGCTCATAAGGAATAAGAACGTACCCAACACTCTAGTTATAGGTGACTCTATAGTCAGGCACACTGACGTTCCACTCACCAGGCTAAACAAGGAGAAAGTTACTGTCAGCTGCCTGTCGGTGCCAGGATCCGCCACATAATGCACGCACTCAGGTTACTCTACAACAAGTACAAATATGACTCTGTCATTGTCCATGTTGGTGTGAATGACCTGAGACGTACCTCCCTTGACTACATGAAAAGAGACATGGAGGAGCGCTCCAATCTTGTAGCCCAGGTAGGTATGACCCTGGCCCTGAGTAGCATCCTGCCATCACCTAGAATGATACCACAGTACAAGGACAAAATGATTGACTTCAACAATTGGCTAAGCTTCTGGTGTCATTCAAAGGGGATCCAGTATCTGTCTGCCTGGGATGACATGATCGACAGACCACAATGCTTTGCCAGAGCAGGGATGGCCTGCACCTGTCGCCCTTGGGATTCCGGATACTGGCTGAGGCTCTTGCCACCCCTATAGTGCCTTTTTTAGGCAAGGTTCAAATGACAAATCCACCACCATAACAGGTACAAGCAAGCAAAATCTGAGGGTAATGCTACTCAATGCTAGAAGTCTAAACCTTAAAATACACTCACAAAAGGCACTCTTTAAATGGAGAACATCAACATCTGTGCAGTGACAGAGACCTGGTTCATGGCTCCAGAGAGCACCCCTGCATTACCAGGCTATAATTCATACCACACCTTTCGGCCACCTAACCTGGACTGAAACACTAAATGCATAGGGGTGTCCATATTCATTAAGGATATCCACACCTCCAGGTTAGTCACTCAGCATAATACATCCGAGATTATCCAAGTGCAACTAACTCTGGGTAGGACCACAATCCAAATTGTAGCTTTCTATAGATCCCCCACCATGCCCCAGGATTCCCACTCCTCATTTCTTGATATACTGGAAAATATTAGGGTACAACCTAACACCCTAATAATGGGTGATTTCAACTACCCCACCATTAAATGGGAAAACTACTCATGTACCAACTCTTTTGCTCAATGTTTCCTGGAATTCATAAATTCCAATGCCTTGGATCAACTTATCCACACCCCCACCAGGGGCAGCAATGTCCTAGACCTGGTCATTTCCAACATGGGTGACTGGTGTTCCACATCAGAGGTCAATTCCTCATTGGTAATCTCCAAACTCTGGATCTCACACAGTTTGGGTTTGTAAAAGGCAGATCATGTCCCCTAAACCTAATAGACTTCTTTGAAGCAGTCACCAAAACCATAGATAAGAGTAAGGTGGTTCACACAGTCTATCTAGATTTCGCCAAGGCTTTCAACACCATCCCCCACTCTGGAATTATAGATAAACTCACTAAACTAGGAATAAATCCCTATGTCACAAGATGGGTTGCCAACTAGTTCACTGACAGAAACTACAATGTGAAAGTAGCAGACTCCAAATCCGACTTCAGGCCAGTGAGAAGTGGAGTACCACAGGGTTCAGTCCTGGGTCCTGTCCTGTTCAGTATCTACTTCTTTGAAGTACAAGCTAACACAGAAGGTCTTTGGCTAATGAAGTTCACAGATGACTGTAAAGCAGTAGCCATAATCAAAACCCCTAATGATGTGGACGTCCTACAAAAGGACCTCATTGAGACAGATGCCTGGTGTCAAAGTCATGGCCTCAAGCTCAATGCCAAAAAGTGCCTTGTCATCCCTTTTGGTAAAAACTCTGTACCCATGAACTACCACATAGGCGGTAGTCTACTTAACAGCTAAAGTGTGATAAGAGACCTTGGGACACAGGTGGATGGTAGTCTCTCCTTTGATAAACACATCGCCACAGTAATCAGGAAATCCATCTACATGGCACACCTCATCACAAAAGGTTTCTCATCCAGAAAAAAAGAGGTAATTGTTCTCCTCTACTCATCACTCATTAGACCCATTATAGACTACAATGCCCCTTTTGGTATGTACCTCACAAGACATCTACAACAACTGGAAAGGCCGCAGAAATACCTCACAAAGAGGATTACCGGCCTCAAACAGGTGCTGTACGCAGACCGTCTCAAAAAACTCCAGTTTTACTTCGTCACATATCGCCTACTCAGAGGCGATCTCTGCCTAACATACAAAGCTATGTCAAACCCAGAGCTGTTGGACATGCTCCACTTAAAGAAAGCCCAATCCCTCTGAGCTACACGCTCTAGGGACCTAAACCTTGTCACCACAATAAACAGAACATGCTGGAGGGATAGATTCCTGTCCCAGAGACTTCCCATACTCTGGAACAAACTACCTATCTATATATAAAAAAAAAAAAAACTCCTGATTAGCACTCTTCATGAAAAATCTTGATGACTGGATGGGAAATAGGAAATTCACCCCGGGATCACTTCTGTGGCTCTGCTTGACAGGGGCACAGGAAAATAATTTTTTTTGGTGGCGAAAGCCAAGGTGCCTTTTTGGCTAGGCTTATATAGGCCCTAGGGCCAATCGGCTAGTACCTACCTATGAACCTATGAACATGCTATTGCGCTCTAGTTGTGACTGGGCACATCTATGACCATCTCTTTTGTCCACTGAAGTATGTTTCATTTCTTTACCTTGGTAGTGTTGAAATATAAAGCTGCTGTCATATGGACATCACATCTTTACTGTTAGTCCATAGTCTGTGCTTATGGATAGCAGGAATTTCCCTGTGGTGATACCACTGACCATGCACACTGTACATATTCCTGTCTTAGCACTGGACATCTGTCAGGCATACTACAGACAGATGCACTATACAAATGTCTGAGCCAATACGGTTACAAAAACAGATCCAATATTTTGGGGGAATTCCTAAAAGACCAAAGTTTCAAATAAAGTTGTAGCAATTGTCTTTTTTTAAATGATTACTGAAGGCTGACACATTTCAACAAACTATGAGGAGAAAAGCAGTATAAGTGAGGGTTTAGAAATAACCTACCTTTTAAGTTGTTTCAATTTAGATTATCACTTAATATTCTGTTGTCTGAGAGATGTCTAGATGAGCGTAACTCAGATTCAGTGGAGACGATAATTACAGTCATTTGAGAGTAAACATAAATGCCAGTCCTATGCAGAGCATTATATAAACACAAATATTAAAATTAAAAGTAATTTGGAATGAATAATGAAAGATATCTCAGAATTTTGAAACCTTAGAATCATATATATCAATTACCTAGTAACAAAACCAAGTAAAATGTAATTCTCAAAGTAGTATGCATTAAGTATAATTATTTTAATCTATAATTCTGAAGCCTGCAGACATTGTTTCTTCCCATGAACACAAGTGTTACTAATGTAAGGGAATAACTACAGTAGGAACAAGAAGAATCCGCTGCTAAAGTACAAAGCATAATCCTCTTCCTCATGAAGCATAAATATAATTGGTCCAGTGTTGTCAGTGTGTGGATGTCATATACAGTAAACCTGTAGAGCTGCAGTGGGTAGTTCCAGGGCCATCTGTTTAATACAAAAGTATAATCTAGGCCTCCCAGTTCTGTTAGACCTGTCAGCTAACAGCAGCATGACAACACATGGTACACTAAGACATACTGAGTATATGTATGTATGTGTGTGTGTGTGTGTGTATATATATATACATACATATATATATATATATATATATATATATATATATATATATATATATATATACACACACACACACACACACACACACACACACACACACACACACACACACACACATACACATATATAGATATGTAATTTTTTTAAACAAAATGAGTCGTGTGAAAGTTAAGCACACATTCTAAAAAGAAAAAAATCTAGAAAGACAGAGAGAATACATGCTACAATGATAGAAAGCATTCTCATATTTTCTGACATATCCTTGTGTTTATGTAATTTTATACATGTATGAGAATCTTGACAGGCCATTGTTTTATTCATGGATTTGCAAATAAGTTAGGGCTTTATTAATAAATCTGTTTAGCTTACTGTTTGCATCTTGATAGCTTAAAAATCCTGGTTTTACTGCCAAGAGGTCTGCTCCAACCTGAGGCTTGTATTTTTTTCCTAACATGGAACATCATATTAAGTATTTGGCTGGCTTCTATATTCCCAACATTTGTAAATGAAATTCTTTTCCATCTAATAATGAATCTTATTTTTAACCTGAACTGCTGTGCTATCTATCTAGTGGAGACAAATTAATAAATTAGATCAGCTGCTGACTTGCCTTAGTTTAAATAGCAGCTCAGATTAACTGGCTGTCTGGGAAGCAAACAATATATTTCAAATTAGTAACTATGTGAGGCTCTGCAGCCAAATTAATGGTGATTTTATGCAAATACATTTTTTAATCTTACAACCAGCAGGATAATAAAGCTGGATGATATAAACAGACATGGTCTCTGCCTTTGTGGATAAGTTAAACATGCCCTATATCATTTATCATTGCTGAAAGAGGTGCAAAAGATGATAGGAAATGAATAATGTATGTTCGGACAAAGAGGTTATTGAAAGCACAAGTTACTATTAGGGAGGACCCAATATCATTTTCTTTTAAAAATTATCATTGTGGATAGGGGAACTTAGAATAAATATGGGTAGGAAGAAAGGGATCTCTTAGTACTTTGTATTCTAAACTGGTCTCAGACTGAAGAAAATGTACACCTGTTGATATGACAATATCTTTCTTTGTCTCTGTCTTCGCTTCATAATAATAATAATAATAATAATTCAGGCAGTATATTGTTTGTGGTTTTCAACTGTAATTCTCACTCTTGTATTCATTCCTTAGCATCATGGGGTTAGGTTCCTTTAAAGATATGTGTGAAGTTGGTAGTTTCTTGGGAAAAAATATAAGTTTGTTTTTTGGTCTCTCCTCTCATGCTGTGTAACTGTAACCGAAGTGCAAAACGTCTTCCATGTTATTGTCAGCCCTACAAAGAGACCTGTGCTTCTAACAAGTCCATCATAGAAAGCCAGTAAACACAGTTATATCTTGAAAGCACTTAGCTTTATGTAGCAGTTGCAGGGTTACATGTTTCATTTTTCCTACAGCACAAAAAGGGAGACAGCAGTCAGTGCTATAGGTGTCAAAACTAAAGGCAAGATGGGTAAAGTGCTATTAGATCAGAAGATAAGCCCTTAGATATGACAGAAACTGCTCTTTGTAAGACAGTATATGTATACAGAGTCCTCAATTCATAGATTTGGTGAGCAAGTTCAAAGCTTCCTGCCCATCGAGGATCTTAACACTCTGCATCCCATAAAGTTTAGGGGCACAAATGCAGTTGTCCAGTTCATTCCTGAAAATATGGACTGACACAATTAGTTTAATTGAGGAAGGAAAGTTTACTTCCATAGGCATGTATGTCATTGTTATCTTGTCATGTTTCACAGTGTGATAGGCACTTATTTTTAATGCAGCTGAGTGCCCTCTTGTGTTCAGGTCACCAGGGAGGTATCCCAAATAAAGCATTTCATATAGCAGGGAATCCCTATACAGGCAATCCACACTCATGTATATATTTTGTGTTATAGTTATGTTCTGATATGTGTTTTTTTCTTTTTGTATAGTTAGGTAATCACAGAGTTGAATCTTAACTGTTGCTTTAAACAAGTTTAAAAATTAAATAAATATACTGGAAAAAATAATAAAGAATCATCCCTTAATGCTTTTTATGTAATACATAGGGTCACCACTAAGAATTAAGAAACCGAGACAAGAAGTCTGTGACCGAAAGACATCCCTTGAGGTGCTTTTATTCTCTTTGAAAACAATCTTTGTACGTTGTCTAACTGCACAAGTTGCTTTTTGAGCAGGTAAAATGGGTATAATAAAAACTGAATGCAAGGAAATACTTACCTCTCTAGCAAGACCCTCAAACCAATGAATAATCAGGTGGGCAAATCTATACACTTTATGGATAGCAGAGGTTATATATGTATCAAACGAAAAGTCATTGTTTCCAAGGATATCTGTTACCCTTCAGTTGTTCCCATCATTAGTATAGTGAAAGGGGAGGAGTGGGGGTGGGGGGTGCAGGATGGTTTGCCAGACCCCAAAGTGCTGCATTTTTGACACTGAAGGCAAGGTTATTTCTGTTGCACCATGCCTGTATAATGTTATTGCAGTTTGGAGAGAGGGGGTCTCAGTGGGTTTAATGACAACGTTCCTGAGATCGCAGTCATCTGTATAGTTAGTGAGCTGCACATGAAGTCACTTTTGACGTCTGAGAAAAAGACACTTAAAAAGTAATGGTGCAGACAGGAATCCATCTGTTCTTATTTGTTATGTGTGACTATGTTACCCGTTGTAGACCCAAATTATCATGACTTCATTTACTTTTAGATCCCTGAGTTTATGTCTGAGTCCAATATTTTAGCCAGACAAAGGTCAAATGTGTGGAAAGAAAAGCTATAATCCATGGTAATAGCTGCTCTCTTAAAGGAATGTATGAGATTTGACTAAAGTGTAAGGGGCCGTGTCATGGAAAAGGGGCTTCCCTTGCCTGCGTGATGATTCTCGCCATCACATTGCATAATATACTTGTGTGGTAACTGATCTTTAATTAATAGACTGTCTGGAAGGGACTCCATTGGGAACTGGGACCACAATAGCCTATCTCCAGATATTAGAGACATAGAAAGTTTTTAGTCCTCATATGATGGCATACCAAACTATTTTTGACTGTACAAATTAGTCTACCTGTTACCTCATCTGGACTGTTATAATGGTGCCTCTGACCTTACTAAGGGAAGAAGTGACCATTTAAATATAATTTGCTGTAGTATCATGTGCCAGAGAAGAAGAGTGGTTTAGGTTCCCCCTTTGCAGCCTGAGATTTGCTCAGTATCTGTATATGAGTATGATAGCTATATTTGTTTGCTCAGTAATCATGATGACATTTTATTATAGCGCACTATAGTCTTGTTCCTTCTCTTTAATTTTCAGTTGTAGCAATACAAGGCCTTATTACTGTCATCTACCCTGATGTAAACTTTACCTCAAGTGAAGAGTTGCTTGTTCTGATTCCTTTAATACATTGTTTTTAGATGGTGTTTACATTAGTCTTAAAGTTCATTTGTAAAAGTTGGAATTTTTGTATATTCTTTTCATCTGTCTTAATACTTCGCTGATTTTGTAACTCCACAATTTAAGTTAATTGCAGAATTTTTCAATACATTATGCCTTATGCTGATTAAGTCATTGATGCAATAGTGTAAATAGCTGTAGATGTCCATGGATGATTCTTCAATAGACTGTGAGGTAGGTGTTGAAATATGTTAACAGTTTATTGATGCAAAGCAATTCTTCAAAGCACCATAGCTGTTGTTTAAAAACTCCTCAAAGAAAGCATTATTTTGTCAGATTATATCTGGTATATCTGAGGAATAACATGGAACTATGATAAAAAGGGGATGGTGTGAGGTTTAGTTAAACAGAGCACATTGCACCTCTAAATGTACTATAAGGAAGCTTAAGTATAATCCATTCCTTTTGGGTATCTTCATAAAATGAGTTGAGAGCATCAGATTAAAGAAGCATTCATCTAGAGAAACCGCAGAAACTTTGTGACCCCAAGGTTGTTCAAGATGAAGTTTTTAAAAATAACCGAAAGTACTAAGATTACACCTTTTACAGCTTTAATTCTTAATGTTAAAGCTACTCAAGACTATGTGCAACATAGAACTCACAGTCATTTGGTATGGTAGAACGCGAAAGAGTTCACTAAAGAAACTGATTCTGTATTCAGATAAGGACTGGGTCAGTCACTTATCAGCAGTTTTGATGGCAGTGAGAGCCACTCTTTGAAATTCAACAACAATGAGTTGTTTAGAAGTTATGATAGGTAGGGAACATGTTTACCACATACCTGAACAGATATTTCACCATGCTAATTGGTGACGGGATCCAAAGAGACAGAATTGTCAAAAACTTGCAGAATAATCTAAGTAAGTACTTAAGATTTGCTGCTATGAATTTGAATAAAATGCCAGAATCAAATAATTCAATTTCACATGAGATAGAATTAGTAATGTTAATGCATGTCTCAGGTGCAGTCAGTTAGCGTACTTGAATGATAACCAACAGGCTGGTGCTTTGGGCTCACCCAGGGATGACATGATTTGGTGGTAGCTCAGGTAAATGTAAAATATCCCATGTCCATTATAAAAATGAGTAGAGTACTAGTACTGGTTGACACATCCGAACTTCTTAATGGTCTCTTTGGCTGTAAGCTTGGTTATGACCCATGAGTTCATGAACTTAAGAACTTTAGACAACAGGGCCATTGGAATGGTAATTGGAATGGTCCTTAGAATATTTTGAAGCAAGGTAAAAAATAAATAAGAGAAAATAGTACTTGTTTAAAAATTTTAAAACACAGACTGTGTGACCTGTTCAGATAAATCAAATACAAACTATGAGTAATTATATGCTTTTAGTTCCTATATTTTTCCAGATCAGTATTCATATCTAGTGTCTCTGGATTCACATGTAGAAGAAAAACATGAAGCCATTCAGCAGGAACAACTCATAATACACATGAAACTGAAATATCTTTGAGCCTGTATGTATGAGCGAAAATCTACAGATTCTGGAAGCACAGTATGGAAATTATATTGCAATTTGTATCATTAAAGATTACTACAAATCAATATAACAGCATTTCTATTCACTGTAGGTTTATTATATGAATTTAATTTTATTTGACATGATTAATGATATTTTCATTAGGTACACTGTTACAAAGCCATAAGTGGCATTTGGAAAAACGACAATAAGTAGAAATGAAAAGTGTTACATCTTTTTTTCAAAATGAACTTTCACTGGAATAAAAAAATGTTCCTTGTATGCCAGAATTCCTGCTCATTATAAATATATTCATTTCGGCAAGATATCATGTCATAGATTGTAATAGAATCTCTGAAGCCAAGAATGGATTATTTATTGCTGGAAAATTTAAATACCTTAATAGTGGGATCATACTTCAGGTTTTTAAATATGAATTTTATAAGATAGAATTAAGTTTACTTTTCCAGTTTATTCCCCAGGTTTGTAAAACCACATTTATTAATTCATGGAAAAATGTTTAATTTAATTTCCAAATGTAGCAACAGAGAAATGAAAAGTTTAAGTCTAAAGTAGACATAAGAGGAAAAAATGGATCATATAAGAGGATATTTGGGGACTGTATTTGGACTTGTTGGTGGTGTTGATATTATGGCTCTAAAAGGGAAGATAAAATCTGTTGAAAAAATAAAAAATTAACTACTCAAGGAGCCCTTTTATAAAATTTAAAATGTGTGGCTACTAATGAAAAAAACAGCCACAGAGTTTTAAAAGAAACTTTGTATAATTTTGATCAAATTATTATTTTTGTGGGGTTAAATGTTATTGCATCCAAGGGATGAAGACCACAGTCTCACATCCAATTTTTATACATAATAATAAAACAACAAAAAACAGCAAGTAACTCCCAATCTCCTTTAATAAGCCATAAACTTCTCCTAACCTTATGAATATTTTTATAGAACTGTGCATATTCATATTCCACCCCAAAATTAACCATAGAAGTAAACGGTTGCACTACTTCATGTTTAAATGGAGGTATAAAATCACTTTTGCATGTTACACAGGACGTACTCAAAAAACAATAAGCATTATTAATTGGCTCTGAGTCACAGGAATAGAAACTTTCATTAACATCATCTTCATCTGAATCAATGGTTTGTTTGTGACCATTTACAACTACATCAGAAAAATATAACTTTAAGTATATTTTCCTCACTAATTTGAAAATGTCACCCTTTAACAAATAAAGTCAAAGTAATACAGTTGGCACAAATTTGAGGCCACAATTCAGTACAGCCACTTCCTCACAGGTCAAATTAGAACCTGATAAATTAACTACATAATTACAACCAGAAAAAAACGTCAATACATTCAATACCATTTTTTCCATTTATTTCGTTTGTAATTTCCCTCCCCCTTATTATACCTGGTATAAAAGTCATTACTTCATTGATGTTTCTTGAAGTTATTAGATTGCCTTTCACCTGGACGAAAAGTTCTCTGTAATTGTTTGGGATTCTATACTGGGGGTAGGCTTTGAAACTCATCCTCTTCTACCCACTCCATCGATGTAATGTTCCGTTCAGAGGCAGTAAAAGAAAGTCCTTTAGCATGGCCTTGTATTTCTTCCTTCCGGAAGCACATGTGACATCAGGTTTGATTCCGATTGATTCCCCCTTTCAAAAGCCCATTTATTTTCATAATCCTTAAGGTCTTTCATAATCTTTAAGGTCTTTCCAAACTTCTATCCACCCTTCTCTATGCATCTCCCATTCTGACTAATCTCAACAAAACTGAACTAAGCAAAATGGAAGCCTGCTATAACAGAATTGTCCGCTTTGCTGCAAATTGCTCATATAGAACTCATCACTGTACTGCTTTGAGACAGTTCTACTGGCCTGAACTGCCCAACCTCCTAACTTACAATCAGCTCTGCCTCTGTCATTCTATCTATTACCTCCCCAATAGATGTCCTGCCCTCAAAAACCTAGTACAACATCACTCAGCCAAAAGGCCTCTTAGATCATCAAGCAAACTACTACTAGAAGTCACCAACAGCTACAATAGCTTTGGAGATACACTATATAGTAGTTCAGTGGCTAAACAATGGAACTCTGTTCCCACTAGCATTCAAAACACATCATCCAAAGCCTCCTTTAAAGACCTCATCAGGCAACATCTCAAGCAAAGTTGGCAGTGCCATGATTGCTCCCCAGGCTAGTGAAAGTGGATAAGGTATACATACTAAATCTAGAGTATTTGATAATAGTTTTCAGTCTTACTCACAAACACTGGCTAATCTACAATGTATGTACTGTACCTGTGTACTATGTATGTATTCTACCTATGTTCCAAATTTCAGCTGTACACCACAAATCTATTAATTACCTTTATTTTTAAATTAATATTTTTTTGTTTGTTCTCTCCACTGTAACTGTTGATGTGCCGCATACCATTGTAAAAATATGTATTTTGTAATTTGTGTGTATACTGATCATGTCAAACTAAATGTATCTGTAATTTTTCTTTGTAGAACTTTTCTCCCCGGGCCTCTGCTGAAAAAGGGCCATTTCAGCTCAGTCAGACACTCCCGGTTAACTAATGTAAAATAAAATAAAATAAAAAAATAAATAGTGTTTTTCTTTTTTATGATCCACTATACTATCTTCAAAGCCATGTAAATGGTCTTTGATCTCACTCAAAAAATTGTCCAAACAAGCAGGACCTGATTGTGTGGAAATAGTGGAACTCAAACAGGTAATCTGGTCCTTAAGGTGCTTCTGTTTCAATGAATCGTGCTCTATAAGAATGGAAGTCCATTCCATAGAGCACCTGTGGGCTGCAGCTACCCACCTAGATTGTTTATTTATTGCTGGAAAATGTAAATACCTTAATAGTGGGATCATACTTCAGGTTTTTAAATATGAATTTTATAAGATATAATTAAGTTTACTTTTCCAGTTTATTCCCCAGGTTTGTAAAACTACATTTATTAATTCATGGAAAACATTGTTTAATTTACTTTCCAAATATAGCAACAGAGAAATGAAAAGTTTAAGTCTAAAGTAGACATAAGAGGAAAAAAGGGATCATATAAGAGGATATTTGGGGACTGTATTTGGTCTTGTTGGTGGTGTTGATATTATGGCTATAAAAGGGAAGATCAAATCTGTTGAAAATAATAAAAAAATAACTACTCAAGGAGCCTTTTTATAAAATTTTAAATTTGTGGCTGCTAATGTAAAAAACAGCCACAGAGTTTTAAAAGAAACTTTGTATAATTTTGATCAAATTATTACTTTTGTGTGGTTAAACGTTATTGCATCCAAGGGATGAAGACCACAGTTTCACAACCAGTTTTTAATACAGCTGGCTTCTGTAGCTCTTAGGAGTTTAAAAAAGAAAAAAAAATTAAAACTGAGAGCAATAAATTACTCCCAGAAATTAATATGAACTTTTTTTTGTAATCTGGGACAGAACAATGTACACACCATCAGGAGAAATGGTACATATTTGTATATTCTCATGTAAATATAGTAGCATTATTATCTTTCCAGTGTTGTTATATTGTGCTCACAGACACTTTTTCTGATATTATGACAAACATCTAATCTTTTTTTGATTTTTCTTACAGTGAAATAGTATCACACAAAAAGGCATTATGGGTGACGTACTGATCCTTGATGAGGTAGAATAGAAAATAGTCTATAAATGGAGTACATCTTCATTTTACAGATCTTTCTATATGGCAAGGACACCTAGATAGTGACCATGAAGACTGGTGAACATAAATTGTCTTTGAAAAATGTCTTTCATAAAAGGGCAGGCCAGTGATGGTGTATGCTATCAGGTGAACCCTCCAATGTGTGAGGATGCAGTATTACAGCTTAGGAGGCTGGTGATTAGACACTTTCACAGGTTATACTTTTATAGAGAGAATGTCACACTTCTAACAGAGGGAAAGGCTGCTAAAATGATTCCCCTACTTGAAAACCCAGGTCAGGAAATTCTCATATTTTTAGAGCCACAAGTAGAAGCTTTAAGAGTAAAAATGTGCCTCAGGACCAGAGAATTACAGAAGACCAAACTTCAAACAAAGTAAAGCACCAGACAGGATATGTATATCAAAAATAATATAGTTCATGCCTGGCCGCATGTAATAAGGGGATAAAGTCCACACCGTGCCACAGATGATCTGTGTCTACGTAGTGGCACAAGTGGTGGAGGAACTGGATGAGGGTGGGATTAGAGTCAGTAGCTGATGATGGCTCAACCATCCTGGAGGGAGGAAGTCAACTAAGGCTCACTGCAATAGCAGTATTAAGAGTCTGGTGGGATCTGCACTGCAAGCTGTATACGTCTTGGTCAGGAGGTTGCTCATGCACAGAAGACTACATGCATCTCCCAAAGACAGCTACTGCAGGGCTCATAAGGCTGCTGTGGGTTGGGAAGGGGTTAGTGCCCACTCCCCTGCAGCAGTATGATGCTGCACCACCATCTTTGGTCTTCTCATGGGTCCCAGCCATGGAACAGGTTCTCTGTGGCCCCAGCCATGGGATAGGTTAAGCACAGTGAAGGCTCATGTTACATGAAAGTGCTGAAGATGGTGATTGCTAAATGAATATGCAGAGTACTAGAAAGTAAGACGGGGATGAGTAGTTCGGATTAGAATCAGGATGCAACATAACCATCTCAGTGTTTGCAGTGAGACAGATAGTTGAGAAGATGCTAGAGTGGAAGAAAGAGTCAAAATGGAAATTCCTAGACTTGGAGAAAACATATGGCAAGGTCCCAAGAAAGCTGATTCAGGCAGTCATGTACTAGTTTGGAAGCAATGGTAGAATTAGTGCAGGTTATGTACAAAGACCTAATGATAAAAGTACGAACAATATTCAGACGCACAAAAGGGTTCCCAGTAAAAGTAAGTGGGCATCAGGGTTCAGCTCTGAGGCTACTGTTGTTGATACTGGTATGGACTACAATAGCAAACAGGTCAGATGACACAGATCACAAAGCTGATGGATGCAGACAATATGGCATTACAAGTAGACTGAGCAAGAGCTAAGCAAATATTAGGGGAATGGAATGCAAATGTGAAAGCACACAGGATGAAACTGAATAACGACAAGATAGCTGTCATGGCAGAAAATGGGGGAAAGCAGAAGAAACTGAACACTGAGACAGAAGGGGAAAGTAGAGGAACAGGTTAACAGCTTTAAGTATCTGATAGGGGTGATTGAAGAAAAGGGAAGTATGAATAAGGAGGCCAGAGTTAGAATCTGAGGGACTGTATCTAACTGGCTGAAAGTGTGAGGGGTATTCAGTGACAGACTAATGCCAAAGAAGCTGAAAGGCAAGGTGTACAAAACAGTGGTGCAACCACTAATGCTGTATGGTACAGAAACCTGGTCAGCATACCTCTCAGCCTTGAAACATCAAACATCTGGACAAAGGCCCATAAAAAATAGGTACAAATCTGTACGCTGATTAACATAACCTTTGCATACATAATTATGTAACCCCACCCACTCCAGTGGAATTGTGGGATGCCATTCAAACACAAATTGAAGAACAAACAAATTATTTATCAAAATATAACCAGAATAGTGTTTTGAATGTGTATCATACTTTGAACTTATATAAAATTAAAATGCAATTGTCTTTTATAAAATTAAAATTAACTGCATTGAATCAAGAGCAATGTTGAAAGCTGACAAGCAACAGCAGGCCATATATAGAAAATCAGAAAAAAAGGGGGGCGGGGTTGATGATGATTTAATTCTAGTCATGCTTGCATTGCACTAGTTAGCCAACAAGATATTAATTACTAAGAATCTCCTTGACATTTTCAGGACTGTAACATACACCACCTTTAAAAGTACATAGTACCATGTAACAATCCATCTATATACTGTGGGATTAGAACCCACAGCCTTCTGCATC
Organism: Protopterus annectens; assembly: GCF_019279795.1. Taxonomy (NCBI): domain Eukaryota; kingdom Metazoa; phylum Chordata; order Ceratodontiformes; family Protopteridae; genus Protopterus; species Protopterus annectens. Next base: position 148,693,343 of record NC_056730.1, read on the forward strand.
AAAAGCAAGTATATTACATGCTGTGCTATTAACAATGTAAGCAGATGACATAAGCAGCACTAAATTTCTCTTCCCCTGAAGCTCTCAGCTCCTTCTAAAATTCACTCAACTATCTCCCTCAACTTTGCAGCACAAGAAATCTGGAAAAAGCCAACATTTATTGTGGGGGATCTAAGCCCAATAACGAGGGACACATTTTAAACATTGCTTATATAATCTTGAAAAGTTGCTAGAATAAAATGTTTTGTGTTATCCAATTACCATGCATTTCCTAAAAGACAGGAGGACAAACTTAAATGTCTATCATGATTAGTGATTTCAGTTCTCACTAATGTGCTAGAAAACCACAGATTATAAGAGGAACATGCCAAAATGTATGAGCTAAACATTGAACACAAGTAGATGTATGGATAGGGAATTCAGACTCTTGCTCCTTGTAACTAAGGTACAGGGTTTGAGCCTATCACTAACCACCAGGTATCCCTTAACTGGGGCATTTTACACACACACACACACACACACACACACACACACACACACACACACACACACACACACACACACACACACACACACCAGATTGATTGAAAAGGGGCATACATTAAAACACAGACATCAAAGATAAGCAAACTATGAATAGGGACTCAGTAAAATACAGCAAACTATGAATATGGACACAATAAAACACACACACACCAGATTGATTGAAAAGGGGCATACATCAAACTATACAAAGATCAGCAAACTATGAATAGGGACTCAATTGAACACAGCAAACTATAAATATGGACTCAGTAAAACACAGCAAACTATGAATATGGACACAATAAAACACAGTTTTGTATGGCGGACTTGCAAATACAGAGTTATGGATTTACAGCAGAAATGAATCTCTTCTAACACAGAGTTCCATACTTCCATTCTCAACAGACATACAGCAGAAGCTCTTCTAACTCGGACTTAAGAGATAAAAAAAAATAAACACACTCTTCTAACTCTTACAAGCAGCACAAGCAGATTAAAAACAAAAATAAACTCGTTTGAAAGGGGCATACAGCAAACTAGTATGAACTACAAACAGAAGCTCTTCTAACTCGGACTTTGCAAGCAGCAGAAGTAGATAAAAAAATAAACTCGGCCGAATGGGACATACCCCAAATACAATTGCACACACACTAGCAGTTCCACTGACTTGGACTTAGAGCACAGCAGATAAAACACAGTTCCGTTCTCTGCATATCTAGCAGTTCTGTTCTCAATGGACTTAGTTCCAGCAGAAGCTCTTCTAACTCAGACTTGTTACAAGCAGCAGAAGCAGGTAAAAAATAAAGAAATAAATAAACATTATCTTCTAAGTTGGACTTACAAGCAGCAGAAGCAGGTAAAAAAAGCCACACACACACACACACACACACACACACACACACACACACACACACACACACACACACACACACACACACACACACACACACACACACCGACACACTCACACACACTCTTCTAACTTGGACTTACAAGCAGCAGAAGCAGATAAAATAAATAAATAAACTCGGCCGAAAGGGGCATATAGCAAACTATGAACTACAAAACACACACTAGCAGTTCCACAGACTGGGACTTACAATAAGCAGATAAAAATAAACTCAGCCAAGCTAGTAGCAGTTCCAAAATACAGACGAAGCAGATAAAAATAAACTTGGAACCGCAGGCCCCAGCACAGCAGATAAAACAAAGTTCTGATCTCTCTGCATATCTAGACTAGCAATTCCATAAAATCTAAAATTACTTACAGCAGAAGCAGATAAAAATAAACTCGGCCGAAAGGGTAAAGGCTATGTCACTCTTGAACGGCGGACCAGCAGATAAAACACAGTTCCGTTCTCAACGGACTTACAGCAGAAGCAGATCTGCCATTGCTGTTTCCTATTTCCCTCCAAAATAGTTCAAAATAGTCCTGTAGCTGATGTCGTCATGCATTCCCCTGTACGCTGGTGATGCATGGTGATGACAGCCATAAATTTAAAGTGGCAATACAAAACATAATCCAAAAAAAATAAAATCGGAAATTAAAGAGGCCACTCGGGAATTCATGGCAGCCCATTATTTTGTCCTCAAAACTAGTAAATACCGAGGAATTCGGTATGGTTGAGAGGTCTGCTGGTCAGTAAAGGCAAAGCAGTTAAGGAAGCTACAGGTGAAGTGATGAAGCACCTGAGATGGATAGTAGGATGCACAATGTGGGATAAATGAAGAAATGATGATAGAGCAGAAGCCAAAATAGCTCCAATTACAGAGAAGGTTATAGAGAACAGAGTGCTGTTCTTCAGGCACATGTAAAGAAAACCAGTAGACAATCTGGTGAAGGTGAGTTGGAAGAGACAGAAAGAAGACAAGAGAAAATGAGGGTGTCCATCAAAGATATATATGGATTAAATGAGATAAGACATGTGACAGTCAGGTATGACCATTGAAGAAGGTAGGAGCCCAACCACATGCCGAAGATTGGGAAAAAGTGGGGTAATGATGATGATGGTGATGAGGCTAAGGCTGGTCTGGTAGGCCTGCGGAATGAAGAGAGGGAGAGTTGAATTGGTGGCAGCTACTTGTCAGTTCTGGAAGAGGGGAAAACAAAAGAAATATTGTAGTTTACCTTGGAGTGATACAAATGTGATATAAAAGGCTTTTCCCTTGAGTGAATGAGAGATTGATGTCTGCCTCAGTATAGATAGCTGAGTGAAAGGGTTACTTTAGTTATTCTTTATTTTTCTATGGAACTTCTATTACAAAACTTGTTTATCATCTGGTCTATGTGACTAAAAGACACTTGCTTATTACATTCTTTTAAATTTCTAGCAGTTTGATAAGACACATGCTTATTAGTCTACATGACTAAAAGACACATGTTTATTACATTCTTTCACATTTCTAGAAGTCTGATAAGGTGTTTGTTTGTTACATTCTTTTATATTTTTCTCAAGTGAAATTGCAGAGTCATAGGGGTTGGCAAGCTTGACTGCAACATTCTGGGATTGGTGGTCAACATCTCTGGTCTGTCCTGGAAAGTCTTTGTTGATCCCTAAGGTTAAGTTCCCCAGGAAAATGGTAAACAGCTAGGGTAAAAAAACTGGGCCTCTCTATTGGTTGGTTGAAGCCTCACTGTGGAGTGGATGCACCAGGACTTTCCTGATAGAGTCTCTTACCTGATCACAACACAGCTTCCCAATCAAGTGTGAGCTAGGATGAGGTCCCTTACTTTATTGGTGATGTATTAACTTTTTTAAATTCTTTGATATTAATATTAATGCTTGCTTGATGTTGAAGTATAGCTGGTTTGATATTACTATTAATGCTTGCCTGACATAGAAGTATAGCTGGTTTGATATTACTATTAATGCTTGCCTGATATAGTAGTGTAAGAGTGTATTGTCTAATAAAGCTTTGTTCATTGTAGTGAAAGTACTTTGTCTTGATTATTTCTGCCCAGCTAAGAAATTGTGTTTAGGCATTATATTTTCTTGGTGGAGTGAGTAGGGTTCAAAATGTTTGAGAGAAATAAGGGTATCGCTACGGCCAATGTAGAAATTCCAGGATGAGAAACCACTCCCAGTGCAATGCTGGCCATTGACTGGTCTCATGGGGTAAGATGAAGTGAAAACTGGGAAGTGTGTTTAAAAGATGCAACGCGAGAAGCTGTAGTCACATGTTTGCAAAAGTTTACATAGAAAAACCCAGAGCTGTTGGATGGATATTCTACACTTAAAGAAATCCCAATCCCTCAGAGCCACACACTCCAGGGATCTAAACCTTGTCATCTCAATGAACAAAATATGATGGAGGGATAGGTTCCTGACTCAGAGACTCCCCACACTCTAGAATAGACTGCCCATACATGTCAAGCAGAGCGCCAATTTGGCCTTCTTCAAAAGGAACCTTAACGATTGGATGGGAGATAGGAAATTCACCCCGGGGATGTTGTCAGTCACCCTGCTAGACAGGGGTCCAGGGAAGTAAATACTGTGGGAAGAAATAGCCAGGGAATTGTTATGGCTAGGTTTGTATATGGCATTGGGCTGATAGCCTAGTACCAACCTATGAACCTATGAATCTATGAAAAGGGAAAGAGTTAAGTGTGATATGCAGATGGGGCTGGATCCTTCTGTCTGCATACCAGAAGCAACATCAAGAAAAAGTTTGCAAAAATGGTCAGATTAATCGATTAGAAAAACAAATTAGTGTTTTACAAAATCAGCTATTAATGGTACAGTGTCAAAATAAGTTGCTGGTTGATAAGTTAGATACATATCAGCAGGTAGCTGAAAAGGCTGCTGTAAGAGTGGCACAGTACAAATATAGAAACAGAATAGGTAAAATTAACAAGAAAAAAGTGCATATAAGTATTGCTAAGGTTGGGGTTAATTGGGACCCAGACCACTGGGGCGGCGATATTTGTTTTTTGTCAGATTCACTGGATCATTTTGATTCTGATGAAGATGAGAATGTTCCCAATAATGTCACAGCTAAACCAATACTTAGGAGAAAATTGCAGGTTGTACCTGGTAATCCTAATGGTCAGCTGACGAATGCCTTGGAAGACCTAGATCGCCATGGTTCTTAAAAATTCTGCCTTTTAAGCTCTGATACAACAATACACGAGCACTTTAGAGAAAACAGTCATGATAATATGACAACTCCGTTAAAGATTGTAGTAGTATGTAATGAGAAATACCCTACTGAAGCAAAATGGCCTGCTAATGATAAACCCTGGTGTACTCTAAGGGATGCAATTCAGAGAATAAAAAAGAAACAATGAAAACTGCTGTCTTTATAGGGCAAGAAAATAGATTGATGCAATGCGCACCTACTGTATCCGTGCGAAATAAGATTATTAAACTTGTTCCATCAGCATACAAACATGTAATGATCATGCAATTGATTAACCAAACTGGCAACCCTATTTCAGAGGTAACTGACTTTATTAGACAGTTAGGAGAATTAGGAGATTGGGGGCCCAGAGGCAGTGGGGAAAGTAAGAGAAAGAGTAGACAAGAAGGGCAGAGAGAAAACATTAATAATCAAGCCTCTCAAAAGGAATTGTTCATTGCTCTATTACAAGATGGGGTCATGAAATAACAAATTGATAGAATTGACCCAGCAAGTTTGTGGGAAATGTATAAAAAAGAGGGTTAAATAATAGGACTAAGAATGTTGGAAAACAGGAAATGCAAGTGTCAGAGAGAAAAGATGAAGGTGTTACAAATGTAGGTACCCCAGTGACTTCTTCAGCACCACCTGTGTCTCAGTTGTACCCTGATTTATCATGGGCAATTAATGTACAATCTAATTAGTACACCAGCCAAGCTCCAGTTAGTGCCTGGGCCCAAAGAAATGCATGACCTTATGTAGATTTAGTAATTTATTGGTGAAATAAAAATGAGCAGCAGGTCCGAGCCTTGGTAGATGCTGGAGCAGAGGCCTCATTAATTTATGGAAATCCTAATTTATTTAAGGGGCAACAAGTTACTATTACAGGATTGGGTGGAAAACAAACTTAAGCAGTACAAAAGATTCATCAGTTACCAAAGAGAAAGCATCCTGTATTAGTAGTACCTATTCCTGAGTACGTAACTGGAATTGGCATTTTAAAGAAGTTAACTTTAAATCTTACTGATGGTCAGTGCCAGTTTGGAGTTAAAGCATACATATTGGTCAAAGCAATAACAGTAGAGCATGTCAAAATGCCACCTTTAGAATTGCCTCCATCTATCAAAGTGGTGAGTATGAAACAGTCTTGTATTCCTGGGGACATAAGGAGATTGGGGAAACGATCCAAGATTTATTAAATACAGGTGTTTTAATACAAACACTACAGTGTGGAATAACCCAATTTGGCCAGTAAAGAAAAGTGATGGCTCATGGAAAATGACAGTAGATTACCAGGAGTTGAATAACTGTACTTCTCTGTTGACTGCTGCTATTCCTGATACTATCACATTTATTGAAAATATCCAGAAACATGAGGGAACATGGTATGCTGTAGTTGATTTAGTGGATGCTTTCTTTACCATGCCAATAGCTGAGAAGAACTATGATCAGTTTACATTTACATGGCAAGACAGAGAGTATAGTTTTACTAGGCTGCCTCAGGGTTATTTGCATAGTCCCACTATATGTCATCAAATAGTACCTGAACATCTTGATGAGATACAGGTCCCAAAAGATATTCAAATATCTCTTTACATAGATCATATTATTTTGATTCAGGGAACAGATGAAAAAAACAGTGCAAGAACAATTACAAAAGGTAATTGAACATATGAAATCAAAAGGGTGGGAAATTAATCCCGCTAAAATACGGGTCTATATTAGATCACCGAACACTTAAAAAAGCGAATGGTGATTAATCGACCTTATGTAATCGAAAGCTTACAATGTCGAAGTGTCATAACAGCGATTTTTTTCCAAGGGAAGAAAATCGCTGTTCCAACAAAAAAAAATAAAAAATAAAAAACAATTTCAAACATTACATTAAGTGGGGGGTTTCACCCCCCCCACCCCCTTACTTAAATATACCAACTCCGAGACCGCACTACAGTGCCGAAAACAGCAAAGTACTGAAGTGGCCAAGCGAATTCTTTCCCAGGGAAAGAATTCGCTTAACAGCCGCTTCAATATTTTGTGTTATCAGCCTTTCGACTAAGATGCATTTGAAAGAATGCATCTTCGGTCTTCTAATATAGACCCTAAAATACAAGGACCAGCTCAAACTGTTATGTTTTTAGGTATTCAATTGCATAAGGGACAGAGAGGAATTCTGCCAAAAGTTCAGCAGAACATTTTAGAATTTCCAACACCAGAAAATAAGAATGAGGCACAGCTGTTTATTGGCTTATTTGTGTTCTGGAGACAACATATTCTGCACTTAATTCAAATACTTTTTCTTTTCCATAAAGTGACCAGGAAGAAGTATGAATTTAATTGGGAGGACAAGCAACAACTAGCCTTTGAAAGAGCTAAACAAGCAATACAACAGGCCCTTGATTTATGGCCTATGCAGAAGGGAGAGGTAGAACTGCATGTATCAGTACATGACCAGTATGCTAACTGGAGTTTATGGCAGAAACAGGGTGCAAAATAAGTACCTTTAGGATTTTGGACTAGAAAGTTACCCGAAGGAAAGAGTAGGTATACTCCCTTTGAAAAACAACTTCTAGCTTGTAATTGGGCCCTTGTAGATACCGAGCAAATAACCGTAGGACATACTGTAATTTTAAGACCTGAGATTCTTATTATGCAATGGGTGCTGAGTTCATAGGTTCATAGGTTCATAGGTTGGTACTAGGCTATCAGGCCTAGGGCCTATACAAGCCTAGCCATAACAATTCCCTGGCTATTTCGTCCCACATTATTTACTTTCCTGGACCCCTGTCTAGCAGGGCGACTGACGTGATCCCTGGGGTGAATTTCCTTTCTCCCATCCAATCGTCAAGGTTCCTCTTGAAGAGGTCCAAAGAGGCACTCTGCTTGACATGTATGGGCAATCTATTCCAGAGTCTGGGGAGTCTCTGGGTCAGGAACCTATCCCTCCAGCATGTTTTGTTTATTGTGATGACAAGGTTTAGATCCCTGGAGCGTGTAGCTCTGAGGGATTGGGATTTCTTTAAGTGTAGCATGTCCAACAGCTCTGGGTTTGACATGGCCTTGTATGTTAAGCAGAGATCGCCTCTGAGTAGACGATATGCGACAGAGTATAGCTGGAGTTTTTAAGGTCAGCATAGGGCATCTGCTTTAGGCCTGTGATTCTTTTAGTGAGGTATTTCTGAGGCCTTTCCAGTTGTTGCAGATGTCTTGAGAGGTACATACCAAATGGGGCGTTGTATTCTATAATGGGTCTAATGAGGGATGAGTACAGTGGGACAATGACCTCCTTTTTTCTGGATGAAAAGCCCTTCGTGATGAGGTGTGCCACATAGAAGGATTTCCTGACTGTTGTGGCGATGTGGTTATCGAAGGTGAGACCACTGTCCACCTGTGTCCCTAAGTCTCTTATCACACTTTCTGTGTTTAGTGTACTGCCACCTATATGGTAATTCATGGATACATGTTTTTTCCCAAAGGGATAACAATACATTTCTTGGCATTGAGCTTGAGCCTATGGCTCTGGCACCAAGCATCTGTTTCTGTAAGGCCCTTTTGTAGAGTATCCACATCATTTGGGGATTCAATAATGGCTCCCAGTTTGCAGTCATCTGCAAACTTTGTTAGCCAGAGTCCCTTAGTGTTGACCTGTACTTCAGAGAAGTAGATGCCAAACAAGAGCGGCCCCAGGACTGAACCCTGAGGTAGTCCACTTGTCACTTGTCTGGAGCTGGATTTGGAGTCGGCTACTTTTACAGTGTGGGTTCTATCAGTAAGCCATTTAGCAACCCATTGGGTTACATAGGGATTAATGCCCAACTTAGTAAGTTTATCTACTATTCCAGAGTGGGGAATGGTGTCAAAGGCCTTGGCAAGGTCTAGATAGGCTGTGTGGACCACCTTACCCTTGTCCATGGCTCTGGAGACTGATTCAAAGAAGTCAATCAGGTTCAGGAGACAAGATCGGCCCTTCACAAACCCAAACTGGGTGGGGTCCAGTGTTTGAAGGTTGCCAATGTCTTTGTTTATAAGTTCCATGATAATACGCTCCATGGCCTTGCAGATAAGGCTTGTCAGTTCACCTAAGACACACCAGATAGGATATGCACAGGAAGCTAGTATAATAAAATGGAAATGGTACATTCAGGATTGAGCTAGGCATAGGAGGGGTGGCTATTGTTACATGAAAAGATAGCTAAAATACCTGTGCCTGATGAATTACAATCGCAATCGCTATTTAAAACAACTCCAGTAACTGATTCTGCTGTTAATTGGGGACAGCCTTTTGCTCGGCTATCATTAGAGCAGTGACAACATGCTTGGTTTACAGATGGGTCAGCTAAATATGTAGGAAATAAGAGGTGCTAGAAAGTTGTATCTAATAATCTTACTACTAAGAAATTATTAACTACTACAGGTGATGGTAACAGTAGTCAGTACACTGAGCTTTATGCAGTTTTTCAGGCTTTGAGGTGAGAAATGCCAGGACCATGTCACATTTATACTGATTCTTTGGTCAGTGGCAAATATTTATTTTTATTTTATTTATTTTATTTTATTGCATTTGTTTACTGGGAAAGCCAACTGGGACTAAAAGAGCCCATTTTCAGTGGTGGCCCGGGGAAAAAATCTCCAACGAGCTACAGAAAAAATATAGACATTAATTAGTACAGAAGTAGAAACAGTGTTATAGATGGTAAATATAGTAACTTATACATAATATATACATAAAAGCAGGAATCTAGTTTGTTTGATTACAGTAATATATACAGAAAATATACATTAAAGCAGAATTCAATGAATTCAATCAGAGTGGTATAAACAGAGATATATTAATCAGTATTATTGTACCACTATCAACAAGTGAAGATAAAAATAAATATGGAGAAAGTATCATCAGTCACTAGTTGCAAAAGACACAAGAGTTTAGTAATCATATAAGGAGAGTGAAGAGGTTAGGTTATAGAGTAAGGACATAGCCAGGAAGAGCTAAGATGATTTTTCAGTATTTGTTTGAAGGTGGTGCCTGTGTTTCTTATAGAAGGTGGAAGTGAGTTCCATAGTTTGGCGATGGTGAAGGAATAGAGGAGTTGACCAGCAGGTAAGGTGGGCTTATCTACTTTTAGAAGTAGATGATTTTCAGATCTTAGATGCCTGCTGGGATGGTATTTGGCAAGTAGAGTTGAGAGAGCAGGACAGTCTGTGGTTCTGTAGAATATTTTGTGCACAGTAGTTAGTTGGCTGAATGAGAGATGGTGGGGGAGTTCCAGCTACCCTAATTGTTTTAGTGACTTACAGTGGTGGGATGAGAATTTGGCCTTGGTGGCAAATTTTCCTATTCTGTTGTAATACATAGTAAGTTTGGATTTTGTACAATTTTGGATATTAGTGAGGAGAGGGGCACGATAAAGGAGAGAGGGTAATAAAAAGGTAGTTGCAAAGGTTTGTCTAGTAGAGAGGCTAAGAAATGTTGGTGCCTGTAGAGCTTACCAAGGTTTTGGTGTGTATTTTTGATGTTATTGTTTATGTGTAGTTTTCATCTATAATAATGCCTAGTAATTTAGTGTGTGGGACAACTACTATAGTGGTATTGTCTTGGGCTTGTATAGTGAATAGTTTTTATCAAATGGAGTGGTTTTCCTAGGAGTAAAAATTACTAGTTTAGTTTTTTTTTGGATTTAGGGCAAGATGATTGTTAAGCATCCAAGATTCAGTAGATGACAGTGGTGGCATTCTGGGTAATTTGCTGGAGTTCAGAGCTGGAATTTGCAGTGCATATTATTGTAGAGTCATCAGCATACTAGATTACTGAGCATTGTGGGAGAGTGGTGTGAAAGTTGTTAATAAAGATGCTAAATAAGAGAGGCCCAAGTATGGAGTCTTGGGCTACTGGTTACCTACAGTATATGGCAGAAAAATAATTGGAATATACATTCAAAGGAAGTGTGGGGAAAAGAATTATGGCAGCAAATACGGGAAATGTTATCCCAAAGTGTTGCTACTGTATATCACGTAGATGCCATTGTGCAAACTGATGGTTTAATTCTGTTACAGACGAGCATACTAAAATTGCTGAGGCAGATGTTGAGAAAGAAAATGACTAAAATGTGATAGAAGACTTTTTCATGGCAAAATGGGCTCATCAAAAATGCAGATATTTGGGAGAAAAAGCCACTTACAGGTGGATACAAATGAGGGGAATTTTCATTTCTATGGATGTGATTAAAACTGTTATATCACAATGCCCTATATGCCAGCACATACAACATAGTCCGATACTATATATTGTATAAGGACATTTAGGTAGGGGCAAGTTACCTGGACAAATCTGGCAGCTTGATTGCATAGGACCTTTACCTTTTAGCAAAGGATGTCAGTATGTATGTATGTATGTACAGCAGTAGGCACTTATTCAGGGTGTCTGCTCGCTTATCCATGTAGGAGAGCTATGCAAGTAAACACTATAAGATGAATTGATTTGATTATTTTGTACTATGGTGTCCCTTTGCAGATACCAACTGATAATGATTCACATTTTAAAGGGAAAATGGTACAGGATTATAGCAACAGCATAATATTGAATGGGTGTTTCATATACCATATTACCCACAAGCTGCAGGTTTAATACAATGAATAAATGGATTATTAAAAGAATAATTAAAGAAACTGGGAAATGGTTCCCTACAGAATTGGAGGGACAACTTGAATACAGATTTACATATCTGAAACAATAGACCAATTACAGAAAAGGAGACTCCATTAACAAGGATGATAACTCTGTTATTACAAATCAAACCTTACGTAGCTACCAACACTGTTGTTTACTGGGAAATAAAGGAAGGTGCATTAGCTCCCTTTAGGGCTACCCCAGAAGCAGCAGGTTTAGATTCACATGCATTATACATGTACAGATTTAAATTTAGAGACATTCAATTGATTGAAACCAGAATAGTGGTTCAGATACCTCCAGAACATTTCAGATGGATTGCTCCTTGTTTCGGATTAGCCTTGAAAGGAATACAAATACTGGGAGGTGTAATTGAGGCTGATTACCAAGGTGAGATTAAAGTAGTGCTGCTAAATAGTGATGATTCTGATCTGTTAATATAAAAGGGAGATAGAATTGCTCAAGTGATTATTATGCCAATGTATATGGGAACTGTAACAAAAAGTGCGGCTCCTACTACTTTAACTGTGAGAGGAGATAAAGGGTTTGGATCTACAAACCTGAACACTGGGGCAAAAGTCTGGATTCAATCACCAGAAAAGCAGCCTGAGCAGGCTGAGAGTACTGGAACTGGAAGGGATAATACTATCTTAGTGATGAAACCAGGATAGGAAAAATGGGAATATGTGCCTGCAAGTAAATGTTACTTACGAGAATAATTATGCTGTTTTACTCTGGTTTTCAAATTCTTTTGAAAAAAGGTGATATTCGTTGTCTGTGTCATCAGTGAATGGATCATCAGTAGTCAGATCTATGACCCCAGCTATGAGTCACCCAGCAAAACACCACAATGATTCAGTGGAGATGGGTTAACAATACGCAGACTAGAACAGAAAGAACTTTTACCTGTCCTGCTGGACAAGGATGTTGTATTGCTAATTTAACTTTTGAGGAAAACTTTACCATTTGGAGAGTGAGAACAGGACATTTATATATTCAGTTAATGGATGAAGGACAAGTCATAGTAACAATTAAAAATGAAACAAACATAAACTGCTGCAATTGTAAATATGATCAAATGTATAAAGATTATTACTGTTGTCAGAATGGAACTGATATTATAATGAAACAATTAACATGTGAAATATCTCCATATTGTTTTGTATAAATGCCACTTTTATCACAAATCGACACTCATGGGGTTCACAAATATCTGTATTAAATAGTAACCCTAGAGCACATTTTGATCAAACAATAAGAATCCCTTCAACATGTAAAAAGGTGGGACAAACCTATCAGAAAATTGTATTACACTTTAACATTACTTTTTCAAATATTATAAAATTCAGGAGAAAACAAGCCTGGTATGATATGTTGTTGGGTGGGATAGGTACTGAAATGTGAACATTGAATTCAGTTGACATCGAAACATTGGCTAATAAATTAAAGGTTACCGGTCAAGATATTTCTCAAATTATACACTTGCAGGCCCAGTAGAATACCATAATATGGCAAACACACAGACAAATGGTTAGTTATAAAAAAGAATTCTTAATGCAATTCAGTGATTCATTATTTGTTCATTTAAAATTTGATATTAATGTAACAAAATTTGTGAATTGGACAAGGTGTTTTCTACAATCTTTCTATGTTTAAATGCTGAAAAACTATGTCCAAATAAAACTTTTAGTGGGAAATGATTATGCTTGGTGACACTTATTTGATAGAGCGATCCCAGGTGAGAATTGGATGAAACTGTATCCTGATAAAACTCAATGTACTGATACTTACTGTACAGATCAAATAATGCATTTCAATGTTACTAGGCCCAAAGATTATGTGTGAGTTTTTGGTTTTGCCTTTAGTGTTTGGATCTCCAGTTCATTCCTTCCAGTACTGGATGCCACAAATAGAGGGAAATTACCTAGACTTTAACAACAAGATTCATAAATTGAAACATTACGGTGACACTATGAATGATTTGATCTGTGGACAACATTCCCCTGTGTATGAACCATGTTTTTTGCAGCACTCTCTCAACATATGTAAATGGACTATATTACCTCCTACTTTTGAAATGTTTGCAGAAACTGCTCCGCAATTTGTATGTGTAGTAACAAATCAGCCTTTATATTTCACTACAAGGACACCTTTGTTAGATGTTTAACAAATATTACTCATTAAACTTGACATAATAGTACTTATGTATTTACAACTGTTGATCATGTCAGCATATCTTAAAAATGGAATTCAGAAAAGATTATCGAACCTAATATGACGTTGTCATTAGATTCCTTATATAGGGTAATTAATAAGTCACAACAGTTACAGGAACATCTACAAATTGTAAATCTTAGCATATTGCATCATTTAATGAATAGCATAATTGTGAATAATAGAGTAATCCATTTAACAAAGAAAACTGAATCTGATATAGCACGCAATTGGTGGTATAAATTTACTGGATGGTTAAAATCAGGGAAGTGATTATTAAATTGGATAATCCATCCTGTTTCAATGATTATGATGATCTTAACTCTATTATCATTAACATTCTGGAATTGTTATTTAGCTTATTGGATACACTGGAAAACTGCAAAGGAATTATCATTCTCATATACGTGAGTCAGAAGTCAAAGGACCGAATATGATACGAATGTGATACAAAAGGCTTTTACCTTGAATGAATGACAGATTGACTTCTGCTTCAGTATAGAGAATTGAGTGAAATGGTTAATTTAGTTATTGTTTATTTTTCTATGGAACAGAATTATTTCAAAATTTGATTATCATCTAGTCTATGTGACTAAAAGACACTTGCTTATTACATTCTTTTACATTTCTAGAAGTTTGATAAGAGACCTGTTTATTAGTCTATGTGACCAAAAGACACCTCTTTATTACATTCTATCACATTTCTAGAAGTATGATAAGGTACTTGTTTGTTACATTTTTTTATATTTTTCCTCAATTGAAATTACAACAATAAGTGAGAAGGTCACTGAAAAAAACAATCAGTAAAAACAAAATGAAAACTCCAGCAAAGCTAGAACTTCCACTGAATGACCTCCCAAACCTCTTTTATCAGAGGCACATGGGATTTATGCAAATGACCCTTATGAACATCAGGTTTTTCAGCTAATTGGCGATTCTGAATGCCCATAACTTGTTTTGTCGTTTTAATGGACAATTTCAGGCCAATAAAGCCAAATGCCACTAGTTGCGGATATGCATATTTTGGCCTTGTTATGACCTCATCAAAACAGCACAAGCAGAGCATTTGACTAAGCATAAGAAACACAGGGCAGTTATACCTAGCCGATGTCCATTATCATTAGGGTCACTGCAAAAATATCCCAAACAACAAACTAAAACAATAAGTGAGACGGTCACTGAAAAATCAATCAGTAAAAACAAAATGAAAACTCTAGCAAAGCTAGAACTTCCACTGAATGACCTCCCAAACCTCTTGTATCAGAGGCACATGGGATTTATGCAAATGACCCTTATGAACATCAGGTGTTTCAGCTAATTGGCGATTCTGAATGCCCATGACTTGTTTCATAATTTTAATGAACAGTTTCAGGCCAATAAAGCCAAACCCCACTAGCAGTGGGTATGCATATTTTGGCCTAGTTATGAACTCATCAGCACAGTACAAGCAGAATGTTTGACTAAGCATAAGAAACACAGGGCTGTTATACCCAGCTGATGTCCATTATCATTGGGGTCACTGCAAAAATATCCCAAACAACAAACTAAAACAATAAGTGAGAAGGTCACTGAAAACCCAATCAGTACAAACAAAATGAAACTCCAGCAAAGCTAGAACTTCCACTGAATGACCTCCCAAATCTCTTGTATCAGAGGCACATGGGATATATGGAAATGACCCTTATGAACATCAGGTGTTTCAGCTAATTGGCGATTCTGAATGCCCATGACCTATTTCGTCATTTTAATGGACAATTTCAGGGCAATAAAGCCAAACCCCACTAGCTGTGGATTTGCATATTTCGGCCTTGTAATGGACAATTTCAGGCCAATAAAGCCAAGCCCCACTAGCTGTGGATATCCATTATTGGTCTGAAATTGTCCATTAAAATGACAAAACAAGTCATTTGCATTCAGAATCGCTAATTAGCTGAAACACCTGATGTTCATAAGGGTCATTTGCATATATCCCATGTGCCTCTGATACACGAGGTTTGGGAGGTCATTCAATTGAAATTGCAGAATCATAGGGGTTAACAGGCTTGACTAGAACATTCTTGGATGGGTGACCAATACCTCTGGTCTGTTCTGGGAAGTCTTTGTTGATACCTAAAGGTTAAGTTCCCAGGAAAAGTGGTAAACAGCTAAGGTATAAAAACTGGAACTCTGACGGTTGGTAGAAGCCTCACCTGTGGAGTGGATACACTGGACTATTCCTGATAAGAGTTTCCTACCTGACTGCAACAGAGCTTCTTGGTCAAGTGTGGGCAAGGATGAAGTCTCATCTCTTACTTTATTGGTGATGTAGTAACTTTTTCTAATTCTTTAATATTAATATTAATGCTTGCCTGACATAGAAGTACAGCTGGTTTGATATTACTATTAATGCTTGCCTGATATAGAAGTATAGCTGGTTTGATATTACTATTAATGCTTGCCTGATATAGAAGTGTAAAATAGTGTATTGTCTTATAAATCTTTGTTCATTGTAGTGAAAATTCTTTGTTTTGATCACTTCTGTCCTGCTAAGAAATTGTGTTTAGGCAATACACTGGGCCACAGTGATTTGCAAGACGAGTTGTGCATGAATTATAGGTATACATTTTCATTGCCCAAGTTCTAATTTTATTTTATTTTCACCTTCTAATTTACATAGGAAGGCTAATATCATCCAGGCAGATATTAATCACATGCAATGGAAGATAATTTGACAGATGTATCCAATAATAGATGGAGAATATCAGCTCAAACAGTGCATAACTTAAATTAAGGAAAGTTATGCAGAAAGAAAAATGAGTATACAGAAATTAATAACGGAGTATTAGACAAATCAAAGCTAGAGCAATTGTGATCATATTGATACAATAACTTTTGTCTTATTTTGATTGTTATAAAACTAATAAAATGTGTTTGTGAAAAAAAAAGATAGAGTGATTGTGCAAAAGCATGCTTAATTAAGAAATGGTATGAACTGTGTGCAGTAGGTAAATATGTTGAATGTATGCTGAGGAAGCATATTTGTAGAGTTGATATGTTTATGTTACTATAATTATTTGATCATGTGCATAGGTCATTATTGAGTTCGGTAAACGAAAAAAGTCAATGGAGTCCACAGTTCCAGAAATTGTTGAATGGGTACTAACATAAAGAGAGAGTTGAGTAATCCAGCTTCATTCAACTCAGACATTTGAAAGAAGGAATCATATTGAAATTTGTCTTTAAAAGGAGGAGAGGTGCAACTGTGTGCTAAAACTGATGCAAGTAAATGCTTATGTTAGGTACAGTTCATCACATTCGGTAAAACTACTCCTTGCTTAGCACAGGTGACTGATAAGAGTTAAGGAAACCTTAAGCTATAGAGAATGAAGGGTATTTATGAGACATGAAATGTGGGTTGTGTGAAAACAAGCAGCTATTCAGTTTCACAACAATACTTTTTATGTATTTATCCTTTATTAACCAAGTAACTAGGATGGTCAATAGAACCTTTTCAGCCACAACCAAACCATAAGGCTGAGAATAAATACACTATGGATGGACAGTTTTAATGTTGCCAATCAACCAGAATTTTTGTGTTTGTGTGTGTGTGTGTGTGTGTGTGTGTGTGTGTGTGTGTGTGGGGGGGGGGTTATGAGAAGAAACAAGCAAATCCTGAGAAAAGCCACAGCATGGATGAACATGAAAACTACATGCAGCAGGTTTAAACCCTAGACCCTGGAGCTATAAGGTAGAGATTGTATGACTGAGACACATGCCGACCTCCATAACATTCACTATGAAAGAAAAAATGGTATGAATATTGATAGAATCTCTTCCATAGTTTCATTTTACCAATTTCATTATGCATTAGTCCGTATGTAAAAAATACACTTTGTTTATACCGTTACACTTACAGTCAGTATATTCAATGTTGAGGACCTAAATCTTATTTCATTCTTTTTTTGGAATGGAATGTACATGTTTATCTTGCACACAAATGTATATGTTTATGTCTTGTAACAATGTGTAGATGTAGCAACTGATTATGATGCATGTTGTTGTTAGAATTTTGGCTTTATCTTGTACACAGATGTTATATTTCTACCCACAAAACTGTCTAACTGTAGTGACTATTGCCTTGTCCTGACTGATTTTAAGTAAACTGAAATGATACAAAAATGGTCTCTTATAACATTTAAGAAACACATTGAAGAGTAATGCCACTTTTTCTCTTATTTTCTTCGACTTATTCTATAACACCACTTGTGCAAAACTGCTTTTTTGTGTGCAGCTAAAGAAAAAGAATTTAGCTTGAAATTTGTAAAGTTTTTTTTTTGCTGTATACACTCGAGTGATAATGTGTTATTTTCTTCATAACACAATTTGTACATAGAGCAGGGAAAACCCACACTTCTCACATTACATGCTCTGCACACTGAAAATGTAAGGTTCTTACTGTCCCCCTGTACACTTCCAGCTCAGTAAAAAATATATTTATGTTTTGTTTCAACTTAGTGAGAACTTGCTGTGCCAGCAATATTTCAATAAAATATAATGGTTTAAAACTTCAATGATTTTACTTTTATATATATTGGTGTGTTGTTCTGTAAAAAAAAGTCAAATCTTTTTGATCCTGATGATGAGGTTTCTCCAGACATTTATTAAATATATAGCATATTATTCTGGATAATGTTACTGTCTGGCAAATGTTTTCCAACATTTAGAACATTTTTTAAGTTAGATTAATATTCTGTCAGTTTTACCGACTTCCTAGTGTTGCCTATAATGCACAAAATATTGAGTAGTCAGTAGTATTAATCATCTGGTCCAGTGATAGCGCTGCACAGAGGTTAAAGATAGGGACACCTCCCTTGTCCTGTAATTCTCAGACTCTTCTAGGGCTAGCATTAATACAGGGAACAGATTTATACTGAAATATGTACTCTGAAACTGCTAGACACTGAAGCAAAAGAAACAGTTTACAGCTCAGGCAGCTTCACATTAGTCTGTAGAAGTATACAAAAAAGTTATGTATATTGGACTCTAAAGTACATCCACTTTTTGGTAGAAAAATATATTTGTTTTACAGTGCTGCTTAGCTTCTTAAACAGGATGCATGGCACTTCCCTTTTTTATCACAAACTCAGAGTTTGCATGGTTTTACTGGTCAATGTACTGTGATTCAGTGATTTCATTGACTGACACTAGTTACATGTATGTTAGATCATCTTTTGGCCACAGTTATAAAAGATGAATTTGGGCCAGCATAATGACTTAATTTGTAAAATAAATAAAGATCTCATAAACGAATATTCATGCTGTGATGCTGTTGCTTGTTATCCATATTAACACTTCAGCCAATCTGTTAAACACTGGTTGTGATGAAACATGTTTGTCCGAGATCACTTTACATACATCCAGTATGTAATCAATCCATATGGCAGACATTCTACAGAATCTCCAGGAGGCAGGGAATGGGTAATTCCTCAATGCCATTAAGTGAGGAAGCTGTAAGGACAACAAGGGTCAGTTTTTGTTTTTCCGAACCTTCATGTGCACTTATTTGACACTTACCTTATCCTGAGGTATTCTATAACTAAACCATAAATGCAGAGCTTCATTTTACTTTGGCTTGCTTGCAAATATTATACAAGTGTTAACTTAGATTTTGGTCAGTATTAATACACATTGGCATTGTAAGTAAATTTGATGTTTGCAATTTCCTGTGCTGAGGTTCATTAAGTTGGACTTGTACAAAGCTGAAGTATACTAACTACAAGAACATGTTGTATGGGCTTAATGAAGGGTAAAAAGACTGTGGCAGCTTGCCATGCTGAGAGTTTTCTGTGTTGCTATAAACAGATTTTCATGGACTTTATTTGCCACATTGAACACTTGCCTCCTCCTAAATAAAAAAAAAAAACAAAACTACTGCTTTTTACTCCTACTCATAAAACTCCTAATCCATTATTCTCTTAAACCTCTAACAATGGTACCAACATAACCCCAGATACTACAACCCACCTACTAGGTGTAACAATTGATAATCGTCTCAGCTATGATGACCACATCAACTCCACCATAAAGTCTGTTAAAAAACTTGGTAGCCTCTATAGAATTAAACCCTTCCATACCCCTTCAGCAAGGAAAACTATTGCCCAGACCCACCTCATTTCCACCCTTTTCTATGCCTCTGCTATATATACTAACCTATCCAAAAACAATCTCTCTAAACTCTCCACCTGTTATAATAGCATAGCTAGATTCATTACTTGCTCCCCCTTTAAAACTCACCACTGCCTCAACCTCAAATAACTGGGATGGCTAGAATTACAGAACCATATACTTTGTCAACAATTACTTATCACCCAAAAGATCCTATACTACCCTAACAACACCCATATCCTCACTAATCTAATTACACCATTCAAAAATCTGGCTACACTACGCTCTGCTAATAAGCTTCTAGTTTCCTCAGTTAAATCTAACAGCAAAGCCAGTAATTCACTTTTCTCGATCATAGCAGGTAAAAACTGGAATCAGCTTCCTTCTGAATTATCAAACCTTGCTTTTACTTCTCTATTTAAAAAACAACTTAAAGAACATCTTAAAACTCACTGGCTTTGTCCATGTGCTAACCCAGACTGATATCTCTTTCCCCTTCCTGCTCTCACCCCTATCCCTAATCCTCTAACTTATGCCTCCAAATCTAGTTACTACTCTTTTCTTCGTAATATGAGGATAAAATATAATGTATTTTCTCTCTTAATTGGGTTTTGCTCATAATTACCATTGTGTTTAGTATAATTTTTTAGTATAATTTTTAGTATAATTTTTATGGTTTATAATTTTATTATTATAATTTTTCTTTTGACCAATGCTGCCTCTGTATTGTGACTTTTCATGTCTTTTTATATTGCTAACTTTGTCACTGTTCATGCTTGGAGCTTTTCGCCCTGGGCCTCTACTGAAAATGGACATATATCCAGTTAGACTAGCCCGGTAAACAAATGTAAAATAAAATAAATAAATAAATAAATATATCACTACAGGTGCAAATACAGTGATGAGAACATTTGCTTCAACTACACATTGACTACATGTGGACATAACTAGCGTTAAAAAGTTGAAACAAACTAGATGAGCTGACTTAGGTTGAATAAAGACATGAATATTTCTAAAGTAATACTAGCATGAGCTAAGATGGATCAGCAAACATATAATCAGCAAGATTTAATATCAAAGGGAATACAGTGGGAAGAAATACATTTTAAGAAACATATTATGGGATAACTTACATGGAATCAATGAATGGCAGAAGTATATTTGGAAGACTAAATTATGTATTTTTTCACAGACTGGAAGAGGACCTGTTAGCATATAGTTGCTCACAGAGTGCATTTTTGACAAAGAACCATTCAGAATCTGATTATTAGTAGAAAATCATTCCATATTTTAGATATTACTTTGAGAAGACAAAAATGCCAAGTCTAGTTTAGAGCATAGGGACTGGTGCCACATGATGTAAGGATCTGAGTTGGAATATGCCATCTGATGAGTCAGAAGAGGACAGGGTTAGTCTCAAGGGAGTATAGATCTAACTGGGCTTTTTCATGTGCATCATGTTTGATCTTTGCCTGAACTATAGTCATTCAAGGGATCTGACCAAAAAACAGTGATGATATAATGAGGACAATGTTATGTGAATTTATCTATTTGATTGCAAGTTTGTTCTTGTACAGTAAGGTGGCAAAATGTTATTTAATGTAACAGGCTGCTGAGAAGATAAGCGCTACCTGTAGAGACTTGAGTGTGAGCTGCCATGCACTGCTTAGCCTTATATAAGAGTCCAGGGTTTTGGTAAATTCTTTGTGTGAAATTAAGGAAAAATAGATCAAATTTCAATTTTTTAAACAAGAAATATCTTTATTAAATGATCAATTATGACACAGACAATCATACATTTATATAAATGAACACAAACCATATTGATATATTTTTAGTTGCAAACATTATTCATCACTTATAATCTATCCAGTTATTATCATTCAAACATTACATAGCTTGTTCAAATCTTGCCTTCTTTTAAACTTCACCCTTCCTCCAGTACATGCAGAATAATATTCCTCCTCCAAAACATTATTTTGCATGTATTGTTCCATTTTTTTTCTATGTAATTTGCTCCTACCCTTTTCTGAAGATCCCATTTCCAGTTGTTTTATCTCTGTTACTTTAGTCACTACTTCAAATTTCTTGCTCTATAATCCAATAAAGATGTCCAAGGAATCAGACTGGTTGCAGCAATCACTTTATTAGAGCATAAAAACAATAAAAGTTAAGCGCTTTCATCCCTTTCAAATCAGGGACTTCCTCAGAACTGAAACACTTCCATAAAAATGCATAAAAATCTCATTACTTCATAACTTCAGCTTAGTCACATGTCTCAATTACTGGGAACAACATTTTGTCTTTAATCCGTAATTAAAATCTCTATCCATAAACATTAAAAACTGTATAATAAAGTTTTTTACTTTAAATAAATAAAATAAAACATTCTACTTGGAAAGTAAATATGCAAAGAGGCATAATTTTGCATGAGAAATTTAAAATACAAGTTTTGAACAGACAGATAAAATGCAGCACATTATAAATATCAACTCATCCAAACCCTAACTAATTTTAGCTAAACATATACTGTGCCCTATCTGTCACAACTTTTCAAATGAGAATAGAATCTCTAAAGTTCTTATACGCAGCTATGCACCTTTGTATAGGCTCCTGCAGGAAAAGTCTGGAACTTGTCAATGAACAGTCTCTCTCTCTCTCTCTCTGTTTCACTCAGTCTCTCTCTTTATATGCACTACAGGCAGGATTTCCAGTGGCTTCAGTTTTGAATTTTGGAAGATTCCTTGTTTCCACAGTTATGTACTTTTAGGGGGAGTCCCAAATAATATAATATCCTTTTACCGAGAGTACCAGATTCAAAACGTTTTAGGCTTCAAACACTGCAGATGTATGCTCAGAATTTCACTTTCAAATTTCAGTGCATTTCCACAGCAGAAAATGTGTCTGATAAATATTCCATATTTACTAAAACGTCAGATACAGCGTAACTTTGTTCACTATATTCTTGTAAATAATTGCTTATGATTTGTTCTTATTTCAGTACAACTTTAGTGCAGCTTAATTTATTTCTCCTTTAATTCCCTTTAAAAATAGTTATGTTCTTCCTAGCTTATTACAGTTTCTCGTGTCTTCTTTCTCGTCATGATACAAATGTTGAAAGACTTTTACCTTGAGTGAATGATAGACAGACTTCTGCCTCAGTATAGAGAACTGAGTGAGAGGGCTACTTTAGTTATTTTCTATGAAATATAACTATTGTAAAACTTGTTTGTCACCTAGTTTATGTGACTAAAAGGCACTTGTTTATTAAAAGTTTGATAAGACACCTGTGTGACTAAAAGAAACTTGTTTATTACAGTCTTTTACATTTCTAGCAGTGTAATAATTCTTTCACATTTCTAGAAGTCTGATAAGGTACTTGTTTTTTATATTCTTTTAGATTTTTCTCAAGTGAAATTGCAGAGTCATAGGGATTGGCAAGCTTGACTGGAACATTCTGGGATGAGTGACCAACGTCTCTTTTGGAAAATCTTTGTAGATCCCTAAAGGTTAAGTTCTCAGGAAGGCTGGTAAACAGGTAGGGTATAAAAAGTGGGACTCCCTGTCAGTTAGTTGAAGCCTCACCTGTGGAGTGGATGCACTGCCCAAGACTTTCCGGATAGAGTCTCCTACCTGATCTCAACGGGGCTTCCCAGTCGAAGTGTGGGCCAGGTTGAAGTCTTTTGCATTATGAGTGATATATTGCATTTTTCCTTTCTCTTTTACTCTTTTTAATATTAATGTTTCCCTGACATAGAAGTATAGCTGATCTGATATTAATATTAATGCTTGCTTCACATAGAAGTCTAGCTGGTTTGATATTAATATTAATGTTTTCCTGACTTAGAAGTGTAACTGGCTTGATAGTACTATTATTGTTTGTCTGATATATAAGTGTAAGAGTGTATTGTCTAATAAAGCTTTGCTCATTGTAGTGAAAGTACTTTGTCTTGATTATTTATGCCCTGCTAAGAAACTGTTTAGGCAATACGTTTTCTTGGTGCAGTGAGCAGGGTTGGAATAAGGGTATTGCTACAGCAAATATAGAAATTGCAGGATGGGAAACTGCTCCCTATGGGATGCTGGCCACTGAGTGGTCTCATGGGGTAGGATTAAGTGAAAATTGGGAAGCATGTTTAAAAGATGTAGAGCCAGAAGCTGTAGTTACATTGTTTGCAAATATTTTCCCTAGAAAAAGGGAAAGAGTTAAATGTGATATGCAGATGGGGCTGGATCCTTCTGTCTGCATACAGGAAGTAACATCATGAAAAAGTTTGTAAAAATGGTCAGATTAACCAATTAGAAAAACAAATTAGTGGTTTATAAAATCAGCTATTAATGGTACTGTGTCAAAATAAGTTACTAGTTGATAAGTTAGATACATATTAGCAAGTAGCTGAAAAGGCTGCTGTAAGAGTGGCACAGTACAAATATAGAAACAGAAGAGGTGAAATTAACAAGAAAAAAGTGCATATAAGTATTGCTAAGGTTAGTGTAGATTGGGACCCAGACCACTGGGATGGAGATATTTGTTTTTCATCAGATTAACTGAATCATTTTGATTCCGATGAAAATGAGAATGTTCCCAATAATCTCACAGCTAAACCAATACCTAGGAGAAAATTACAGGTTGTACCTGGTAAACCTAATGGTCAGCTGATGAATGCCTTGGAAGACTACACTCAACAAGAGCTAGGAGATACAATGAATTGATTTAAGCAAAGACCAGGATAAGCCTTGATATCATGGATAGTTAGGTTATACGAAGCTGGGTCTGCTAGCATTAACCTAGATCGCCACGGTTCTCAAAATTTCTGCTTTTTAAACTCTGATCCAACAATACAAGAGCACTTTAGAGAAAACAGTCATGATAATATGACAAATATGTTGCAGCTTGAAGTAGTATGTAATGAGAAATACCCTACTGAAGCAGAATGGCCTGCTAATGATAAACCCTGGTGTACTCTAAGGGATGCAATTCAGAGAATAAAAAAAAAAACAATGAAAACTGCTGTCTTTATGGGACAGACAAATGCACTGATGCAATGCGCACTGTGCGAAATAAGATTATTAAACTCGCTCCATCAGCATACAAACATGCAATGATGACATTATTGATTAACCAAACTGGCAACCCTATTTTAGAGGCAATTGAATTTATTAAACAGGAGAATTAGGAGACTGGGGGTCCAGAGGCAGTGGGGAAAGTAAGAGAGAGAGTAGACAAGAAGGGAAGAGAGAAAACATTAATAATCATGTCTCCCAAAAGGACGTATTTATTGCTCTATTACAATATGGGGTCAAGAAAAAACAAAATTGATGGAACTGACACACACAGTTTTTGGGAAATGTATACAAAAAAAGAGGGTTAAATTATAGGAATAAGAATGTTGGAAAACAGGAAATGCAAGTTTCAGAGGATAAAGATGAAGATGATACAAATGTAGGTACCCTAGTAACTTCTTCAGCCTCACCTAATTCACAGTTGTGCCCTGATTTATCATTGGAAATTGATACACAGTCTAATTAGGACATTGGCCAACCTCCGTTTAATGGTTCGGCCTGAAGAGATGCATAACCTTATGGAGATTTAGTAATTTATTGGCAAAATAAAAATGAGCAGTGGGTCCGAGCCTTGCTAAATACTGGAGCTGAGGCCTCGGTGATTTACGGAAATCCTAATTTATTTATTGGGCAACCAGTTACTATTACAGGACTGGGTGGAAGACAAATTCAAGCAGTACAAACAATGTTAGAATTAAAGATCAGTCAGTTACCAAAGAGAAATGATCCTGTACTAGTAGTACTTATTCCTGAGTATATAATTGGAATTGACATATTGAAGGGGATAGCTTTAAATCTTACTGATGGTCAATATCAGTTTGCATACATATTGGTCAAAGCAGTAACAGTAGGACATGTCAAAATACCACCCATAGAACTGCCTCCAGCTACCAAAGTAGTGAGTATAAAACAGTATTGTATTCCTGGGGACAGAAGGAGCTAGGGGAAGCTATCCAGGATTCGTTAAATACAAGTGTTTTAAAAACAACCACCACAGCATGGAATAAGCCAATTTGGCCAGTAAAGAAAAGTGGTGGTTCATGGAGAATGACAGTAGATTACCAGGAGTTGAATAAATATGCTCCTTTGTTGACTACTGCTGTCCCCGATACTGTCACATTGATTGAAAATATTCAGAAACATGAAGGAACATGGTATGCTGTAGTTGATTTAGTGACTGCTTTCTTTAGCATACCAATAGCTCAGAAGAACAATGATCAGTTTGCATTTACATGGCAAGGAACACAGTATACTTTTACTAGGCTGCCTCAGGGTTATTTGTATAGTCTCACTATATATCCTCAAATAGTATCTGGATATCTTGATGATATACAGGTCCCAAAAGATATTCAAATATCTCATTACATCAGGGGCGGCTCGTGCTATTGGACTGCAGGACTGCAGGCCTCCCAGCTGTAAAATAAGAAAAATTAAACAAAATATATTATAAAAATAACAAAAAGAAAATAATAAAATAACTGCGAGTCCTGGAACATCACGCATGCGCACTCGCGTCATTTCCGATATTCGGACTGCTGGTGAACCAGTCTGGAGCATGCGCACAGAATCCTGACTGTCTCCACCAGCAGTCCGGATTTCAAAGACAACATGCAAGTCTACAATTTCCCAGCAGTCTAAACTGCATAGACTGGAAGGGGATCGGACTGCAACGTCCGCAGGCAGGGTGGTCTCGCGGGACAGATAGGATGAGCCTTAAATGCTCCTGCGGGAAGGGCTTACCTATGAAGAAATGGATTGTACAGCTCGGAGCTTGACAGACTTTGCAGGTAAGCGTGTGTGTGTGTGTGTGTGTGTGTGTGGGTGTAAAACGCCCCAGTCACTACATGGTGGTGTGTAGAGAATACCCTGTACTTTGGGCCCATATGGCAAGAGCCTGAATTCCCTACCCACCACCATTTGTAAAAATAAAATGCAGATTTTTGCCTCATATTTGTTCTGTTCCTCATAAAATCTGTGGTTTATGTATTTTTGTTTCTTAGCACAGACAGTTGTACAGTGGTGCAGTGGTACCATTGTTGCCTAACAGCTACAGGTTGTCTGCTTTGATTCTTGGCTGGGATGCCTTCTATGTGGAGTCTGCATGTCCTCCCTGTGTTTGTGTGGGTTTGCTCTGGTGTCCGCTCATCTTACAAAGACATGTCTGGAGTGTTTCTTCCTCTGCCAAAAATTGGCTTTTGTTTCAAAACAGACTTTCCTGGTTAACAAATGTTAAATAAATAAAAATGACAAGCACTGGAATTTCAGACTTCATATTCTTCAGAAAGTACATGGTAACACAAAACCTATTATTATAGCAAGTTTCTAAGTTTATAAGATGGATATTTGAAATTTGTCCCTATTTTTGGGACTGTATTCCCCCATTATTGGCTTTGCCCAGGTTTTTTGTGCCAAGTTTGAGAGCTATGGTGATAACTGAACTCACTGAATATGTTTGGGGCAGTATTCCTGCATTACTGGCTTTGTCTGTGTTTTTGCTAAGAGGTTGAGAGCTATGGTGAGAACTGAATTCACTGAATATGTTTGGGGGCTGTATTCCCCCATTATTGGCTTTGTTCAGGTGTTTTGTGCTAAGATGTTGACAGCTATGGTGAGAACTGAATTCACTGAATGTAGCCATTTAAGTTTCAGTCTTCCTCTTTCATAAAATAGATGATTGATTTGGCATAGTGGTATGTTGCTCTGACTGTTTTGCACAGGGTCCTGGGTTCAATGCTTGGCAGTGAAATGCATGGTGGTAACACATCATTTTATTCTAGCAACTTTCCAACATTATACAAGCAATGTTTAAAATGTGTCCCTGTTTTTTGGTCTTTTGCCCGCCCCCCCTAAATTTTGGCTTTTTCCAGATTTCTTGTGCTGCAAAGTTCAGAGATACAGCTGAGTGTCAAGTAGATTTTACAAGAAGCTGAGAGCTGCAGGGGAACAGAAGTTTAGTGATGC
Source organism: Protopterus annectens (assembly GCF_019279795.1). Lineage (NCBI taxonomy): Eukaryota > Metazoa > Chordata > Ceratodontiformes > Protopteridae > Protopterus > Protopterus annectens. The sequence continues at coordinate 148,721,031 of NC_056730.1, forward strand.
TTATGCTATATCTGCTTGCATTGTTAATAGCACAACAGGTAGTGTACTTGCTTTTGATGCAGAAGGCTGTGGCTTCTGCTCCCACAATAGATAGAAGCATTACTGATACTGTACTGTATTGTAAAGGGGGTGGATGCTGCAGTCCTTTTTGGTGAAGATACCTAGTAACTCTGAACCTTTTATCAGTTTGCCATCCATTCCCTATTGCAATATTACTAGCTTATAATTTTTTAATGAAGCATAGGCAATTTATTCCTCAAGGGCAACAGACACTTTATTTGTAGATGAAACAATGACATATAAAGTTGTTTGCTAGCAGCAACCACTTCATTAGTTACAGATTTCTTGAATGTGGAATTATTTAGATGACTTTTACTTCTTCAGAGATTGTGCATATTTACTGATACTGTTGGACTGTAGAAGTTTGAGTAGACTTTTATGATAGAAATGTTCTGAATTGGGCAGTTTTGTCGTTATTGGTGCATGCATTTTTTTCATTGTTTACTGGAAAAATGTTCTGAATTGGGCAGTTTTGTCATTATTGATGCATGCATTTTGTTTCATTGTTTACTGGAAAAATGTTCAAAACAAATTTAAAATGCCCTCTACAGCTGTACTATATTGTACAAGGAATATAATTTCATAAAATCAGAAACGTGTATCAAAGACCACGTGTATGTTTCATGTGCAAGGGGCCTATGATTTGAAAACAGCCCAAAGTTAATCTGTATCTGTCACTGGCAAAATGTATTTTCTTTGAGTGTGGGTTTCAATACTGTTTCAATGAAAGTGAGTTTCAAGGGCAGAGAAGTTTTAATGCCAAGCCTGTTTTCATTGTGAGATTGCATTGCTTTGTATAGCACATGTCTTAGTGTTTGTGCTGTAAAATGCAAAATAAAACTTTCAAATGAAGTCCAAATCATCGTAGAAGTAAAGCAGTATGCACATTAGTGTTTATGGTAAATGGGGTGAAATAGCCAAGTAATGGTTTATTGGAATAGCTGAAGGGGGGAGGCTCCATTCAACCATGCTTTTGTAAGGCAGAAGGGCAGCAAACTCAAAGACAGCCCCGGCTGAACTATACCTCTCAACTGTCCAGATTTTCACAGAATGAATAGATTTTTGCTTCTTATTTTTGGTTTGTTCCCCATTAAATGCGTGGTTTTCTGGCAAATAATTTAGGAATTAAGTCACTAAATAATGACAGACACTGAGTTTCAGACTTCATAACCTTCAGAAAAATGCATGCTAAAGCAAGACCTATTATTCTATCAACTGTCTCAGTTTATACAACATTTTTTGTACTGTTTATAAGTATATTTGGCTTTGTCCAGATTTCCTGCATTAACAGGTGCAGAGGTATGTGCAAATAAATTACTTTAAAGAATTAGGCATATCCAAACCTCTCAACTGTCCCCGATTTTGGCTCAAAATTTTGCTCTTCCTCTAATAATCCCACCTCAAAATGGCAATTTTGGAAGAAAATGTGGAGGGTTTACAATTAAGAAATAACTGTAATAATCAGAGTTATAGATTATTTTTATTTCAGAAATGCATGCAGATTCTTTTATTTTGTCAGCTGCTCATGTTAGCAGTACTAATATTAAAAAAGTGTCCCTTCTTTGACAGGTTCCCAGCTGTATTGTGTGGCTATTTTATATTTTTGCATCACATTTTTGGTCCATTTTTCATAAAATTGTGTTTTTTGGCAAATTCGTAGCAAATCATTAAAGACTGAAGTTAGAAAATAATGACAGGCATTTGTGTTTCAGATTCCATACCCTTCAGAAATTCATACTAATGCAAGACCTACTACTCTATTACCTTTCTAAGTTTATAAGAGCAATATTTAAAATTGTCCTTATTTTTGGGCCTTGTCCCACTTCTATGTATGACTTTGTCCGGATTTCTTGCTCTGAGGTTGGGAGGTATGACAAATGTGTCAGGGCCATCACTGTCAGCCAGAGACATTTCAAATTGTGACATACTTGTTGCACCCCACTGCCTCATGTAGTGTGACTCTGGATGTGTCCAAGCAAGGCAAGGAGCAGTTATGCAGTGTAAATGTACAGAGTATCCCCCCATCCAAGGTAGACACAAGTACTACTTTTATTCTGTCCTTGATTTTGCAGAATGTTCTGGTTTGTCATATTTTTATACTGTTGATTTATGCTTATTATTACTCAGAAAATGCCTGCTGCTCTGTGTTTAAGTAGCAATCCTTTAATGACCATCAGGTAAGCTTGTCTGAGATTGTAAGATGCAAGTAAGCTTTAATAAGCATACTGTTAAAGAATTGCCAACAGTGAAAGCCTTTCTGTTGCCATGCAGAGAATACTTGCATAACTAGATAATGTATAAGCCTTGGGTATTGAAATGCATATGACAGTATTTGTAATAAAGGACAGGATTACATTATTATTTTAAGAATGTCATTACATTTGTTGGAGACTTGCAGTCATCTTTGCAGGCTTTACCTGTAAACCAAACAGAATGCCAATCTATCGTGTGTGGTCCATTACCTGTACAGTAATCCTTTAAACAATGTATCTTGAGCTTGTTTCTTGTTTGCTTTTCAGTTTTTACTTTGATCATGTTTTCCCCATGAAACAAGTAGATAATTGTTGTCAGGCAGCAGGTCTTTTTTGGATAAGAAACATTTTTACAAGTGGGGTATCACAGAGATTGCTACTTTCAGCATGTTACTTGGTACTTTAATAAAGCTGAATATAAATTATAATTAGAACTGGAGTACAAGGAGAAGTGGTTTGAGTTGAGTGCCGCTTGTTTTTCTTGTACTTGATTTTGACTGGCATTCCAGTAATGTATTTAAAAAGTAATTTATTTTTTCATGCCTCACAGCCTTTTTGTTTCCATCTAGATATTAAGTAAGCTGTCATGCAGCTAATGCATTGAAATATTCTTCTACATGTCACATTGTCTTGATTGGACTCTCATAATGATGGTTTGGCACCCAGGGCAGCGTATTTAATTAAAGTTCCAGGTTTTGTGGTTTTGAGCATAGCTCCTCTCTTTCTATTTGACCACACCCTTCCCATTGGCCCCACACATTTAGCTGTCTCCTGTAGCTCCCCTTCAATTTGAACTCACCAGCTGCCATTGCATTACATAAATAATATTTTGATTCAGGGAACAGATAAAAAACAGTGCAAGAACAATTACAAAAGGTAATTGAACATTTCAAATCAAAGGGGTGGGAAATTAATCTTGCTAAAATACAAGGACCAGCTCAAACTGTTATGTTTTTAGGTATTCAATTTCATAAGGGACAGAGAGGAATTCTGCCAAAAGCTGGGCAGAACATTTTAGAATTCCCCACACCACAAAATAAAAGGGGGGCACAGCAGTTTATTGGTTTATTTGTGTTCTGGAGACAACATATTCTGCACTTAAGTCAACTATTTTTCTTTTGCATAAAGTAACCAGGAAGAAGCATTAATTTAATTGGGAGGACAAACAACAACTAGCTTTTGAAAGAGCTAAACAAGCAATACAACAGGCCCTTGATTTATGGCCTATGCGGAAGGGAGAGGTAGAATTGCATGTATCAGTACATGACCAGTATGCTAACTGGAGTTTATGGCAGAAACAGGGTGCAAAATGAGTTTTAGGATTCAGGACTAGAAAGTTACCTGAAGGAGAGGAGTAGGTATAGTTTCCTTGAAAAACAACTGCTGTCTTGGTACTGGGCTCTTGTAGATACCAAACAAATGACCATAGGGCATACTGTACTTTTAAGACCTGAGATTCCTATTATGCAATGGGTGATGAGTTCACCTAAGGCACATTGCACCACAATGATTCAGTGGGGGTGGGCTAACAGTATGCAGAATAGTCACAAGGGACTTTTAACTGTCCTGTTGGACAAGGATGCTTTATTGCTAATTTAACTTTTGAAGGAAACTTTACATATTCAGTTACTGGATGAATGACAAGTTATGGTAACAATTAAAAATGAAACGGACTTAAAATGTTACAACTGTAAATATGATCAAACGTATAAAGACAATTATTAGTCTTGTCAGAATGGAACTGATATTTATAATGAAACAATTACTATGCAAAATATCACCATACTGTTTTGTATGAATGCAACTCAAATCACAAATCGAAATACACGGGGTTCAGAAATAACTGTACTGAATTGTAACCCTAGAGCACATTTTGACCAAATAATAAGAATCCCTTTGACATGTAAAAAGATGGGACAAACCTATCAGAAAACTGTATTACATTCTAATATTACTTTTTCAAATATTATAAAATGCAGGAGAATATGAGCCTGGTGTGATATGTTGTTAGGTGGCATAGGCACTGGAATGGGCATGTTGAATTCAGCTGACATCAAAACATTGGCTAATAAATTAAAGGTTACCGGTTAAGATATCTCTCAAATTATACATTTGCAGGCTCAGTGGAATCCGACAATATGGGATACACAAAGGCAAATGATTAGTTATGAAAAAGAATTCCCAATGCAATTCAATGATTCATTGTTTGTTAATTTAAAATTTGATATTAATGTAACAAAAATTTGTGAATTGGACAAGGTGTTCTCTACAATCTTTGTATGTACAAATGCAGAAAAACTATGTTTAAACAACAGTTTTAGTAGGAAATGGGTATGTTCAGTGAGATTTATTTGATAGATGGATCCCATGTGAGAAGTGGATGAAATTGTATCCTGATAAAACTCAATGTACTGATACTTACTGTACAGAGCAAATAATGCATTTCAGTGTTACTAGGCCCAAAGATTATGTATGAGTTTTTGGTTTTGCCTTTAATGTTTGGGCCTCCAATTCATTCCTTCCAGTACTGGATGCCACAAATAGAGGGAAATTACCTAGACTTTAACAACAAGACCCATGAACTGAAACATTGCAGTGACACTATAAATGGATTGATCGGTCAATAACATTCCCCTGTGTATGAACCGTGTTTTCTGCGGCAGTCTGTTAACATATGTAAATGGACTATATTGTCTCCTACTTTTGAAATGCTTGTAGAAATTCCTCCGCACTTTGTATGTTTAGTAACAAATCAGCCTTTATATTTCACTACAAGGACACCTTTGTTAGATGTTTAACAAATATTACTCATTAAACTTGATATAATCGTACTTATGTATTTACACCTGCTGATCATGTCAGCATATCTTAACAATAAATAGAGAAAAACTGCATAGACTTTAACAACCAGTCGCATAAATTGAAACATTGCAGTGACACTATGAATGGATTGATCTGTGGATAGCATTCCGCTGTGTATGAACCGTGTTTTCTGCAGCAGTCTGTCAACATATGTAAATGGACTATATTACCTCCTACTTTTGAATGTTTGTAGAAATTGCTCCTCAGTTTGTATGTTTAATAACAAATCAGCCTTTGTATTTCACAAGGACTCCTTTTATTGAATGTTTATCATGTATGCATATCTTACCAACGGAATCCAGAAATTATTATTGAACCTAATATGATGTTGTTATCATTCCTTGTATATGGTAAATAATAAGTCACAACAGTTACAGGAACATCTACAAATTGCAAATCCTAGTATATTGCATCATGAAATTAATAGTATAACTGTGAGTAATATTCCATTTAGTAAAGAAAACTGAATCTGATACAGCACACAATTGGTGGGACATATTTACTGGATGGTCAAAATCAGGAACAAAATTATTAAATTGGATAATACATCCTGTTTTGATAATTATGATGATCTTAATTCTATTAACATTTTGAAATTGTTATTTAGCTTATTGGATACATTGAAAAACTGCAAAAGTATTATCGTTCTTATATACGTGAGTCAGAAGTCAAAGGACCGAATGTTATACAAATGTGATACAAAAGGCTTTTACCTTGAGTGAATGAGAGATTGACTTCTGCCTCAGTATAGAGAACTGAGTGAAAGGGATAATTTAGTTATTTTCTATGAAACAGAACCATTTTAAAACTTGTTTATAAAGGCACTTGTTTATTAGAAGTTTGATAAGACACCTGTGTGACTAAAAGAAACTTTTTTATTACATTCTTTTACATTTCTAGCAGTTTGATAATCCTTTCACATTTCTAGAAGTCTGATAAGGTACTTGTTTGTTACATTCTTTTATGTTTTTCTTAAGTGAAATTGTAGAGTCATAGGGGTTGGCAGGCTTGACCGAACATTCTGGGATGGGTGGCCAACATCTATGGTCTGTTCTGGAAAGTCTTTGTTGATCCCTGAAGGTTAAGTTCCCAGGAAAACTGGTAAGCAGGTAGGGTATAAAAACTTGGACTCCCTGTCAGCTGGTTGAAGCCTCACCATGAAGTGGAGGCACTGCCCAGGACTTTCTCGATAGAGTCTCCTACCTGATTGCAATGGGACTTCCCTGGTCAAAGTGTGGGGTAAGGATGAAGTCTCTTACTTTATCTGAGATGTATTAACTTTTTCCTTTCTCTTTTACTCTTTTTAATATTAATGCTTGCCTGACATAGAAATATAGCTGGTTAGATATTAATATTAATGCTTGCCTGACATAGAAGTATAGCTGATTTGATATTAATATTAATGTTTGCCTGACATAGAAGTGTGGTTGGTTTGATATTAATATTAATGCTTGCCTGACATAGAAGTATAGCTGGTTTGATATTACTATTTATGCTTGCCTGACATAGAAGTGTGGTTGGTTTGATATTAATATTAATGCTTGCCTGACATAGAAGTATAGCTGGTTTGATATTACTATTTATGCTTGCCTGAAATAGAAGTGTAAGAGTGTATTGTCTAATAAAGCTTTGCTTATTGCAGTGAAAGTACTTTGTCTTGATTATTTCTGCCCTGCTAACAAATTGTGCTTAGGCAATGCATCCCCAGACTTAATGAAGTTTTGTTAAGAAACCCTCAAGAAATTAAGATCAGGATAAAAAAGTATATCTTAAATTATACTTTCCCAGGTTCCTGTTTTGAATGATTTTCCTTATATTTGATATCAGGATAACCCCCTTTTGCCATTTCTGCATTATTATTATTATTTGCCTGATCGTTTAACTCTGCCCTTTCTAGCTTACCCAGCACCACTTTAATATATTGTATATGTTTTTATGGCATAGTTTAGCTTCTGGAATGTGTGGAGAAGAGTTGCTCTGAGAGTACATACTACTTCATATACTGAGGTGTCAGTTTGAGTCTTAATGAGATCTATCATCAGATCTCCATCAGATTTCTCATGTAACCTGCCCTCTGCATATACCAAGCAATCAAGTCTCTCTTTATCATATTGACATGGTAGAGTTTTTGTCTGCCTTTTATCTGACAGCTTCCCCACATAACTGACATCATTTACCTTTTCAAAACACTTGAATGTCCCTTTCATGCAGCCTGCAGCTTATTCCAATGAACAGGAAAAAGAATAATTTTTTTCCAGCCACGTACTGGCAGGCTTTCATTGTCCATCATACTGAAATTTCTGTTTTGATGTTGTGTTTGTGTTAGGAGCTCCATATACTTATCCCTGAAACACAGCACATACTCCATAATAGATGTCTTATGGGAATCATATTTACCCTCCCACTCATAATGAATTAGATCTGGGGCCCCCTCACTCTGTGGCCATAAAGTATCTCAAATGGTAAAAAAAATGTTTTTGAAGCAACTCTCAAACTGCAGAGATGAGGTATTTGAAAACTCAGCAGGATTTCCCACTCATAATGAATTAGATCTGGGGCCCCCTCACTCTGTGGCCATAAAGTATCTCAAATGGTAAAAAAAATGTTTTTGAAGCAACTCTCAAACTGCAGAGATGAGGTATTTGAAAACTCAGCAGGATTTTTAAGGTAGAGTTGAGCCTATACACCAAAGCATTTGTTTGAGGATGATAGGAGATGGTTTTAACTGTCTTACTACACAATGACAGAGGATGATTTTAACTGCTTTACCACACAGTTTTTCCACAAACAAATATGCAGGTCTGCCATGACATTAACCCTTTTTCTGTCTGTTAATATTTCTCAGGGAAAAACCTCACTGCTGAAAATTTCTTACTGAGCATTTGCTACTTTTTCTGCCTTGATAGAAGAATGAGCCATTGTCATATGCACTTTAGCCACAATATGCCACCAACTTGACATACCTCTCATTCATCATTCTTATTGATCATACCCCAAATATCAATGCATGCCCTCTGAAATGGTACTTTGGTAACATATAATGCAGGCAAAACACCTTTAATTTTTGTCACCGGCACCTCTAACCTTTTGACACTGCCCACACATTTTGCAGTACTCTCTCACATTTTTCACAATACCGGGCCAAAACAATCTGCACAGGCCTCCTTTTTGTATGGTATGTGCCTGAAATGGCTTAAAAAAGGAATATCATGGCATATAGACTCAACTTTTACTCCCATTAGACAAGTGCCTTTGACAAAGGGCCAACATCTCCCTTTCATGTTGGTGCTGCTTCCCCCTTTCCTCATATTCTTATTGTTCTTGCTGCTTTTGCAACTCAAGCTGTGTCATTCTTTCATGTTCATCAGGACATCTTGTTTCCAACTGTAGCTTCATTTTTTTCAGTTCAAGTTGGACTTTAATATTGTCTAGGGAATATAAAGTGTTGCCTTGTTGCATATTCTACACTCATAGCCAATACTTGCCTGTTTCCAGTTTTCATGAATTGAGTCTTAGCTGTATGTAAGGTGGTTGTCATGTTATCCTTGGCCATACTTTCAGACAAAATTGTTTTACATTTTTTAACCAGCTGTGACACTGACACTTCTTATATTCTACACAACTCATGTTTGTCTTCTTCCTAACTGATCTGACTAAAAATAAAATAACTGTTATGCAAGATATACTTCTGTATATTTAACTTATGACTACAAAGTTGTGCATATGTTCTGATGACAAAACTATTCTGCAGCTTATATAAGTCCAATATGTAATAATTCAATTTGTGCTGCCAAAAATATATGAAGAATAGGTTCATAGGTTCATAGATTAGTACTAGGCTATCTGCCCTTGCGTGCCATTTTAAGCCTAGCCAATTATCCTTTGTGAGACTCAAACCCTGCACCTTGTGTTTGTAAGGCAAACACCTTAACCATTAGGCCACCCTCCCAACCCCTGGGCATAAAACATAAGAATGGGCATAAAACCCCACCCACTGCCACCAACTAATATGTGATGAGCTGGAGCATCATCTGACAATATACACTGCTGCAAGCCAATTAATATATGAGAGATGAGTGGCCTTATGAACATATGTTAATTCATACTAGTATCTAGGATAACAGCCAAAACCTGCCATACCCAAATAAACTTTACACTGTACAACTACACAACTGTGTTATATTCCTTGGCTCCCTAGCATTTCACCTACCTTAGACTGAGGCCAGCATCTTCAAGTGCACTCTTAGCAACAGTAATCAAAGCTTGTCCAAAATTAATATGCACACAGACACAGACAATAGTTTCCAGAAAAAAATGTGACGGGGGTAGCAAATGCGAACTACTGTGCTATCCCTTTCTATCCTAGCTCATGGCAATGACGGCATCAACCATAATTTTCTGACAAGCCATAAACACACTTATTGCTTTCTCACAAAATATGCTAGCCTTTAAATATTTGAATGGTAGTATTGAGCTCTATTCAATCGAAACCCTTAAGCACTTAAATAAAAAAATACCAACCACAAGGATTTAAAACAGAATAACACGTATTTACTTGAAATAAATAAAATAAAACATTCCACTTCTAAAGTAAATATGCAGATATGAATATTCATATACAAGAAATTTAAAACAAAATTTCTGAACAGACAAATTGAATACAGTAATCTCCAACTAACAGCTAGTCTAGCCACTAACTATTTGCAACTATAGATATACTGTCCCCTATTTGCTAGCAGGCTTCAAGGTCAGAATAGAATTTACAGACTTTTTATATACAGTTTTGTCTCTCTCTGCACATCTCAGCAGGCATACACAAATAAGAAAAAAATCTACAATTCTGTCAGCTAACTTTTTTCTCATTCTCTGTATCTCTGTTTATTTAAGCCTCATGCAGGATTTCCTGTGGCTTTGAATTTAGAGAAATGTATTCTTATTTCTTTAGTTGCATACATCTGGGAGTAGAGTCAAAAATAAGGGGAGCATTTTCAAGGAGTCATATTCTTTAATCACAGCAGATGTGTCACAGAGTGTTAGTTCCACTTTCCAACTGCACAGCATTTCCACGCTACCATGTTTGTATAGTTTGTATTCAATTTCACATATAAATCTTTTAAATATTGCATATTTTCTAAAATGGTACAGTACAACTTTTAATTTTATTGAATTGCTTACATATAGGCTTACATATAGGCTATGAGTGTGCAGACTATTGCAATCCTGGCAAATAACCTGAGGTCACAATCAAACCCTGTATCTTGCATTTGTAAGGTAAAGGCCTTAACCATTATGTCAATCCCTCCTCCTCTGTCCTGAATTTACCTTTTTGAAAGAACAGTTAAATTTCCATAGCTTATTATATCTTTTCAGAAAGATTGAGTGGGTGTATTGTAAAGAAAATCAGTTATTGATCAGTTGTGATTAAACAATGTTCCTTTGAATGATTGTGCTTCAGTTATACTTAGGGGAAGTTGATAGCATTTGTCTATGATGATGGTGTTAGTAACATTTATTGAACACTGTTATTTCTGTGTACGGGTGGGGGCATGGTTTCACTGAAGTAGGTTTGATTTTCTTTTTTCTCAAATTTAATGATGCCTGTAACATCTGTGTACATATCATTAAGATACTGATACCTTTAGCCTCACTCAGGCCTCTGTATGTATGTATGTATATATCATGTAGTCTGCAGTTCTACACACTGTTGGCCAGTCTAAAAGTAAGGCTGATAAAGACAGCAACAATCCATCTTGTGTCTTGACTTTCTTATATCTAGTTACAAATACCAAATTCTACATGTAGTCAGAAATATATAGAAATAATGGTTTACCACCATATGGTCGAGCATACAGTGCTCAAACCTATGTATGTCTGAATGTAATTAGCAAATCCTGGTATGTCAAATGGTCAGAATGTCGCAAGAACACTGAATACAATATTTCCAACCACGCTATATCCAGAAACGAGTGCTAACATGGGTCAAAAAGGGGACGGAAGTTTGCGATTCACAACATCTGCATTCGCAAATGTGGGATGTTGCTGCACTCCTTTTGGACATTCGGGCTCGACCATCCACTGGTCGACCATATGGTGGTAAACCAGAAATAATTTTTGTCCTTTTTTTAAAGAAAAGCTGTAGCTTCTGGGAAATCTATCTGCAAGTTAATTTGTCCTGGAATTGGAAAATGGGATACAAAATTGTATGTATTCCTAACTGCAACCAGAATGCTTGAGAAGCTTGAAACAGTAAAGTGCACTATGTTTCTTTGTGTCACAGGTGAAGATGCCCTGAAAGTTTATAATACATCTGAATTTCAAGAGGGAGTGACAGTATTGCTGTGATGGCAGAACTCTGACAACTCATAGCAATCCACTGCATCAGGAACCGAGTTCTCATAGTGAGGGCATCAAGTGTGAATTTCATTGGCTACTCATGTCATCAGTAGATGATGTAACTGAGTCCAATTCCATGGCAGACATAAAAACAGATGTTTTGTAAGCCTGTTAAAGTTTGCCAGTGTAATTTTTAGACAGATTGCAGTACAATGTTTGTAAGCAAAGCATAAAGGAAGTTAACAGTAGCAATATAAATTATAAATAAACAAAAGCAGTTACAGTAGTAAGCACATGATCATTTACAAGTAGAAGCCAATTGTTAATGAATAACATGTGAATCAGGTCCACCTCATTTTGTACTTAAAGATTGCATAAATGGTGTCTAATACATTTCCCAAACTGCAGACTTACTGAAAATCCCTAGTCTGACAACACTGTCTATAGATGAGGAATTTGTGTTAGAAGAGCCAAGTAACACTTCTCCATGCATACTGAGCCAGATAAGTCCATCTCAGTACCCCAAAGGGTAAGCCATGCATACTCATTGAGAGATACCTATACATTCATGATTACTTTATAAATGGCATAGCCTACTGGTACTGGTACTGTCAGAAATCACACAGATCACTTAAATAAGTCATCTATAACTATCCTTTTCATAATAGAAAGAAGTTGTTAAGATGTGTAACACACCTTCATGCATCTCATATGCCTGAGACATCAGACTCTGGCCGAATACATGCAGTGATGGAACTTGCTGTCCACCACCATGAAAGCACTGCCAAACAACCCAAGCAGCTATCACAAGAAATGGTACAATCCATGCCTTTCAGTCATACAGTGAAAACCAAGAATTGCTTTAAACCATCATATGAGAGACTGGGCAGCAAGAGGGAAAGGGCTACCAGACCTAGAATTAGTCATTGTCATCAATTGTAAAAACAATATATCTTTGGATTAATAACACTTGCACAGCTAGGTGGAAAGAGTTTTTAGGAAATCTTTTTATAGGTTCATAGGTAGGTACTAGGCTATCAACCCAAAGGCCTAAGTAAGCCTAGCCAAAAAGGTTCCCTGGCTAATGCCACCCAAGAAGGTTATTTTCCTGTGCCCCTGTCGAGCAGAGCCACAGAAGTGATCCCCGGGGCATTTTTCCTATTTCCCATCCACTTATCAAGATTTTTCTTGAAGAGTGCTAATGAGGAACTTTGCTTGATATAGATGGGTAACTTGTTCCAGAGTATGGGAAGTGTCTGGGACAGGAATCTATCCCTCCAGCATGTCCTGTTTATTGTGGTGACAAGGTTTAGGTCCCTAGAGCATGTAGCTCGAAGGGATTGGGATTTCTTTAGGTGTAGCTCTGGGTTTGACATAGCTTTATATGTTAGGCAGGGATCACCTCGGAGTAGGTGATATGCTATAGAGTAAAGCTGGAGTTTTTTGAGACGGTCAGTGCAGGGCATCTGTCTGAGGCCAATAATCCTCTTTGTGAGGTGCTTCTGTGGCCTTTCCAGCTGCTGCAGGTGTCTTGTGAGGTACATTCCAAAAGGGGCATTGTACTCTATAATGGGTCTAATGAGTGTCGAGTAGAGGGGAACAATGACCTCTTTTTTCCTAGATGAGAACCCTTTTGTGATGAGGTGTGCCACGTAGAAGGATTTCCTGACTACTGTGACAATGTGATTATCAAAGGAGAGACTACTGTCCACCTGGGTCCTCAAGTCTCTTATCACACATTCAGCATTAAGTAGACTGCCACCAATGTGGTAGTTCATGGGTACAGAGTTTTTACCAAAGGGGATGACAATGCACTTTTTGGCATTGAGCTTGAAGCCATGGCTCTGACACCAGGCATCTGTCTCAGTGAGGCTCTTCTGTAGGATGTCCACATCATTTGGGGACTCGACTATGGCTCCTAGTTTGCAGTCATCTGTGAATTTCATTAGCCAAAGGCCTTCTGTGTTATCCTGTACTTCACAGAAGTAGATACCAAACAGGAGATGTCCCAGGACTGAACCCTGTTGTACTCCACTTTTCACTGGTTTGAAGTCAGATTTGGAATCTGCAACTTTTACAGTGTGGGTTCTGTCAGTGAGCCAGTTGCCAACCCATCTTGTGACGTAGGGTTTTATACCTAATTCCAGAATGGGGGATGGTGTCGAAAGCCTTGTCGAGGTCAAGATAGGCTGTGTGAACCACCTTACCCTCATCTACAGCTTTAGTGACTGCCTCAAAGAAGTCGATCAGGTTCAGGAAGCATGATCTGCCTTTCACAAACCGGAACTGAGTGGGGTCCAGAGTTTGGAGGTTAGCAATGTCTTTTTTAGAAATACTAAACATAATAGATATTCTAATAATTATCTCATACTAAATAACTTTCTAAATTGGTTATTAAAGGATTACCTTATAGGAAAAAGTCACCAAACAAGTTACTCCTATTTCATTTCTACTATATTAAACACTTTTAAAAATGTTATACATAGAAACATGGCATATAAAGCATGGCTCTTCCTTATATTTCCTATGGCATATATCTAAAATAATATCTCCGCCTCAAAGTTAGAAACAGTTATCACATTTAAAGAGAAAATCTGCTATATTGGTTTCAGTTAATGAAAGATGACTACATTCTGTTGATTATATTAAGGACAAATATAATTTAGATAAAGACATGGCTAGATGTACAGTTCTGCAGGCAATATGTAGAAGGGGAAATTAAGTTAATGCAACCAATGATAAGAGATCATATCCCAAAGGTAATTGAATATCTAATATTCTTAATGCAACAAAACAAATCGGGACAGGGTCTCTTATCTAAATTATACAGAGTTATGAGGAGAGAAGAAAAAAATTGCAATGACAATTATTGGAACTATTTTACCCAAATTAATAATAGACCTCTGACTGAAGAAGATAAAAAAACTTAATTATAATATTTTCTAAACATACAACTTCATCTCTTAGATAGAATCTCTTTACATGGAAATTTTTACATAGATTTTTCTTCATACCACATAAAATTGAATTAATGTTTAAGCAGAAAAAAAGTTTGTTGGAGATGTAAACAAAAACTTAAAGCGGATTGGCAACACATGGTTTTTGACTGTACCATCTTAGCACCTTATTGGAATAACATTAATCTCATTTTACAGGTTTTTTTGTTGATAAATGTATTTTATCTGAATTGCTAATCCTTTTTAACACTCCTATTCCTATATGTGTTAAAAAAATTAAATTTCAAATGTTGTGGTCTATACTATCTATAGCGAGAAAGGTTATAACTCAGAATTTGTTGATGGACACTCCTGTAAATATTTATTTTTTTCTTTTGTGTGTGAGGTTTAGCTGACATTGTTTCATTTATTATGTTCACAAATCTCTTACTGTAAATATTGTTGTGATTATTTTACAAATTGAACATCCAATAAAAACTTTAAAAAAGTTCATAAATAAAGTAAGGTGTTCCAGGAAGGGAACTATGAAGGAACTGAGTTATAAGCCTCTGGGAATTAATTCCAACTTGTTTTCTGCTATACACAGTGCTTTCCAAACATTTTGGTATATTTGCATTCCTATTGCCTATTACTGTGGGCATACATGTTGAGGATGTGCACAGCATTAATACTGTCAGAGAATGTGACACAGAAAATATGAAGACACTCAACTGGAAATGTAGTCGCAGAAGCTCACACTTAATCCCCGGGATTCAATAAACTCCGTGCAGGAATAGTGCTATTCCTGCACGGAGTGGCTCATGTCTGTTTAGCCTTAGCTTTAACACCAGCGTGCTTGCATATTCATGAAGGTGCACTGCTGTTAAGGCTAAATGGACACAAACAGGGAACGAGTGCAGGGGGCGTGTTTAAGTAGTGCACGGACATCAAACATGCCCCCTGCACTCAGAAAGTGCCATGCTGCACTTTCAAACAGTATTTCAGTGTCCATGGACACTGAAATGAAATTAAAATGAGCATTTCAGTGTCTGTGGACACTGAAACAGCTAGGGGAGCAAGAAATAATGCAGGGGGTGTGTGACAGGTTCTGTCACACACTCCTGTATTGTAAAGGTGCCGTACGGCCATGGCCGTTAACTGTACAGGTTTCTGCAGAATGACCAGATTCCTGCCTCGCATACATCTCACTTTCCCAGAGCAATAAAGCAGCACAAAGCCATAAATAATGGGAGGACAAAGCCACAAAAACAGCAACAATTTTTAAACACTGCACTGACAAACCTGAAAGCTGATAAAATAAAAGGTTAATATTAGCATGGACCTCCTGAAGAGTATGAAGACTGAAGCACAAATATCTGCCATCTGAGAGTGTCATATGACTATATCCCTCAACTGTACAGGTGTCAGCAGAATGCCCAGATGCCTGTCTCACATACCTGTCAACCTCCTAGAGTAACAAAGCTGAACAAGGCCATAAATAATTAAAAATATTTTTTTTCCCTACTAAGGTATGTTTAAGGGTAGGTGAGCAGATGTGCACATTATGGCCCTCTGCCCAGCATTGCATAAACACCCCAGAGGAGATAAATATACAGCTAACAGCTGTAACAGCTACAAACAAATGCAATCTGAGGGTCATGCTGCTCAGTGCTAGAAGTCTAAATTTCAAGATGCACTTGCTTGAAGCTCTCCTCAAAATGGAGAATGTCGACATCTGTGCTGTAATGGAGACCTGGTTTAAAGAGGCAGAAAGCACTCCTGTGCTCCCAGGCTACAACTCATTCCATACCTTTCGGCCCGATAATATGGCTGGAAGCTCCAAAGGTGCTGGTGTCTTCATATTCTTAAAGGATACACCCACCTCTAGACTAAAGCCTGGCATAATGCATCTGAGATACTTCAGGCACAACTAACACTGAGTAAGATGGCGATACAAGTCATATCCTGCTACAGAACCCGAAACATGTCCCTAGACTCTCACTCCAAGTTCCTAAGTACCCTGGAGTCTATCAAAGTCCAACCCAATACCCTCATACCGGGTGACTTCAACCACCCTTCCATCAACTGGAAAAACTATTCAAGTACCAATGTACAGGCCTAACGCTTTCTGGAATTTATCAATTCCGATGCCCTGTACCAGCTCATTCTGATGCCCACAAGAGGAAGCAACATCTTTGACCTAATTATTACCAACATGGGAGACAGTTGCTCCACACCTATAGTCAATTCCTCCCTGGTTAAACCTGACCATAAAGTGATCACCATGGAAATCTCCATCTCACCTACAACCCCTGCTAAGGTGATCACCCTGAAAACCTTTCTAAATCCGACTTTGGGCTTCTAAAAACAGAGGTGGCTAACTTCTCAGCACCCATGCCAAAGGAAAATAGCTCCATGACTGCAAAATCATACACCAATGTACTGTATGAGCATGTAAACAAATGCATGGACCTTGTCATACCAAATAGAACTAAGACACTCTCCTCCAAAAAAGGGAGCCAATCTGGTGGTCCCCAGCCATCAATAAACTTTACAACAGGAGGAAGAAACTGTTGCAGAAAAAAATAAAGTCACAAGACTGGAAAACCTCTCTTATTAGTCTCAACAAAAAGCTGAGATCCCTTATCAAATCCTCTAAAGCTAGCTATGAAGGCAGAATTACGGCTGACACCAAAACCAAACACAAAGCCTTCTATAGCTATATCAAAAACCTCCACCGCAATACCCAGATTTGCTCTGAGTTATTACACAATGGCACCTCCTATACTGAGCCAACAGATATAGCCAACATACTGGCCAACAGATTCAGTGCCAAATTTACCCCTCCCCCCAAGGGCCTTATCACAATACCAGAAGAAAGCCTGGTACCTACCGTTGCTGTGGCACAGGTAAAGGCTGCATTGTCCAAACCCAAGAACACAGCATCCATGGGACCTGATAATATCCCTGACTGTGTCCTACATGAGCTGCAAAATGAATGGGCACCACATCTGTGTGCTCTGTTCAAGCACAACCTTACCTCAGGCTATATCCATAATGAATGGTGCACTGCTACAGTCATCCCACTCCATAAAGGGGGAGCAACTACAGACCCTGGGAACTATCACCCCATTAGCTTGACATGTCTGGTATGCAAAGCTATGAAGCACATCATCATGGACCTGCTTAACAAAGATATAGGCAACCTCCAAACTCTTGATCCCACACAGTTTGGCTTTGTCAAGGGGAGATCATGCCTGCTGAACCTGGTTGACTTCTTTGAGGCAGTCACCAAGGCTGTGGATGAGGGTATGGAAGTACATACAGCCTACCTCGACCTGGCCAAGGCCTTTGATACCATTCCCCACTCAGGTATCATTGATAAACTCAGCAAACTGGGCATCAACCCTTACATCACTGGGTGGGTTGCAAATTGGCTCACAGATAGGGCCCACAAAGCGAAAGTTGCGGATTCCAAGTCTGACTGTCAACCAATCATGAGTGCAGTCCCACAGGACTCTGACCTGGGCCCTCTCCTGTTTGACATCTACTTCTCAAAAGTCCAGGCCAACACAGAAGGACTCTGGCTGACCAAGTTCACTGATGACTGCAAGCTAGGAGTCATTATCAACTATCCAGGTGATGCAGACATCCTACAAAAGGGATTCTCTCAGACCAATGACTGATGTCAGAACCATGGCCCGAAGCTTACCACCAAAAAATGCATTATCACCCCCTTTGGAAAAAAACTCAGTTCCCATGAATTACCACATTGACGGAAGCTCACTGAACACTGAAAGGGCTATAAGAGATCTGGGCACCAAGATCAACAGCCACCTCACCTTCGACCACCACATTGCCACTGTGGTCAGAAAGTCCTTCTATGTGACACATCTTATAACATAAGGTTTCACATCCAGGAAGAAAGAGGTCATCATCCCTCTCTACTCATCCCTCATTAGACCAATCATCGAATATAACACCCCTTTTGGCCTGTACCTGACCAGACACCTACAATAGCTGGAGATGCCACAAAAGTACCTCACAAAAAAAGATCCTAGGCCTTAAACACATGTCCTACATGGACAGACTCAAGAAAATTAAGCTGTTCTAAGTCTGTTATTGTCTACTTAGAGGTGATCTTTGCTTGACTTAGAAAGCCATGTCCAACCCAGGCCAACTTGAAATGCTACACCTAAAGACATCCCAATTCCCCCTTGCCACACACTCCAGAGATCATAAACTCATTACCACAATTAACAGAACATGCTGGAGGGACAGGTTCATTTCCCAAAGACTGCCCATACACTGGAATAAGCTTCCCATTCATGTCAAGCAGAGCACCTCGCTGGCCCTCTTCAAGAGAAATCTTGACGAGATGATGGGTAACAGAAAGTTCACCCCAGGGATCACTCTAGTTGCTCTAATGGATAGTGTAACTGTGAACTAACATCAGGTGGCACGGTGCCTGGGCAATTTTTTTGGGCTAGGCTTGTAAAGGCTTCAGAGCCATTAGCTTAGGACACACCTATGAACCTATGAAAAGCCTAACACTGGGATAGTGTGGTGGTTAGAGTCCTGGCTTTGTATGCAGGCATTCATGATTTAAGTACCATGACAGGCACTTTATTTTTACATAGGAAAGCAGTGTTAAAATTATTTTTTTTGTAAATGATATAGTAAGTGATATTTGTCAGCCAAGGTAGTGTAGCTGGTCTAAAATGGAAGTGTCAGTACATATAACATGTGAACCCACCCATGTATACACAAGTGGCCCATACCGTATAGTCACATCCCTTGGTAATGTAAAGAACGCACATAGAGGGACGTCATGTAAAGTAAATCATATGCACTTACTAAATGAAGTCATTATTCTATTATATCTAAATATTAAAAGTGAGCAATGATTAGCAATCCTCAGCTATGCTTAGCCAGTTTAAGCAATGCTTAGACATGAATACTAAGCAACAGTCAGTTCAGTTAAGCAGATTTGTGCACTAGTTAATCAGTGCTCAACAATTTCCCCTTTAAGCATTGCTAAAATCGACTTAGCAGGTTTGCGCATCACTAAGTGTGCTCAACATTTTCAAAATCGACCAGTGACAGCAAAGGGCAGGAATATGGTCTTATTTAAGACTTCCAAAAAGGGTGGTGGTGTAGCTTTCTTGTATAAATCAGAACTTCAAGTTTCATCCTATAATGCACCTCTACCTCCTAATACCAATGCCGAAACCCTTACTATTAAACTACAACTTAATAAATCTAAATCTATTTTTATAATCTGTACCTATATCCCACCTGGAAATAATACTAATACTCTTGAAAACATTCTTAGTAGCCTTTCCACCCTACTTCCTCAAGAAACAATAGTGCTAGGTGACTTTAAAATTGACTGGACTACCTGTAGCTCCCCTAATCCTAACACCCACATTAATCTTTATGGTTTCACCCAAATAATAAACAGCCCCACAAGAATCCACAAACCTAGTAATAAAGAATCCACTCTTGACTGGATCCTTGTAAATAGTCATCCTGAAACCTATATACCAGAAACATTACCCAATGACATTAGCGACCATGTTTTAACCTATATAATAAGGCAAAAGGCTCATAATCCTACCAATAACACCTTTATAACCTTTCATACAAAAAAAACACTTCCAAGTCGATAGCTTTCAAAATGAACTAAAAGCCTGTAACTGGTCACCTCTGAAACACCTCAAACTAGATGAAGCTGTTTCGTACTTTAATACTAAATTCCTACAAATCCTGGATCTCCATGCCCCCCTTTGATCCTCCAGAGTCAGGACCAAAGCAGCTCCATGGCTCACACAACAAACCAAGGAAAAAATGTTCCTACGAAACAAAACATGGGCCAAATGGAGAGCCACTAAGAGCTGTGCAGACCATCTACTCTTTGAACAGCTAAGAAATGCAACCAAAAAGGACATTATCGTAGACAAAAAAAATTATTATCTCCACCTTCAACAGTCTCATACAAAAAACCCACAAAAGTTCTGGTCAGGCATCAATAAACTTCTCCAACCAGGACATTCCAAAACTCCAGCCCCAACTTCAATTCCTCATGACAATCCTTTGCAAATAGCTGATGCCTACAATAATTACTTCACTGAAATTATTCAAAATCTTGCAAAGATACTCCCTCCCAGTCCTCCCACCCCTTTACAAAACATAAACAGTCCAGTGCCCTCCTTCCACATACAACCTGTACCAACATCCTTTATCTGCAAACTCCTTCAAAAACGTAAGCCTTGTACCCCTTCTGCTGACTGCCTGCCAGCTGAATATCTTCAAATAGCTTCCAAAGTCATAGCTTATCCCATATCAATCCTTATAAACCGTACCATCACAGAAGGTAGCATCCCATCCATATGGAAAGTCTCCCACATTATCCCTTTACATAAAAGAGGCAAATCTACTGATATCTCCAATTTCCATCCAATTGCATTACTCTCCCCACTTGCCAAAATAATGGAAAAATGTATTCACCATCAACTACTTCAACACCTGCTCGACAACAATTTACTTGCCAACTGCCAGCATGGCTTTAGGCCCTTTCATAGTACAACCACTGCCATGCTAACTTTTGCTGACTGTATAAACAGAAATTGAAATAATAATTCTCTGTCTTCCGCATTATTTATTGACCTATCAAAAGCCTTTGATATGGTTAACCACGACTTACTAATCAGTGTACTAAAAGCACAATCTCTTGACCCTCAAGCAATACTTTGGTTTACATCCTATCTAAAAAACAGACATCAAGCAGTGCTCTGGGATAATAACTTATCCACACCCCTCCCAGTAAACATTGGAGTCACACAAGGCTCTATATTAGGCCCTCTTTTATTTTCCATTTTTATTAATGACCACAATACTGTTTTCCTCAAGCCACCTGTATTCAATATGCCGATGACTCTACTCTAATATGTCCTTCTAATGAATCAATCTCTCTTCAAACCCTTACCCAAACAGTATTTAACACTGTTGAAAATTGGTTTTCTGACCATTGCCTCCCCCTTAACCCCAAAAAAACAAAATTGTCACTTTTTGCTCCCACCCAAAAGTCTCCATCTATCCACTTCACAATTACCTCTAACAACGGTACCACTATTTCCCCTGATACTACTACACATCTCCTGGGCATTACTATAGATAATAACCTCAGCTATGATGATCATATCAACAATACTATACTGATGGTCAATAAAAAAATTGACTCCTTGTATAGAATTAAACCTTACCTCACACCTCTTGCTAGAACCACCATTGCCCAGACCCACCTCACTTCTACCCTATTCTATGCTTCTGCTATATATACCAATCTATCAAAATCTAATCTAAGTAAGCTTGAAACTAGCTATAACAATATAGCAAGATTTGCCACTGGCACCCCTTTTAGAATCCACCACTGTCACAACCTTAAACAACTCGGGTGGTCTGAACTACAAAACCAGTTGGTGTATAATCAACTAGTGATCACACAAAAAATCCTTCATCACCCAAATAATACTCCAAGCCTCTCTAACCTAATCACCCCATATAAAAATCTTGCGACACTTCGTTCAGCTAATAAGTTACTAATCGCCAATATCAAATCTAATAATAAAGCTGGAGACTCCCTTTTTACCAACTTTGTGGGAAAAATATGGAACAAGCTTCCTATGTCACTCACATCTCTCTCATCTACATCTCTCTACAAAAAACACCTCAAAGAACTTATGAAAAATCATTGGCTCTGTCCCTGCACTAAACCTGACTGAACCTCACTTTTCCTATTACTAACTCTTCTTGCCATATGCCCTCCTTATGGGCGTTGTCCCCTCTCTAACTTTAATCCTAGAAGCTAACTTTATTCCAGCCCTCATGTGTAACATTTGTTCTCTACCCTCAACTCGTGTTCCCCTACTTTTTGACTTACAAATGGCAACATTAGAACCTCAAGTGTACCTGTACCTCCTATATCTAAAACCCATGCAAAGACCCTAAACTACTTTTCCTCTTCTTAGACAAACTTTTTATTTAATTATAACCCATACACTATTAAATTCTCTTATATAGTAGGACTTTAGTAACTTTTAAGTATTACATATACTAATTTTGCTATATTTGGAGCTTATCTCCACATGAAAGCTATTAGTGTAAGTAGTGAACTTTTATTTTGTAATTTCTATTTTTGTAATTTTTATTTTTCTAATTTCTATTTTGTAATTTTATTATGTTTGGAGCTTATCTCCCTGGGCCTCTACTGAAAATGGAAATGTATCCAGCTAGACTAGCCCAGTCAACAAATGTAAAATAAATAAATAAATAAAATAAATTTAAACTGCACAGGTGGAAACACAGCCAGTGCCTGTTATAGTTCACCTTGTGCAGGAACCATGGCTGGCATAGGTGAGAGTTCGTGCTTTACAGCACAGAGCTGGGATATCATAGAGTCCAGGGTCATGGCTGGACTCCTCATAAGTAACCATGATGAGATACTGCTGCAGGGCCAGTACAAGGGCTCACAATATAAAACAGAGGTCTGGGACCGTCTCGCCTGTGATCTCACCAGTGCTACTGGCATCCCCCGAACTGATGAGCAGATCCGGCATCACTATGTTGACCTAAAGCGGAAGAAGGGGGTGCTCTTGGACCAGTGGATCCAAGATGCCAGGGACAGCCATGCTCCATCAGTTTGTAAGTATCACAGATATAGGTATACTAAATTCTAGCCTGAGGATGTGATAGACAGGTATGCATAATGTTTGTTTTTCTCCCCTACAGCTGCAGCAGAGAGGGCTAGTAACATCAAAGCCCATGCCAACAGACTGCTGAGGCTGCGCCAACAGGCTGTTGAGTAAAAATCTATTTTGCAGTATACTGTGCAAATATCTAAGAAGGAATACATTGTGAAGTGCTAGTAGGTATACTGTTACTGTGTTAACTGAATAAATAAAGTATGTCTGACTAATATCGATCTGAAATAAACATCTATAACACAAACTGTTGTGTTTACTCTGGTATGCTGTTGTAGACTTAGAATAGAGCTGTAAAACAAGATATAAATGCCCTGTGTTAACCTATGCTTTCCAGATTGTAGTAATTCAAAGGATTAATGCACAGTATACTGTCATTCCGTGGTGGTGCAGTGGTAGCGTTGATGTCGCACAGCAAGAGGTTCTCCCGTTCGATTCTCAGCTGGAGTGCAGGGAGTGCCTTCTGTGTGGAGTTTGCATGTCCTCCCCACGTTTGTGTGGGCATTCGAAAGACATGTGTAAATGGGTGTGCCTTCGTTGAAGGTTGAACATCGAGCTGGCACCTTGACGTTCATGAAAATCTGCTGCCAATCATTAGTGGACCGGAGTTCCACTGTGGCGACCCCTAACCGGGAAAAGCCAAAAGACATCAACAATGCACAGCACACTATCTGTCGTGCATGCATGCATCACAGGATTACAAGTTCAGACTCTCTAACCAAGAGACTAATAGGCAGAAACCAGTGAAACAAGAAACAACAATTTCCCAGTAGCTCAGTGTGATGAA
The DNA here is from genome assembly GCF_019279795.1 of Protopterus annectens. NCBI lineage: Eukaryota > Metazoa > Chordata > Ceratodontiformes > Protopteridae > Protopterus > Protopterus annectens. The sequence continues at coordinate 148,745,023 of NC_056730.1, forward strand.
AAATAGCTTAGCTATCATTTTGCACACCCAGACATGGTTTGAATCCAGGCAATGATACTAAGATGCATGCATATCTACACACAAAGAATCAGGAATATATATATAAACAGTCAGGTAGTATTAACAGATATTTTCTCCAGAGGTTTTACAGGTAAGGAAATGTTGGTAGTAGCTGTATGAAGGGTATACAAATAGATTGTGTAGAACTGTTAAACTGTCCCACCACATGCCTGCAAATGACAGCAGGATAGGTACATAAAACATGCACACTTCCTGATACATGCCTCTCAAGTGTCACGCTGTCATGGCTAGTGGTCAGTGCTGCCAATAACTCTGGTCACAGATAGGAAACAAGTTGAAGTATGCCAGTAGCACATTCAAATAACAGCAGTTCAGGGTACCCCTCCTGTGCCAGATATGTAACCCTGACATGTACGAGTCCCATCTAGTCATGTCACAGTTTGCCCCATACCATTACAGGCTGACAGATTAATAGGTATGTTTGTGCTACAGAAGCTAAGGGCCATAGGTACATGTAAAGTGAGGACAGACCCATAGAGTATTGAGCAGTACTGTTGTGGAAAATAGAAGTATAAACAGTTGTCAATGGACTTTTTGTCTCTTCCCCCACTCCTCATCTGCATCAATAATTAATTATTCATATACTACGGGTATGTTGTTCTCCAAACCTAATGTTGGAGCTTGTGTTCTATTATTGTTCATATATTTGATTGGTTGCATGTCAGCATACCTTGTTCAAATACCATTGTTGGTGGCCCGTTGCTGTCAATGTTACTGGCATGCTGTTATGATGCATACTGTTGTTCCATTTATGCATGTGTTCTGTTTGCATTGCAGTTGTTTCAAATCTGTTTTATGGGGTTAATTGGAACATATACACATAATGTTATAACTAATCTTGAAATGTGCTGTGCATAATGAACCAACATATTTTGTAAAACCTCAACACCATAACACGTTTGATACTGGTGAATCCACTTGTCCTGCCTCATCTGGTTGTGGCACTAGGCCCCAGCACATCTAGGACACAACCCAGGACTTTCTTGTCCATTGTTCCTGTACCTTCTCAGGGAATGGGGCCCACCCCCTGAGAGCGGGGGGACGGGAGCCTGTCACCCGCAGTCAGCTCTAACGTTTGGTGCACAGCACCATCCAAGCAGACTTGGGTGGGCAGCTGTGCCAGATTGAGGGCCGCCTGGCACACTTCAAGGGGCAGGCCACCCCTCCTGTCCAGCCCTCGGCACAGCCACCTTCAGGGTTGTGAAGGTGCAGTGGTGACTGCCCATGGGTGAGAAAATCAGTACTATTGTATCCATTTGGGAAAAACATTGCCCCATACATAGCTCTACATTTCGCCCCCATGTACAGTGAAACTAATCAATCAACCCACAGATTATTCTGCAAATGTCTGTCACCAACACCCCTCCCTGTGGGGTTTGAGGCTGTAAATTCCAAATTTTACACATTATTCACAGCTGTTTCTGCAGAAGAAATGTAGAGCTATGGTCCTTCCCTACACCTGTACTGCACATCCCTAGCTGCTTTTACTAATGTTTTACCCCCTACTTGCCCCAATTTCACCACTTTCCTATCACCCTTTTTTCTTTTCATTAGTGAAAATTAGCGCGGGTGTAAGCGGGAGAAAGTGGTGCTAAGCAAAGCTAACAGTGCTTAACTGTCTGCTAGCATCACTCAGCTCCATGCAAAACTGTGCAAGCCCACTTACAACTGCTTAAAATTGCCTTAATCACTCTGTCTCCAACAGCCCTTGTTCTGCCCAGCAACAAAATGAGCACCCCAGCCAAATCTTGGGCCCCAAGATGCTGTGCACTACAATCACAGCAATGTACCACTACACCATCTGAGCTATGGGAAACTGTAATGCTTTTACAAACATATCATGCATTCTGGTCATTTAACATTAACAAAAAAAGTTATCACTTCCGAGTCTGGAACTCAGGAGCCTCTGCACTATAAACACAGCAACATACTTCTCCACCATCTGAGCTGTAGGAACCTATAATGTTTTTACAAACATATCATGCACAATGGTCATTTAACATGAGGGGAAATTATATATCCATAGTACTCTTATATATATATATATATATATATATATATATATATATATATATATATATGTGTGTGTGTGTGTGTGTGTATATATATATATATATATATATATATATATATATATATATATATATATATATATATATATATATATATATATATATATATATATATATACATATATATATGTATATATAAACAATCAACCTCTTACTGCAAGAGATCTGCAAAAAGCCCAACAAAGAGAGGGGATAAAGGGCAAACAATAGTGGCATCTTTGAAATATGGCTATCATATGCATAGAAATCTCTTAGAGTGGCATGGTTTGCTTTAACATACAATTCCAGATAGATTCCAGGTCTGAAACACAAATGAATGTCATTATTTACTGATGTCAATGCTCACATCATCCCAGCGATTTCTCAGAAACCCATAACTGTTATGGGCAACAGACCAAACATATGAACCACACATCTGGACAGTGTCTAGACATCTGGACAGTGGAGAGGTATCACCGCAGTCATGTAACAGAATGGAAAAATCCCATGACAGCTGCCAGCCATGTCACCCAGCACCTTCTGAAGCACAATAAGACCAACACGACACTAGCCCAAATCAGCTCTGGGCAATTACCTATGTATATCCAAATATATCATACACTACAGGGATGGAACTGTAGGGAAAAGCAGATAGTGGTGCAGAAATGTCCACCCACAACTATTTGCACTACAGTCACAGCAACATAGCAGTACTCCAAATTAACTCTAGAGTAGAACAACTGTTTGAACAACATTTCCTGATTGCCAGTCACACACTACACTGACATATACTGGCCCAACTCACAGTGCACTGGGAATCCTGAGGTGTTATAGGACATTTCTCAGTCTGCCCCTATAAACATACACACCTAATAGACCACCAGCAGCCATAGCAGCATGCACAGTCAGATAAAAAAAGGATCTATGACACATCTGCTACTCTCCTTACTCAGCCCAACAAACATCTACACACAACACTGCTACACAATCTTGACAGTCTGTTCACAATGGCCAGACATACATAACTCTCATATGTACAGATTTCCACAGAATGTCCAGGGTATGAGACCATATTCATGGCCACTGCTGCATACCTCTTCCAGGAGTCTGCTAAGTCAGTGGGATGATACCTGGAGTGCAGTCACTAAATAATGATATACCATACTTCTGAACCTCTTACTGCAAGACATCTGGACAAAGCATGACATACTTGGGGGCCAGGGGGGCAGAAAGAGGGACATATCTCACATAATGGTGTTACAAACTGAAACAGCTGCTGGTGTCACAGGCTTTGTTGTAACATAACATCCCTGAAAGATATGATGCCTGAAACACCAATAGATGTCAAAAGTTACTGACTGCAATCCTCACATTATCCTACTGATTCCACAAAAACAGACATTGTCTGAGGAGCAGACCAAACGTAAGAGGCAAAACTCTGGGCAGTCTGTGGGCATCAGGACAGTTGAGAGCTATGTCAGAGACATATCACTGTCAGATGTCAAGTCACACAGAAAATACATATCCAGATGAACCCTGTTAATCTAGCAACCCTCTATGTGTATAACAGCACTACTGACTTACAATCTGTACCCAGTTCTGGAGCTTTGTCCCCCATGTTTTGTAATTTATATAATATATAATATATAAAACCAAAAACAAAATAAAAATAAACTAGATAAACTACAAATCAAAGGAAAAGACTGCACAAAGTCACAAAATAGGTAAAGGTTTGTGCTTTTGTTTACCAAAAATCAGCAAACTTCATCAGACAATATAATCAATACACCACCAAGTTTAAATAGACAAATTATATGACATCACCAACACAGTCAATACAAAAAATGCCCCCCATTTAAAGAGCCTTTATCAGTTATAAAAATATTATCATGTACATATATAAACATTTCTATAAAACACACACACACACACATATATATATATATATATATATATATATATATATATATATATATATATAAAAATCTATAAATAAGAATAATAATAATACAATCTATCTATTAAGGGCCTTAATTCTAAGAATACTTTTAATGGAAACACTATCATTAAGACCCGGGGGGACTTGGGCATTCAGTCTCAATTGCCAAATCAATTCCTTTTCTTCCAACCTCAAGGATGATGGTCCCCCCCCTAACATTGTCATCTAGTTTATCAATGACAAGAAAGGAAAAATCATGTGTAGGATAATCTTTTACATGCCTAGCTAGGGCATTATTTAAATTAAGCTCACCAATGTGCTATAAGTGTTCATAAATCCTGTTTTTAAGGGGTCTTTCTGTTCTCCCAATGTAAAAGGCAGGACAAACAGAACAGGAACTTAAGTAAACAATGCCCCTTGAATTACAATTAAATCAGCCCCTAATATAATATTTTTGATTATGTATAACAAAAAAAATTTTAGTATTAATATATTTGCACCAACCACATGCTCCACATTTGACAACAAACATTTTAACCCTGTGTTATTCCAAAATGAACTTAGTGCCTGTAACTGGTACCCACTAAAAATGGTCCCTCTTGAGCAGGCAGTCAAATATTTTAATTCTAAATTCTTAACTATCCTTGACAAGTATGCTCCTAAACATTCTATCAGAATGAAATCCAAACCTGCCCCCTGGCTTTCAAAAGAAACTAGACAATTCATATTACATAGAAATAAATCTTGGGCCAAATGGAGAGCATCCAAAAATATCTCAGAGCAACAAACATTCAGTCAGCTAAGGAATACCACTAAAAAAGCTATACTGACTGACAAAAAAAAATACTATTGTAACCTACAGCAATCTCATCAAAACAACCCACAAAAATTCTGGTCTAGCGTTAATAGACTCCTACACCCAGGACATTCCAGTACACCACCCCCTCTTGGGGCTGATAACAATACCTCCCTTCAAACTGCCAATGCCTTTAATACCTTCTTCACCGACACCATAAAATCTCTAGCCTCCCAACTGTCCACTAACAACTCTAATCTCCAAACCTCTTTACCTAATACTCACCCTACATTCCAATTACAACCCATCGCTACCACATATATCCAAAAACTTTTACATAAACTAAAGCCATGTACTCCCTCTGCAGACCAAATACCATCTGAATACCTGCAAAAAGCAGCCAAAGCAGTTGCATATCCTATATCCATCCTTATAAACAGAACCATAAATGAAGGAACCATCCCAGATATCTGGAAAATTTCCCACATTATCCCTTTACATAAAGGTGGAAACTCCAATGAGTATTCCAACTATAGGCCAATAGCACTCTTATCACCCTTAGCAAAAGTTATGGAAAAATGTATTCACCATCAACTTATCAACCACCTAACCCAACATAATCTATTAGCTAATTGTCAGCATGGCTTCAGGCCATTTCATAGTACCACCACAGCCCTCCTATGTTTCACTGACTCTATCAATAAAAACCGTAACAACAACTTCCTCTCATCTGCACTCTTTATTGATCTGTCAAAAGCTTTTGACATGGTCAACCACCCACTACTCCTAAAAACTCTTGAATCCCTTGCTCTTGACACCAAGGCTGTTCATTGGTTTAAGTCCTACCTTAACAATAGGAAACAAGCAGTCCTTTGCGAGAATAAACTATCCTCCCACCTACCAGTCTCCCTTGGAGTACCTCAGGGCTCCATTCTCGACCCACTTCTATTATCAGTGTTCATCAATGACCTTTACTTAGCAATCCCTCAAGCTACTTGCATACAATATGCAGATGATTCCATGCTCATATGTTCTGCCAACTCCACATCTAAACTACAATCCCTAACTCAGATAGTATTCAACTCAGTCGAGGCATGGTTCCTAAAATGTTGCCTCCTTTTGAATGCCAAAAAAATCAAGCTATTACTCTTTACACCTAACAGTAAGTCCCCCCCAATCAATTTCTCTATCAAATCAAATAATGGCACCATTATAACCCCAGACTCTACCACCAAACTATTAGGAGTCTTAATTGACAATAACCTTACATTTGATAATCATATCAATAACACTATAAAATCCGTAAATAGAAAATTGGGCTCCCTATATAGAATAAAACCATTCTTAACACCAACAGCCAGAGCTACTATTGCCCACTCACATTTAATATCCACTCTTCTTTATGCTTCCCCCATTTATACCAACCTAAAGAAAAGTAATCTCACTAAACTAACTAACTCCTATAATAATATTGCAAGGTTTGCCACTGGGAACCCATTTAGAACCCATCACTGTCTGAACTTAAAGCAACTTAACTGGCTTGAACTAAAAAACATTCTGATACTCTCCCAACTTACCATTATTCATAGGATATTTTACCAGCCCAAGAACACACTGATACTCACTAACCTTATTACCCCCTATGTAAACCTCAACTCCTTACTCTCCTCCACTAAACTACTGGCTAGCAATACCATATCTAATAACATGGCAGATGACTCCTTGTTTTCAAATACCACTGGAAAATTCTGGAACGTGTTGCCATCAGATCTAACTGCACTTCCCTCCTTCCCACTCTTTAAACAAAGGCTGAAACAACATCTTATAACTAACTGGTTATGCCCTTGCTGTTACCCTGACTAATTGTCTGCATTCTTTTTTGCCATGTTTCTATATCCTCCATCCCCTTTACTTTTTCAAACACTACTTACCCCTTAGTAGCATAAACTACTTTAAACTATTTCCTAAAAATAGGAGACAAACTAACTGTGAACATATTTGTTAACAACCTCACATACATTACTGTAGGAGTATCTTATTTCCTTTCAAAGTTCCTGTATTTCTTAATTAGCTTATTTTACTGTAGCTAAGGCTCTCTACTGATTTCTAACGATTGTATTATTTTTATATTGGTGTAAATATTTTTCTTTGTATATGGTATTGTTTCTTAGATAGTATTGACTTTGGAACTACTGTTCTCTCATGTACTGTTTGTCTTACACTTTCATGTTTCCTTTTTCTCACAAAATTGTACATTATAAACATTTAAATGTTACTGTGGGACTTTTCTCCCCGGGCCTCTGCTGAAAATGGAAATATATCCAGTTGGACTAGCCCAGTTAACAAATGTAAAATAAAATAAATAAAATCATTCAAGAGTTTACTAGGATAACCTCGCTTGACAAACATTTCTTTCAAAAGGTTACACTCAACTAGGAAATCAACCTCCAAAGACACCAACCTTGCCGCCCGAACCAATTGGCCTTTGACGACCGCCCTCTTCTGATAATACGGGTGGGAACTTGAAAAATGAAGGAAGGCATTCAAATAGGTTGGTTTCCTAAATATCCTAGAAATAAACCTTCTATTTATTTTGTCTTTAATGAGCTCAACATCCAAGTATGAAATCTTATCATCCCGATAAATCCCAAGTAAATTCCAAGAAACATGTAAATTGTGTTATATGCTCAATAAAGGAGTTAGCCAAAACCTGATCACCCTTTCAAATGATAAAAATGTCATCCAAATAATGGGTGTACCATGCTACCCTCTGCTGGAAAATATCATCCTTAAAAAGAAATTTCTTCTCCCAGTAGGCCATCACAGTGTTAGCAAAGGTGGTCCCACAGGGAGAGCCCATGGCAACACCCATTTTCTGTAAATAAAATTCCCTATCAAAAATAAAGTAATTGTTACTGAGGAACAAATCTAAAAGATAAATAATAAGATCAATGACAGACCCTTCAACATGTTTGTCAAGCAAAAATTCCCTAATCCAATCACAGCCAATGTCCTGAGGTATGACTGTATACAAGTCACGAACATCAACCGTGAGAAAGTTGAAGTCCTCAGAAAAGGGCAGATTATTTATAGCCTCGAGGAATGTCCAAGAGAGCTTACAAATCTGGGACTCATCCGAAAGGGCATCCTTCAGTTTGGTATCTATAAATCTGGTCCAACCATACATAATGGATTGTCTGCCATATGTATATATATCTATCTATATATATATATCTATATATATCTATATATATATATATATATATATATATATATATATATATATATATATATAATATAATATAACAAATTTATATCTATGCTCTGATGTATTGTAAGCAGTTTTATAACTTGTTATACTATGTTAAAGTAATCTACAACTTCTTCTGTCATGTTATTTAAAATTGTATTCTCTCTTTTTAATAATGTTGGAGCTTTTCTCGCCAGGACACCTGTTGTCCAGTCGGACTGTCCTGGTTACCAAATGTGAAATAAATAAATAAATAAAAATAAATGTTGTTGGGCTGTCCTCAAATGTCCTGTCCTGAGAGGTATTACCATCTACAGTCTGTGAAGCTATAGCCCCCACACCTCCATGATGTTCTCCACACAAGCAAAGAAAAGGGGCAAGGCCCACATGAAGGACATAATTATAGCACTGTGTTGTTATGGAATTGGCAAATGGAAGACAACACAGCTGCTCTGGATGCAAGTAGCAAGTGGGAGACATCGATTGGTGCACAGGTCATCACCTGCTCATGAGCAGTACCTACAAAATGCAAGCTGCTGCCTATGCAGCACAGGTCTCAACCCACCTACACAAAGACAGACTGCAACTACACAAACTTAACCATTTGTATTGTTGTGAGGAAACTCTTCAGCACTATAGCAGGTATGTCAATCATGTAAGCTTGTAATGGAATGCAGAAGGGAGGATATAATGATGTCAAATGGGACATTAAACACTGGGCCACAACAAGACCTGCTGGACTCACATGCTGCTGTCCAGCACCTATAGCCATTCCCACTTGTCCTGTCTACATTGACATGGACCACATCTCTGACCCCTGAGTCACCCCAGCAAAAGTCACCTCATGAATGACTACTACTGGAGTGTCTGTTGTCCAATACTGAGTGTGTTACTGCTAGACCAGCTACCTGGGATGTTGTAATTATTCATATGTCACCAGTGAATTCTACTCTGATACATATGCTTGTCTTACAAATGTAAGAGCCGTATATAGTGTATGTGCATACTACACAACAGGTGCAGATGTGTGTGTTGAACTATATGCGATATATTGAGCCCATACCTGACAACTGTCCAGAGTTTTGCAGACTGACGACATATCTGACTCATATTGTAGTCAATGTCTCAGACAGTTGTGTATTGTCTGGCACATCACTGGCAACCCATTAAAGACTGAAGTCATAACATATCAGCATACATTTGATTGTCAAATGTCATATCCTGCAGATAGACCTGTGAATGCGACACCATCTTTGCTGGCAACTAAGGGTGTTTCAGCTAGATTCATAAAGTGACACTATTTACTGGCCTTTGCCCACCCCTGATGTGAGCCTTTGTGCAGATATCTTGCTCTAACAGGAGTTAGGTGTCTTACCATGAAACCCATGTCAATGCAAGCGTACCTTGGCCTGTAGGATGCCTACATTTGTGCAGTCACTGACACCTGCTTTGTAGCTGTGGAGAGCACACCAACCTTGCCAGGTCACTCATTCCATCATACGTTTAGACCCCAAATGAAGATCTGCAAAGACACAGGAGGTGGAGTGTTGAACATTAGCATGCACATATACACCTCCAGGCTGGCCAAACAGTATGACGCATGGGTGACATCCCGAGTGCAGTTAGTTGACAAAACACCTACTCAAATCATAGCTAGCTACAGGCCTCCAACCATGACTATGGACACCCACCATGCCTATTGGGACTTGCTGGAATCTGTCAGGATTCAATCATCTACCCTGCTCCTGGGTGACTTCAGATACCCAACCATAGTGTGCATGACCTATGCCAACTGAACATGAATGCACATAGATTCCTCGGCTTTGTCAATGGCAATGTAGTGGATCAGCTGGTCAACACTCTGA